>NC_047575.1:22793822-23121635 GCF_011004845.1 Esox lucius | reverse complement strand
TGCGTGAACAGGGACTTTTACATCCTGCCGGGTCAGTCCTTTTGTCTTCCATTTCTTCCACATTCTTTATGCATTTTGTCAAACAGCACCTGCTTTCAGTACCCAATGGCCATCTCGTTAAATCTTCCATGGCATCACATTGGAGACCTTATAGAGGATGATATTTTCTAATCTGCTGATTATGCAATGGGCCTTGTTTGACAACTGTCCTGAGTACACAGCTCTTTGGATCTGTGTGTATGCCCCCTGTGCCTTTTCAGTTTCTTTGATTAGTGTAGCATTGGGCCACGTGCTTAACTAGATTTTTTGTTCACAACAGATGTAATGTGCAGATGAACATTGTATATTGTTATTAACATTCGTAACTATTTTATTGATTGAGCACAAAGATTGGTAATTAAAAGGCAAAACTGACAATTCCAAGGAATACTGTGCCTTCTCAAAGACCCCTTTTTCCACATGTTGTTGTGTTTTTATAATTGATAATTTTTTGCCATCAATCTACACACAATACAGAGTAAAGACAAAGCAATAATTAATTATTCGAAATATTTGCTAATTGCTAAAGATGCTAAAGATGAAAATCAGAAATATCTCACGTGCATAGGTATTTACACCCTTTGCTATGACACTCTAAATGGAGCTCTGATGCATCCAGTGTTCAAGATCCTTGGCTTGAACACTGAAACCAAGCCAGGAAGTCAGAGGAACTTTTCAATGCAATGTTAAATTGAAGAAGTTTGGAATCACCAAGATTCCTAGAGCAGGCTGTCCAGCCAAACAAGGTAAACATGCAGATAGGACCTTGGTCAGGAATTGACCAAGAACCCAATGGCCAATCTAACAGAGCAAAATATTTTCTCTGCAGAAATGAGAGTACCTACCAGAAGGACAACCATCTCTGCAGCACTTAATCAGGCCTTTATGGTTCCTAGACATAAGTAACTCCTGAGGCATATGACATGTCGTCAGCTCAGAGCATAAGGTAAAAGATTTTCAAACTATTAGACCTGAAGTGCTACGTCTTGCAAAGACAAGAGTACAAACAACTAAGAATGAGAGACAGCACCTAAATCCAGGTATGCAAAGGTATTAAATGCATACACAAGAAGACTTATGTTTGCTGCCTAAGGCACTTCGACACTGCACTGAATACAGTGTCTGAACACTTATGTATGTGAGTTTTAGATGTTGAATGAAATGAGACACATTTCTATAAACTTGGTTTTGCTTTATCATTATGGGATATTGTGTGTAGATTGGTTGCACCCACAAATATTTCAAATGTTTAAGTAACTTACTTAAACTTACAATAAAGTGTAGTTGATACTCTGATTAAAAAAAGTCAACTGTCAACATGTAAATAGCCTTGAATGTCTTCAGTCTAAAACATTAAGATCAGTGCACACTTGATATTAAATAATCTGTGCAGTCAAAATCCTCCCTCAAAACAGCTGTTATATGATCTTGTCAATGTGATAATTACTACCATGTCATTTGTCATCCAGCTCATCAAGACACAAAACCTGCTGCCCAGCCGGAACTACATCTTTGGCTACCACCCCCATGGGATCTTCTCCTTTGGAGCCTTTTGTAACTTCGGGACAGAGGCCACTGGATTCTCAAAGAAGTTCCCGGGCATCAAGCCTTCACTTGTTACACTAGATGGAAACTTCCGAATGCCAGTCTTTAGAGAATATCTCATGTGTGGAGGTGAGATGGGTTCTAGGAGTTTTGTGTCTTTATATTCCTCCTCTCACTGCACTATGTAAACTGATAACAGGATTGGATCTACAGACTCTTATCTGGCAGAACTCTGAGCTTTGTCCTATTGCACAGATTGGGTGAAACAGCCTCTGTAACAACCAACTTGGATTGGCTGTTGTCACTATTCTAAAGAGCTGCATCTGTTGTAACCTTCACTCTAAGATTACTTTCTGTAACTTAGTTTCAAAGGTTTTCTTCTACTCTTCTATCAGCAAGTATGGATTTCTTCCAAATGGACATTGAGATTCAGAGGGTTCTGTAGTTTCTTACATGTCTCGGCCTTTAAGGGTTAGATCAGCTTAATTTTTGCAACTGAATTCATCATATAAAATGTGTTTTCATATTTTCTATTTATCCTTTCACCCCCCCCCCATATTTTCACTTCAATGATTCCTCCTCCTACCACCCCCTCCATTCAGTCCCACCCCTCCAGTCATTCCCACCAATCCAGTCAGTCCCACCCCTCCAATCGGTCCTACCCCTCCATTCAGTCCCACCCCTCCAGTCAGTCCCGCCAATCCAGTCAGTCCCGCCAATCCAGTCGGTCCCAACCCTCCAATCGGTCCCACCCCTCCATTCAGTTCCCACCCCTCCATTCAGTCCCATTGTTTACTTTTACGATTTCTGTAGGTACAGGAACTCAATCAATCTCTAATGCTATCCTCCACTATTGACACATTTGCCCATCTTTCCCTGCACTATATTTGTACCATTTTACAGTGGTTTCATGTGATGGTCATGAGCCTCCCTATTTGCTGATGAAGCAATGGTTCTGTTATTTTGTGGTAGTTTACGAAGTCAGGCATTAATCCTCAAATGCTGAGCATTATTTTCACAGTTAGTATACCATATAATACGCTGAATTGAAATGCATGAATGGATATGTTCAATTCATCAGATTGTAGATCCATAACTTTAGTATTTTTATATGAAATATATTTTCCCAAATTACTGAATTGTTTTAGTTTTATATTAGTCATTTTGCATCAAGCAGACAACCATCAGTTTTTGTACCAATTTCTAGACTGATTGTGAACAAAAAGAGATGATGGACAGGACTATGGGAAAAGTTGTGGATTAGGGCTTTGATTGGCCTTAATGCTTGATAATGGTTTGATTCTAACCCTATATTTTAATATGATGGAGTGCTTTATTTAAATCTGTGCATAGTAGCTGATAAGGGTAAACTCTAAATGAATATTCTGTTTTTCCATTTTTTTTTATGCCTGTTCATCCTAGTACGGTTGTTCACCTAGATTCAGTTGTAGTGATATAATACATTTATAGCTCGACCTGTAGGCTATACACACTTTATAATAAACCTCTGGCATATTAGTAGTGTTTTCACACTAATTGTATTTTAGAAAATCCCAACTTGGGGCAAACTGTTTGCTTTGGGGTCTGACCGGTCAGTGACTCTGGGTTTGTTCATGTCAGGTGGTTGAACCAACTTGGGTTCCACATCAGATGAGATAAGTCAGGAAAATTGGTCTTTTAATACATTAATATATACATTAACCATATAATTCCTTATAGTATCTGCTGCATTTCATCTGATGGATACAACTGAACCTAACCAATTCATTTGCGATGTAGGGTACCAAAAATGCTACGTGTCAATCTGCATGTGGGCAGTGTCCTTCTTTGATAATTGAATGTGCCTGTGTTAGTAGGTTGTATAAACTGTGTTGGATTTAAATATAATTAATAATATAAACATTGATATTTGAAAGTTTTAGTTCTCCAGATTTAGACTCATTATATAAATATTCCTTCAGTTGTAATGAACAAAACCAGAGTAGATTAATCAGGTTGATGGTTATTTCATTTTGTTTTCATTCACAAAGCATTAGGCATCCAAACCAAGCAGGTATGGGAATCAGTAATCAACAACTGCCGCAATACTCAGTTGTCCAGGATGAGTCGACATTAATAGAAGGAATTGGCATTGAGCTGCTTTCCGCCTGTAGCTGGTCCAAAGAATCAAAGTTTGTCAGGATCCAGGGCTGTGGGAGCTTGAATAGGGAGTAGTTAACTGACAGCAGGTTTAATCAATCCTTCTCTGCCCTTGTCCAGTGGTTTTCAAACTTCTCCTTGGGGAACAGATACATCTTAGATGCAGCCCTGAACTAGCACAGCAGATTCAATAATCGGGGGCTTGAGGATTAGTAGACAAGTGGAGGAGTAGTTCAGAAACCCAGACCTGGGTTTCCCAAAGGAGAGGTTAGAAAACCACTGCCCTAGTCATACATCAAGCCAGGTTTCCCCTGGGTCTTCGAGCCCATAGGATGCTATTCCCTCACATTCCAGTGCATAAAAAAAAGGATTCCCCTTGAGTGGAAGTACAAGCCTAGTTTGGCCAGCCCGGGATTAGAAGGGATGAATGTTGTTGCCCTGGCTGAATTGGAACCAGGGAATCCTATGTGACAGGCTGTGTCTTTAACCACTACACTAATAAGCTATATGTGTGCCAGGTGTCGGTGTAGCGTCTCGACATTAGATCATTTTGTCATGCATTGACATCATGCTAAGTTGGAGTATTTCCATAGACACCATTAAGCATGGTGTTAAACTGACTAAAGTTTCTTATTAAAAATAGCATCTATGAACTGTATGGCTTTTGCCACTGGCCATTTTAACAGCTTATTAGCCAGTAATAGGCTTACTAGTATCTACTAACTTATTTCTTGGAAAAGTCCACCAGAAATAGTTGCAATATAACCTTTTACAGTTTTTTTATTTTAGGCTTACTATAACATAGCTAGTGAAGGTTGTAGCCAGCAAAGTGTTTGTCTATCCTGAACAAATTCTAATGCATTATTCGTTTTGACTGCGGTGAGGCTCGAACATGGGTCTCTTGCATGGCAGTCTGCCTCTCTAACCACTACATTATTTAACAAGGGGTAGTCACTCACTCACTCAGTAAGAGACATTTGCTCTTCTTGACCGGCTCTGCTTACGCAGTCTGGCAAAAATATGAAACTTGTGGTATAACCAGATAATTCAGCATTGCTATTCAGTATATGGACTGCTGTTTTGCATTTTAAGGTTTCAGAATTCTGTCTATTGTCATGTCCTGGCATGGCAGGCGATCCAACTCCCTCTCTACCTGTTAGTGCAAGGACACCTGTTTGTTGTTACTGCCCTCACCTGTGTTTCTGATCACCCATTTAAGTTCTTCTTCCCTTTTTTATTTTTTAGGTCATTTCTTGGATTCTAGTCATTTGTAACTTTGGGCTGGTCATATCTTGGGGTTAATATCTTTTATGTCTTAGTTATTTTTGCCGGACCACGTAAGCGTAGATGGCTAAGAAGTGCGAGTCTCTTACTGAGTGAGTGACTGACTGACTACCTCTTGTTAAATAGCGTAGTGGTTAGAGAAGCGGACTTGTGAACTATAGGTCCCTTCGCAGGTGAAGAAGTTAGTAGATACCAGCCTATTACTGGCTAATAAGCTGTTCAAACGGCCAGTGGCAAAAGCTAACAGCATATAGATGCTATTTCTGGTGGAGGTAAACTTAATAAAAAACTGATTTTAACACAATGCTCAATAGTGTTTAGTGACTGGTGAAATGCGTAATGCTGTGGCGTTATGTTCAAAGGCAGTGCCTTTCACGTGGAAGGCTCAAGTTCAAATCTGTTCTCTCGTCGTTTCACTTGATGAAAAAGTTAGTTATCTTCACCTTTTTTGATAGTTATTGTGTCAATGTAATTCACGAATGAAAGAAAAAAGTATGTTGTTATGCCATGAAAGACAAAATACGTTCTTATGCCATGAAATTGAATAGCTTTGACAGACTCGCTAGCAATTGCTCAATTCCTATGACTATTCCAGTAATTAGTAGATACCGGTAAAGCCTATTACTGGCTAATAATCTGTTCAAACGGCCAGTGGCAAAAGCTAACAATTCATAGACGCTATTTGTGGTGGAGGTAAACTTAGTGGGAAACGTTAGTCAGTTTAACTGTATCAATTCATTCATGAATGGCCAGTGGCAAAGGAGGATTTGTGTATGGTTCTGTGGTGTAGTGGTTAGCAACACAGCCTTTTATGTGGAAGAGGGTAAAACTTTCTTTTGTGGTCCGGCTGAACTAAGCTTGCCTGGTTTCTTGTTATTAGAAGTCCTCAGTTCTCTGTGCGTCTGTGTCATTCCTCCTACTAGCAATGTTACATCTATTTTGCTAAGTGTTCTCTCAAAGTTAACAGGATCATTCAACATTGCCACAGTGATTCCGTGAAGCACATACATTTTCCAATTGCATGGCATTTTTGCCTTCATTTTTGCCGTCAATCATAGAATAGTTTTAAAGAGATGCCAAGGGTTTTGCTGCAGAGCCTCCTGTGTCAGTACGCCTTCACAAGTGTCTTTGTGTCTCCAATACAGAGCACGATTTTAATGAGAGCATTTCCTGGCGGCTGGAGGATCGTGTTGAGATCTTGTTTAGTTACTGTGACCTCTTCATTTCAAATATATTCTGTGCTCAAACAGCTCCCCATTGTATAGAACAATTATTTGTACTCTATCCTCTTTCATGTGTCAGGTATCTGTCCGGTGAACCGTAACTCCATTGACTACCTCCTGTCTCAAAATGGAACTGGAAATGCAGTGGTCATCGTAGTAGGGGGAGCAGCTGAATCTTTAAACTGTGCACCAGGCATAAACTCTGTCACCCTGAAGAACCGGAAGGGCTTTGTGAGGCTAGCCCTCCAGCAAGGGTGAGATGAGAGCACAGACCTCTCACACACCATCCTCACACACTCATATCCAAGTACATGCTGTGCTTTATTTCCCACACCAATTGATCAGGCTACATGGGGTTTCTTTACTGAAAACAGCTAAATCAAGCTGAGACGTACTATGTATTATTACAGGAACTTTAAAACATATGTAAATACATTAAGAAAAGCAATCAAAGTGAACTGTTTAAAGGGCATCTATCCAAAATGTCAGTTGCCTCACAGGCACCACAACATCTAGCTTAAGTTTCCTCTGCAAGGCATTTAATGAGTGGGCCTCATAGAAATACTACTGTTTTATTAGTGTAGGTTTAAGGTAAGATGATACAGGAGTTTGTGCAGTACATTCTTATGTACAAACATCAACCAAACAAAGTGTATAAAGGACAATGATGTATGCGAAGGTTCGCAGCAGTAATAAAATGCATTCACTTCATTAGGCCAGCACGGACACAAGTGTCATTAAGACCAATTGAATTCAGAGTAATGACACAATAATTAATTTGGTTAGCACAGGCCAGTTACTACTTTCATATAATCCACTTGGTCTTCAATTACTCAGAGCTTGTGTCATACACTAGACATTCACTCGGCTCAATCGGCTGTGACCGCTAAAATAATATACAATAATGTGCGATTTAGCAAACGCTTTTATCGAAAGCTACTTACTGCCATGTTTGCATACATTTCAGGTATGGTTTGTCCATGGAATCAAACCCACTATCCTTGTGTTGCAAGCACCATGCTTTCCCTACTGAGGACTAAGTCAGGGCACACATGAACAACTGGCTTAGATGATCCAAACAGACAAACTGGGAATGCCAGTCCACTGCAGAACCATTAGGCTGACATTTTGACTTACACAACTTATCCACACAAGCGCACTTCAGCAATAAATACCGTCTGATGGTGGATTATAGATATGATATCTTTTGCTCAAAGAGGTTTAGATGTTGTAAAAATGAAACGTTATGTAGAGTAGACCCTCAGTAATTTCCCCAGGCATACAGAGCATATTTGGGTCATTTAGGCTAATTTTTTTAGGATCTGTAAGACAAGTGGCATTTAGGCAGACCTATGTTGGTTATGCGCTTTCCAAAGGTTCCTTTCAAAATTCCTGACAGATGTTGAAATAACTCCACTGGATGAGGTGCATTTTAAATGCTCTAGACATTTGAGCAAGTAAGCACCAAAACAAGTCAAACACAACAAAGCACATTAACCAGGTATCCGCTAGAAACCATTATGGTATCCAATGTGTAAACCCTCTCTGTCTGTCAGGTCTGACCTGGTACCGGTCTACTCCTTTGGGGAGAACAATGTGTACAAGCAGGTAATCTTTGAGGAGGGAACCTGGTGGCGTCTGGCTCAGAAGAAGCTGCAGAAGATTCTGGGCTTTGCTCCTTGTCTGTTCCATGGCTGTGGCTTCTTTTCCTCCGACACCTGGGGAATGGTGCCGTACAATAAACCCATCACTACTGTCGGTGAGTTAATCTCTGTCAGGAATTTTGTGCTGGTTGAATTTCTGATCATCCAAGACAAGAGGACATGATCTGTAAGGCCATGACCTGCCTTGACAAATGCCTTGTCCTTATAAGTATATGCCTTATAGATGTTCAACACACAACCTGTCCTGTCAGCCAGGATCCGTCGGTCATTGTCCATCTGCAAAGCGTTACATTGCAATGGTTGGATAGTTGTGGTTACTATCAAGCAGTTAAATGGGGTACCTCTTGTTCCTCTTTGTTAACATGACCATTCCTACAGTCAATATTTACTTTTCCCTGCATCAAGGCCAAATGAATGCTTACTCCTCGCATCAGGAGGGTATTCTTGTTTATACATTTTGGAAATGTATTTAAAAGATTTTGGGGACATTGATCTTTACACTTCTGTTTCTTTTAGTGGGTGAACCAATCACAGTACCAAAGATTGAGCAGCCTCCTCAGGATATGGTGGACCTATACCATGCCATGTACATCAGGTCCCTCGGGAATCTCTTTGACAAGCATAAGACCCGCTTCGGCCTGAAGGAGAGTGACATCCTGCACATCCAATGAGAAAAGAGATAGGGGCCTTTTGAAACCTCAGAACTAAGAAAGCTTTGGCAGCTGTTTATTCAGCCCTGCCACCTCTCTTCACGTGCCTGGCTGTGACTGTCCCAGACTTCAGTTTATATACGTAATATGAGTCTGTATGAAACTCACCACTCTCTGCATTATTCTGTAAATGCTCATGTCCCTCCTCCATTTAGGGTGAATATGAAAGGTTTTAGGTTTCTTTACTCTTCTCTCTAGTGTGAGTCGCTGTCAACGGGGAAGCCGACTGATTTACATTTAAAAAAACGACATCTCTTCAGCGTGTAACACATCTATAGATGTTTCATCCATGACGGGAGAGATAAGGGAGTATAGTTTGATTAAATGTACAGTCGCTTGTTTTCATGTGAATTGGAACTTCCACTAGGTGGCACTAGAAGGTTACACAAAACAATCACTGTGATTGTTTCTCTAATGTATCCATCCACGATGCGTCGTGCCTAAGAACAGCTCTTAGCCTTGGTAAATTGGCCATACACCACACCCCTTAGTGCCTTATTGCTTAAACATGGGATGTTGTTTTGAGTCCTTTGTTTTATTTCCTTTATTTACTAATTGCCTCACCAAAACATTGTGTGTTTTATCAAAGCAAAATAATCTGATCCTCCCCACACATGACCACTACATTTACACTTGAAGGTGAAAGAATTGAATGAAATGGATTTAGATTGTGCACATACTGTAGGTAATGCAAAATGTACATATGATTGTATGATCACACTAAGTATTCATTGTATCATTTTTTTTAAATCCTTTTCCTTATCTTAATTCAACTCTTCTGTCTGTTTGAGCTTGTGTTTCTTAACATCTTCTTTATGCGCATATTTTTGTGGTCTGTTTGACATTTTGTCTAGAATAACAGTTTGTCTAGATTTACCGGTGATATGTAGCATCTGCATCCCCATTCGCCACGGTAACAGGTAGGCCATTGGTTGGAGCATCAGAACGGTAAACAAAACCTTTGAATCCCTGAGTCAAACAGGTCAAGATATCTGTTGTTGTGCCCCTGAGCAAGGCACTTTAGCCTAATTTGTTCCTGTAAATTGCACTGGAGAAGATTGTCTGGTAAATTACAATTTGGATTTAGATCTGTAGTTATGTAGTTTTGTTTTGTAGTAGCATATACAGCTTTCTTTTAAATAATGTAGTGTCTGAACATTCGACCAAATGGTGTTAACAAGCGATTGAAGCCTACCTGTGTATTTTGCCTAGTGATGTGTTCACTGGGGAATTTTGGCCATCATGGGTTTTTTGTCTTTCAGTAAAAACAATATGCTATTATTTTTGGTTCTGTTATGTAGAATATTACCATTATGTGATCTTGCAGAAATTGATTCAGTTCTGATCTAAATGTTCCCTAAGAGTAAAACAGGGGATAAACACAGAACTGGATCTGGCCATGACCATAAGCTTCAGGATCTTTAGTTCTAAGAAAGAAAGGCATTGGGAACAGTAGGATCCGTAGCCACTCCAGTAATAAAAAGCCTTTCATTCCTTGTGGAACTGAACTAATGCTTTTATCCAATGAAAATTAAGATTGATGCATCTTGGTATTTGTGATAACCCCTTGAGATATTTCCCTAAAATTGGCATTTGAAAGATTCCTATATCTGGATGTATTGAATAGGTTGGACAGAGTGTTGTCTAGAGCCTAGTACCACTGTACTAAAGATGAAAGAACAATTTCACGGTAAATAACTATTCTTTGTTCAAACAGAGCAGGATTGCAAAGGATAATTTCCAAAAGTACTTCAATGATATGGAGTAAATTATTTATGAATTCTCACTTCATTTCAACAATCTTTGACTGTACAAGATCATTATTCTGCTTGTATCAATGGTACCATTGTTGTAAATGTCAAATACACTAACCAGTCAGCATATAAACTAAATATGTCAGCATTTTTCAGAGATGTATTCCGATATTACGTTTGGGAAATTGCCATAACTCATTTTTGAGGAGTGTATATCATATACAAACAAGGCAAACATCTCAATTTCCTGATTGTTTTAGTGTCAATTATATTTTTTAGATTGAGAAATACAAGTGGCCATTACAAAACGGACAATAATGAAATAACATTGACCACATGCAAAAATAATCAGATGCCAAATGTACACTAGAAGTTGGTGCCCTCCAGTGGATACATTCTGGAAATGAATAAGAAACCAAAGTGCATTAGGAAAAGAACTACTGTATTAACTGATTGTACCAAAACATAAATAAAGTGGATTTACAACCCTGTTACCCCAAAAATTGCAAAGAAGAAAATTAAAACAGAATGCAATGATGTGCAAATCATTTATCTCTACAGTATCTCACAAAAGTGAGTACACCCATCACATTTGTGCAAATATTTGATTATATATTTTCATGTGACAACACTGAAGAAATGACACTTTGCTACAATGTAAAGTAGTGAGTGTACAGCTTTTATAATAGTGTAAATTTGCTGTCCCCTCAAAATACCTCAACACACAGCCATTAATGTCTAAATCGCTGGCAACAAAAGTGAGGACACCAAAAGGGAAAGTGGCGTCCATGATTCACCCAAAAACCTTTCAAGTTTTTATTTGTCAGACCACAGAACAGTTTTCCAATTCACATCAGTCGATCTTTTTTTAGTCCAGTCCAGATTTTATTTTATTTTTTCAAATTAAAATATTATTTTAATTTGTAATTGAACAAATTAACACAAATATATTTAAAATGTTAATTTATTTTAATTTAAATTAATACTGTGTTGAGAATCCTTTGCAACCAATCACAGCAACAACATCAACCAAGGCTGGGTTTCCTCCTTTGTGATGCTTTGCCAGGCTTTTACTTCAGCTGCCTTCAGTTGTTACTTGTTCGTGGGTTTTCTGCCTTTAGTTTTGTCTTTGGTAAGTGAAATGCATGCTCGATCGGGTTGACTAGGCTATTGCAGAACATTCCACTTCTTTGCCTTAAAAAACTCCTGGGTTGCTTTCGCAGTATATTTGGGGTCATTGTCCCTCTGTAGCTCCATCTAGTGACCCAGTGCCATTGGAAGCCATGCATGGCCATCCCATCACACTGCCTCCACCATGTTTTACAGATGATATGCTTCCGATCATGAGCTGTTCCAAGTCTTCTCCATACATTCTTCCTCCCATCATTCTGGTACACGTTGATCTTAATTTCATCTGTCCAAACAATGCTGTTCCAGAACTGGGCTGGCTTTTTTAGATGTTTTTTGGCAAAATCTGGCCTTTCTATTCTTGAGGCTGATGAATGGTTTGCACCTTCTGGTGAACCCTCTGTATTTGCTTTTGTGAAGTCTTCTCTTTATGGTAGAGTTGGATAATGACATGCCTGCCTCCTTTGAGAGTGTTCTTCACTTGGCTGGATGTTGTGAAGGGGATTTTCTTTACCATGGAAAGGACCCTACAATCATCTACCACTGTTGTCTTCTGTGGACGTCCAGTTCTTTATTTGTTGCAGAGTTTACCAGTTTTCTTCTTTTTCTCAGAATGTACCCAACTGTTGATTTGGCTACTCCTAATGTTCCTGCTATCTCTCTGATGGATATTATTTTGCAGCCTAAAGATGGCCTGTTTCGCTTGCATTGAGAGCTCCTTTGACTGCTTGTCGTGGGTTAACAGCAACAGCTTCCAAATGTGAATGCCACACCTGGAATCAACTCCAGACTTTTTACCTGCTTAATTAATAAAGAAATAACAAAGGAATAGACCTAACCTGTCCATGAAACAGCTTTTGAGTCTATTGTCCAATTACCTTTGGTCCCTTGAAAAAGAGGGGGCTACATATTAAAGAGCTGGAATTCCTAAACCCTTCCTCCAATTTGGATTTGAATACCCTCGCATTAAAGCTAAGCAGATGCACTTTAAGCCCATATTCATTATTTAACTGTAACTTAAATATATTTTGGTAAACAGACAAAATAGCAAAACTTGTGTCAGTGTCCAATTATTTCTGGAACTTACTGTAAATGAGCTTGGGCCCAGAGATGGCTGCGGCGGTTCTGGATCTTGTTTATATATGATTTCTTCTTTGCACATTAGAATGTTAACTTGTGTTTGTGGATGCAGCGACATACTGTGTTCACAGACAATGGTTTTCAGAAGTGTTCCTGAGCCCATGCTGTGATTTCCACTACTCCTGTCTGTTTTTAATTCAGGGCCCGAAGATCACGGCCATCCAGTATTGGTTTTCGGCCTTGTTCCTTGCATACAGAGATTTCTCCAGATTCTCTGAATCCTTTAATTATATTATGTATTGTAGATGATGAGATCCCCAAACCCTTTGCAATTTTAACTATTTGCCTGCACACAGAGTGAAGACCTCCGCATCCTCACTTCTGACAGACACATCCTCTGTGGAATGATCGTTTAATACCCAATCATGTTACTGACCTGTTGCCAATCAACCTAATTAGTTGTGTGATATTCCACCAGGTTTAGTTTTTTAGCATTACACAACATTTCTTTTGTCTTTTGTTGCCTCTGTTCAACACAACTTTTTTGAAACGTGTTGCTGGCATCAAGTGGACATTATTTTTTCAAGAAACAATAAAATGTCTCAGTTTCAACGTTTAAAATGTTGTCTTTGTACTATTTTCTATTGAATATAGGGTTTAAATGATTTGCACATCATTGCATTCTGTTATTATTTAAATTGTATGCAATGTCCTAACTTTTTTGGAAACAGGGTTGTACAGAAAATCCATAGTAGGTACCATATCATAAATTCTAGATATACAAAATTTGGAAAATCTTTAAATTATTTTGTATGGAACGGAAAATGGAAAAAGGGAGTTAAATAAGGGGCTGGCATATTCAAGAATATACACCAAATAAAGTATAGAATATACAAAGAAAAAAACAAAAACAATTACGGTTGTTAGTAAGCAAAATAAAGATAGGAGGTTTAGTATACACACGGCAGCTTCGTGTATCTGCGGTTAAATGATGGAAACATTGGGGGAGTTTTTGTGTCCCTTCCCACCTTGCCTCAGAGGTCACAGTCTATTACGAGACAGTGAGCTGACTGAGGCATACTGTGTTAGGGAAAGAGGAACTGTGTGGGGACCTTCAAGGTTTCCTCACCGGATGGGGAATAGTGCTGACTGACCCTCTGGAGTTCTTTTGTCTGCTGTGAACGGTCCTTGATTTTTCACCTCTGCCAGGGGCTCTAATGGGATAAACAGACAAATTCACACAGGCTGATACTCCAGACATGAAACGTGGAGAGGCTCACCCACAAAGGAGGGCCATACTGTTTATATCTGGACTCTTCTGGAAAAGGGCCTATACACAAACAACAGTTAACATTATAATTAAAGTTTATCGGTGTACTCCATCTTTTTTCTCTTACCAGGCAGTGGCTGCTTTGAAACAGCTAAATGTACAGGTCTGTTAACATAGACAGACATCCGGTAACATGGTATGTTAAATGGTCATGTAAGAGCATGGCTTTCAGAAAAAGATTATTCCTCACTTGACCTGGCAGGCAAGGTAAAGTCATACCCATCCATTTACATATAAGCCTGATTATAGGATTCCATTCTTAAATGGGTTCTTGTAAAAAGAGGATGGAGACCTCAAATGATTCAGAACCTAGGTAGAACACTTGTTCGCTATCTAACTCAAGTACATACATGAGTGAGGAATAGTTCCATGCATGTCCATCTGTATACCTGTGAATTTGGATCTCTCCAGCTGAATTCACTTTTAATCTAAATAGTAAAAGAGATCCAAATTAAGAGATAAAAGATATCTTGAATAGAGATTGTGGAAAACGTTTATATGATTTATACAAGTAAAAACTTCTCAGAGTCTGGTATAACAGTTGACTATTTGAAGTTTAATTACGTGCACACGGGAACAATTGCTTTCACAAAACAGAGTGTAAGTACAGAGACCAACAGAGTTGTGTCATGACAATTGTTCTGATTACATATTATGGCTTTTAGCTCTTTATACTCCTCCTTGTCAGCTGGCAGAATATTATCTATAATGCAATGAGATACATACAAAACAAGTCTTCATACTAATAGGAAAACAAGATAGAACCCCATACTGCCATGACAACCATAGTTCTAGGTCAAAGTTACCAGACCTCCTGATCTGAGCTACCCCTAGTGTCCTACACAAAAGGACGAATACATAGGAATCACAGGCAGCTTTACCTTGGCGCCAACTGAACATGGTCGTTGATAAGATAGGGTTGAGGCCTGGTGCCTTGGTTGTGGCCCTAGTCACTTCTAAGAACAGGGCATGCTGACCTAGGTCTTCTTCCATATGTGGCAACCATCAACAGTCTAAAGCAATTTGAGGCCTAGTCTAAAACAGTTAATTTATTACAGTTCATTTGCAGAATTAAGGATAGAATAAGAATAGGGTAATAAATTGATCCTTAACAAGATAGATAATAATTCATAGTGATAGATTTCACAATTCATAGACAGGTGCAGTGACAGGAAGATATAGTCATAGATACTACAGTAGGTGATAGATAGATAGATATTAATTAATAGTATTAACAGGTGTGGTGATAGACAAACAGATAGATATTGTTTTGTTGTAGTAGGTGGATGAACAATTAATATACGTGGATGAACAATTAATATACATATATAAACAGGCATTGAAATGAACAAATACCAGTAGAGATAGAGTATATGTAAGGAGGAAGGGTCTCAAATACCACCTCATCAAACGTGATAGGTGATGACTGAGAGCTGTTGTTTTGGCAGGGGTTGAGTGCAAAAAGTACTACAGTGGGGAGAACAAGTATTTGATACACGGACGATTTTGCAGGTTTACCCACTTACAAAGCATGTAGAATCACATTGTATGATTTTTAAGTATTTATATAAAAATATATATAAAATAATTAGCATTTTATTGCATGACATAAGTATTTGATACATCAGAAAAGCAGAACTTAATATTTGGTCCAGAAACCTTTGTTTGCAATTACAGGGATCATACGTTTCCTGTATTTCTTGACTGGGTTTGCACACACTGCAGCAGGGATTTTGGCCCACTCCTCCATACAGACCTTCTCCAGATCCTTCAGGTTTCGGGGCTGTTGCTGGGCAATACGGACTTTCAGCTCCCTCCAAAGATTTTCTATTGGGTTCAGGTCCGGAGACTGGCTAGGCCACTCCAGGACCTTGAGATGCTTCTTACAGTGCCACTCCTTAGTTGCCCTGGCTGTGTGTTTCGGGTCATTGTCATGCTGGAAGACCCAGCCCGACCCAACTTCAATGCTCTTACTGAGGGAAGGAGGTTGTTGGCCAAGATCTCGCGATACATGGCCCCATCAATCCTCCCCTCAATACGATGCAGTTTTCCTGTCCCCTTTCCAGAAAAGCATCTCCAAAGAATTATGTTTCCACCTCCTTGCTTCACGGTTGGGATGGTGTTCTTGGGGTTGTACTCATCCTTCTTCTTCCTCCAAACACGGCGAGTGGAGTTTAGACCAAAAAGCTCTATTTTTGTCTCATCAGACAACATGACCTTCTCCCATTCCTCCTCTGGATCATCCAGATGGTCATTGGCAAACTTCTGACGGGCCTGGACATGTGCTGGCTTGAGCAGGGTGACCTTGCGTGCGCTGCAGGATTTTAATCCTAGTAGTGTGTTACTAATGGTTTTCTTTGAGACTGTGGTCCCAGCTCTCTTCAGGTCATTGACCAGGTCCTGCCATGTAGTTCTGGGCTGATCAATCACCTTTCTCAAGATCATTGATGCTCCACGAGTTGAGATCTTGCATGGAGCCCCAGACCGAGGGAGACTAACTGTCATCTTGAACTTCTTCCATTTTCTAATAATTGCACCAACAGTTGTTGCCTTCTCACCAAGCTGCTTGCCTATTGTCCTGAGCTGTGTAAGGACATCCCTGATGTCCTTACACAGCTCTCTGGTCTTGGCCATTGTGGAGAGGTTGGAGTCTGTTTGATTGAGTGTGTGGACAGGTGTCTTTTATACAGGTAACGAGTTCAAAGAGGTGCAGTTAATACAGGTAATAAGTGGAGAACAGGAGGGCTTCTTAAAGAAAAACTAACAGGTCTGTGAGAGTCGAAATTCTTACTGGTTGGTAGGTGATCAAATACTTATAAAATACAATAAAATGCAAATTAATTATTTAAAAAATTACATATTAACCTAGGGTCACAATTCTTTGGGATGGCATGCACACATCTAAGCATGTATGTGACAGGAAGTAAAAGAGGAAGTGTGTGTGTATAAAAACCTTTTGGCAACTGCTGATGTAAAAGGGGCTTTCTAAAAATATATCTTATTGATTGTGTGTAATTGTGTGTGAGAATGTAAGAGTGTGCGAGTACACATACTTAAAGCGGCATGTTATCATAGCATAACTACATGTACCGATTTCTAATGTAGGCAATTATACACTCACCTAAAGGATTATTAGGAACACCTGTTCAATTTCTCATTAATGCAATTATCTAATCAACCAATCACATGGCAGTTGCTTCAATGCATTTAGGGGTGTGGTCCTGGTCAAGACAATCTTCTGAACTCCAAACTGAATGTCAGAATGGGAAAGAAAGGTGATTTAAGCAATTTTGAGCGTGGCATGGTTGTTGGTGCCAGACGGGCCGGTCTGAGTATTTCACAATCTGTTCAGTTACTGGGATTTTCACGCACAACCATTTCTAGGGTTTACAAAGAATGGTGTGAAAAGGGAAAAATATCCAGTATGCGGCAGTCCTGGGGGCGAAAATTCCTTGATGATGCTAGAGGTCAGAGGAGAATGGGCCAACTGATTCAAGGTGATAGAAGAGCAACTTTGACTGAAATAACCACTTGTTACAACCGAGGTATGCAGCAAAGCATTTGTGAAGCCACAACATGTACAACCTTGAGGCGGATGGGCTACAACAGCAGAAGACCCCACCGGGTACCACTCATCTCCATAGGAAAAAGAGGCTACAATTTGCACAATTGAAGTTGAAGACTGGAAGAATGTTGCCTGGTCTGATGAGTCTCGATTTCTGTTGAGACATTCAGATGGTGGAGTCAGAATTTGGCGTAAACAGAATGAGAACATGGATCCATCATGCCTTGTTACCACTGTGCAGGCTGGTGGTGGTGGTGTAATGGTGTGGGGGATGTTTTCTTGGCACACTTTAGGCCCCTTAGTGCCAATTGGGCATTGTTTAAATGCCATGGCCTACCTGAGCATTGTTTCTGACCATGTCCATCCCTTTATGACCACCATGTACCCATCCTCTGATGGCTACTTCCAGCAGGATAATGCACCATGTCACAAAGCTCGGTTTCTTGAACATGACAATGAGTTCACTGTACTGAAATGGCCCCCACAGTCACCAGATCTCAACCCAATAGAGCATCTTTGGGATGTGGTGGAACGGGAGCTTCGTGCCCTGGATGTGCATCCCACAAATCTCCATCAACTGCAAGATGCTATCCTATCAATATGGGCCAACATTTCTAAAGAATGATTTCAGCACCTTGTTGAATCAATGCCACGTAGAATTAAGGCAGTTCTGAAGGCGAAAGGGGGTCAAACACAGTATTAGTATGGTGTTCCTAATAATCCTTTAGATGAGTGTATATCTCTGTCATAAAAACACATAATCTCCCCAACACAATCAAGAAGTGAATATACATTTTGTGAATTATCAATTGTCTGTTCATAAAACAACACAAGTTCCAGAATTCATAGTGAACGTAGATATACGCCTCCCTAACAGAATGGTAATCGGAGAATATACTAATAACTTTTGAAGAAAAAACAATTTAAATATATATATATATATTTTTTGAAACAGCTATGTTGATCATGTCTATCTGGTGTTCTGTGCCTAGCTGTAGCAATTACAAGAAAATGCAGATTTGATTGGTGCCAGTTTGGGTTTACTTTGCTTGTATACCAAATTGACAAACAATAACATTAACACACATTTACTAGTAGAAATATTGTTTCCATTGTTCATTTTAAACCTTTGCAGTATAACATTCTATATCTTTGAAGTTGGCAAAAAAAAATAACGTTCTATGTGGACCAGTATAAGAATATCAACTTATAGTGTCAGCTAGATGGATTATCTTGGTAAAGGAGAAATGCTCACTTGTCCTTATTTGAGCATTTTATTTGGAAGTTGTTTGATTCCCTTTGAGTAGGTTATTTTGGTGCTAGAATGGGGAACAGGCATGCGTCAAGCATATCCATGAAAAAAAATACCATCACGTCTGATAAGGCCCTACAGGTGTGTAGCAGCTGGGAGACCCACCTCCTGCTATAAAATACCAATGTACTCCTGTATTCACTGTTTTTTAAATGAAACATAAAGTGTTTTTATTACCTTTTTTGGGGCACCTTGGAATATGGCATTCTCTGCATTTTAATTGCCTTGGGTTAACATTCCTCTTGGGCATTTATGTTTGTGGTTTTTCACCGCTACGCCCCTTCCTGCTGTTTGTTGCTGTCCGGAGACCAGGCTCTGGGCCTTTCTCTGCTTGTGGTTGTGTTATCTGCCTTGTCCTCACTCACCTGGGTTCTGTCTCATGTTGAATGATCAACTCTGGATGTGTTTGTAGTCCGTCATGGGCTTTTTTTTGCTGGACTTGGTTTCCATGTCTCCAGGTGGGGAGGTGGAAGCTTGGCTGGGCGTGTGGTTGCTAGTTGCCAGTTCAGGGTTTCTCCGTTTGTATATGGGTTTTGGTGGCTGTCTCTTCGTTAAGCCCTGTCCCATTCCAATAGTCTCTTACTTGGGTGTGGATCTAGTAGAATCTCTTGGCCAGACCCCCTTTTTTTGTTCCCTGCAGCAATGTTAGCATCACCCCCATTCCCTACAAGGTCTTCGCTAGTATTTGGCTACCTGTTGCAAGCTGCTGGGTGTGCGACCATTCTCGCCCTTCTCCTGTTTTGCTAGCAATTCTCCCTTTCCTCTGCTGGCATGCTGCTGTATTTTGCTTTCCTGGTTTGAGGATGTGGTTCACGAAGCCTATCTGACGTAATCGCTGCTGCTTGTTTATCTTAGGTACTTGTCTGGGTGGATAGGCTTCAGCTGATGTAATCCTCTCTTGTTGGGGCAGTTGCAGCTCTTGGAGAATGCAGGTGGTAATTTTTCTGTATTTTTGGATCTCAGTCAGACTTTGCCATTAGGCGAGGTAGGCAACTGCCAGGTAGGCAGCAGCCAGGGGCCCCATGAAAGACCCCATAAAATACACACGATATGATAAATAATAACAACAATAATAAAAAAATATATATATCATACTCCCTCCAAAATCTACAGAAATGCCAACAGGGTGTTTATTTTATCTGTGTCAACGCAGGCCTCACCTCTTACTCCATACTACTGTGGGCTATTCCATTGCAGCACCACCACTGTGCATCTGCGTTCCAAGCATGTCAGGTAGTGAAGTCAGTAAGTTAATGTTACAGAAAAAGTAAGAAGAAGAGGCGATAGTACAAATTGAGTTTCTAAACTCCATAAGGTAACATCCTTTTTCTTGGAATCTAATGATACGGCAAATGCTGCAGCCAGCACAAGTGATGAGAACGGGTGAAGAGGGCCCCATACCTGTCTTCGCCTTGAACACCAAATCACTAAATCTGCCCCTGCTCAGTCCCATCTCCTTGAGTGCTGATGAGAAGAGCTCTGGTTTGGCCAAAGCATGTGTCGCTGACTCCCTTGGTCCCATCTTATTTCTTCTACCTCTGGTCAAAAGATGGGGAGATTTGCCCTTGACCTTCAGCAAGTCCCTGTTTTGCTTTCTCAAAAAAACAAATGTGGTTTTGTGCTTCACATTAGAGACACGTCTGGCTACCATTTATAGATGAGTGGATTGTCTCTCCTCCATTCTCTGTCTCCCCACATGTGGGTGGCACCATTTACATCACTGTTAATCACAATTTTTTGTAAGTGGTCCACTTTGGGTTGTGACAATCATTTAGAGGGCCGCACCAATCTTTATTTTGTTGTATATTTCAATATTATAAATTATTATAAAATTAAATATTATAAATTAAATTGCAATTTATTTTATTTACAGCACATAACAAATATATACATACACACATCAAATAGGCTACTTTACATGTATAAGACCCATATTAACGTTAATGTCAGTAGTTGGATGAGTGAAAATGTCCCTTCTGCTCCTTGACTGAATTCTTTCTAAATGTATAGTCTGCTGTTGCTATCCTTCTGAGGAAATATATGTGTGCATTGGTCAGTCTGTTTCTCTGCTTTTGTTTCACAATGTTCATTGTTGAAAATGTTGCTTTTCAAAAATAAGTGCTGACAAAAAATGTAATCACCTTTTGCATGCACTGCTTCAGAAGTGGATACACTTTATCTAACACAAGGCTCCAAAAATGGGTAACACCTGATCTTAGTTCACCTTGCAATGTTTATTTTTCCTGCAGCTCTACTATCTCACTTTCTATTCCCGCGCAGTCAGGACAAAGAGATGTGATGACTGGAGTCAGAGATAACACTGGCACATGAAAGTTGAAAAACTCCTTGTACTCCATGATATCCTTGAATCAACTATTCAGAAACATGCACAAATGTATCTTAGCTAAAATGTTGCAGTATGTCTGGGTTGGATGTGGTGACTGCTCTGAGTTTTGGGAAATTAACTACAATTTGGGGAATGTCAGGTATGAACAGTGTAGTGATTTTATTTTGAAATGCTGTGACCACACAAAGCATTTTGGAAAATAGGAAAATCACTGTGAGCCGCAAATTAAGGGCATAATTTGCGGCTCACAGTGATTTTCCTATTTTCCATTCATTATACATAACAAAAATACAATTTCAATTGTATTTGTTTTATGCAGGCCTGAATCAGGTCATTGAATATATCTATTCTAACTCCATGCCATGCAATGAGTAGCACTGCATTACATCATCAGCAATTTCTCACCCTGAAAGTGGTTTGCTTCACCGTGAGACCCCCCCAATCCTCCATTCTGGCTACAACACAGCTGTCTTCCTTCAGTCTTGGTATGGGGGCTTTTGCCAACAGGAGGTGAGCATGCCTAGTCCCTACATGGACCCTTGTGACAGTAATGCATACAGACTTCTGGATATGTGGCTTCATCCTTGCGAATTGCCAATCTCATTCTGAGGGGGGTAATTGGTTTGTGTCTGTGGAAGCTCATGGTGTGTAGTGCCCCTTTTAGAAGCTCTGTGTGGTTGGTATATCCGCCATATGGGCGGGGTTGTTGAACTTCCATTCTGGATTTGTTCTTGTCTGCTGTTTGTGTACATTCCAGTTCCAGGTGCTCACGACACATTTACGGCCATAGTCAATTTGACTCACCCATTTGGAGGATGTCCACTTCTGTTTGTCTCACATATGAAGTGTCTTGTTTTTTTTCGTGGCAGTGGAAGGTGGTCGGGGGAGCTTTTCTTCATTTGTTTGGGGTGCTAGGTAATTTGGTTAATCAGCTCTCTAGTGGTACACACTGATCTATTTATCTCACACATTTACTCTCTAGGGTTCAGATTGATGGCTTCCCTGGTAAATATTGTCACTCTCGGCCTGCCATGAATGTGGACGGTTTAGAGTTGCAGTTGACAGAACACCTGAATTCATCACACAAACTTCATTGGTCTTTTCTAGGTATACCCTTGTGCCCCTGGGCAAGAAATGGCTGCTGTTTCTTCAAGGGAGTTTCATCGCTGTAGCTGTGGACTCTCCTTCACACATTCCCACCCATCACTCTTGTCCAGACCACATGGAAAGAGTTTATTCTGACTGTGTCCATCCTTGTGGCTCCACACTGGGCATCCTTTTATACGTTTGTCTGTTGCTGAGATTTGCATGTCAGCCATAATAGTTTTTTATTATTGATTCATGCGTTTTTCCCATTATGGCACTTCGTTCCCTCCTTCAGGGAATAATAGTTATAAACTTAAACATGGATTTTCTTTTTGTCATGAAATTGACTAAAATTATTTTGTAAACGCACTTTCCTATTGTACACTTGTTCCTCTGTTATTATGCATAGTAAAAAAAATGTACGATAAAAAAAATACATTATTTCCCCCCTTTATGTGTGATTGACATTAAATAGAACAAATAGCAATGAATACATTCAACGGAGTGTAGAAGTTAATTTGATAGACACAGACGCGAACCAATCAGTGATCTACCGGGCACCCCCCTGACAGACGGATGATCGTTTCCTGAGCAAGCTTCAAGTCCTACTTTGTTTATGTAGGTAGCTCTGAGTTAGCTATTTAGCTAGTTGGCTTGCTAACTGACAGCTTTAAGACAGCTTTGTTTTGTTTTTTTACTAACGGTAACTAACTACGTGGGTTATTAGGCCGATCAACAAACATTTCCTTCGTAGGTGAATCTATATAGACAGGATCTAGTGTTGTTTGGTGGCAGAGATGAGCTGTTTTATTGAATGAAGGAGTGCACACCCCTGGTGCCGATAGCGTTAGGAGAATGAACTCCATCCCTGGTCGGGATCACCCCGTTACCAACGCCTCTGTCAGCTCTGGATCCTCATCTTCTCGTGCTTTGCACGTTGAGCTCACATCCCAACAGGTACGAAACAACCATCCTGCAGCGCGGTTTCGTATGAATTGGTTATGCGTTTAGTCTTGTATTGTTGCGTCGTTGTGTCACATGTCAAAACTGCCAGATGAGTACTGCAGGCCTGCAGTCAGGAGCTAGCTAAGCTGGCTACTGTAGTTACTATAACGTAACTCTCCAAATGATTTACAGTTATAACTCTTAGTTTGCTAACGGTAAATTGAAAGACATTTAGTAACTAGACATCTGTTCAAACATAATGTATACTTTCCGGCCATCTTGTAGTTTGCCAACTACCCAGATATTGACGCTAACCCGTTTAATTAGCCTTGACACCTAGGGATACCGAACCGGTGGCGCGCGACTAGTCATGAGGGGTCATCACTACAAGTAATTTGGTCACCTGACTAGCGACAGTACAGAGCATTCATTCTAATTCTCAAGTTATTTTAATGAGTTCTTTATTAGTCCTCATAGCAATCATCTTGATTGTGATAGGACTCAGTATCTACGTCAGTTCACTATGAACCTTTACCTGCAAGCCCTTTCACTTGATATGTCCTGGAAGTGGTGCTTTTTTGAAAAGTATCTGTAATTTCTGAAGGTGCCTCCATGGCCTGCTGAGAGTTAGTGTTACCATTATATTATATACAAACACATCAAAACAATAAATGACTGAGCTTAGTTTCTCAGGTGGTAAATGTCCCCCTTTTTGCCCTTTCCCTTTAGAATTGATTAAACACATTTTATTATCAACCCGCTGCTATCCATAACTTTTTGTAGATAAACCTAAATAAACTTGTACCTTTGCACATCAACAGCTGCTACTCCTGCTAAGCTACAGGTCTACTGTAATGACAAATGTTTTTCTTTTATAAAGCCTTTTACTTCAGTAGTTGTCAAACGGTGCTTATAGAAATATGCAACCAGAAAACCCAAAGAGCCAGCAACAAGAACTGATATACAGTAGAGGAGCTGGACTCTAAAGGGGTAGTTGGTCCTCTTCTGGCTCTCCCAGATGAAAATTATAAGACTACATTACCATTTTGGGCTGCTTCAATGTTTTTACATGTTCATATAACCAGCGTGTCAGTATATGAGGTAGGCTGTGTCCAGAGTCTTTAGTGAGAATCCAATCTAGTCTTTAACATAGAGATGGGTCGATAGATTCAGATTCGGGATGATTTTTGTTGGAGTGGGTGGTCGGGGGTGAAGAAAATAATTGCAATAAACAAAGAATAAAATGTACATTGCAAATTTACTTCTTATAAAAAGTAATTATTTGAAAATAATTGAATAATTATTTGATTACATTGAAACATGATCATATCTCTTTTTATTTATTTGTTATTTTTGCAAATGCTTGGGAACAGATTTTCTAAATTCAAAAATGTTTTGCAGAATACCTGGTAACCCAAAAACAAAAATCCTATAACATTGTGTATATATAATATACTGTGCAAAAAGTCAGTATTTTTGACAAATGGTTGTGTTTGTTTTGACAAAGTGTGTGTCCAGTTTGTTCTCATCTGCTCTGCCGTTTTAATGCGGCTCAGTAGTCAAGTCAGGCTTGTCTAGAATGGGCATCATGACATCATGGGTGTTGGGATTCCTGAAGAATCCAATTTGTATGGCATACAGTTTTTTAATACAGTTTTTGCTCTAATTAGCGGTATGAAAAATGCAGAGGACTTTTAAACTTTATTTTGTACTGTAGACAACATCTGCTACTTTGTGGTAATTTTCAGGTTCAGGGCTAAATGATGACCCGGAAGACATTCCCATTCAGAAATCTGATCACCAGTTCTGTTCCAAACCCAGATTAACAACTTTTGAGCTGCATAGCTAAAGCATTTGCTCTTTTGACTGTTACAGAATGGTGCCGTTAAAATGAAAAGACCACTGAGACAGTCACATCTGAAAGGATGTAGTTATTGAACTGCTCTGTCAAACATCCCTTATTGTAATTATGATTTTTATGCCTGGACTAACTCAAAAATGTACTTCATGGTAGGCTTAGGCCTATGCCTCGATCACGCTGGAGACCCTCTGCTCTGATGGCTACAAGTAAGCCTGTTCAGAGAAATGTCCACTAACATTTTTGAGTGGGGAAAAAAAAGGCCTTGCCGAACAAGCTGTCTTTTTGTTTCTGAGGGCTTTAATCTTATAGGGAATCCCATGACTTAGATTTATCCCTAATGCCTGTGCTGGTGGGAACTGGTGATGCGGGCTGTTGGATATTGAAGCATGCAGATCAGGTGAGGGCTAGCATTTGGCCTGGTAGCACACTGTCCTCTGCTATTCCGATGCAGCTGTGCTTAGAGGGGACCTTTTTTTTTCACAGGTTTTGTGTGTCCCATGGGATTTTCCCCACACTTTATTATACTAGCGCTTTTTGTGCAGGGTAGTGGCCATGACACGCTGGCCTGTGATTTAATTGACAACAGTGGCACTCTTGTCTATGCAAGGCTTTTGTTAAGCTAACACCCAGTGAAGTCAACACATGAACTGTGCTTTCAAATGTTATGCAGATCTGCATCCCAGTATTCAAGACTTCCATAGCATTTCTGAATGTTTGGCAAGTGTTTGATAGGACAACATAATGTGTGACAGCCTACACCAAGTTGGACAATCTCCACCGTATTGTATTTTAGAAATGTTTATTATGAACATTATTTTCACTAACACATTTAAGCAATTGAATTGTGCTGAGATTCATATTATTAAAAAAAAAAGTATGCCAATCCATTAAACATGACACAACAGTGAGTTAATTACATTTACATTGTCTATGCATGAATATAGTTTTAACATTACAAGCATTGTAATCCCATTTTTTGGCTACACTATAGCAGAAATACATAAAAATTTAGCGATTTGTAGATTATTGTTTTGCCTTATTCTGTTAACACAACATACATTTATTCATAGTGGGAATGATGATCGGTTGTCCAATAGAAGGTCTGCATTTTAGAATGCTCTTTGGTACGCCAAAATTAATTTCTGGCTACTAATATATTTTCTGTCTTCTGAACAATCAGTGAAAAATGTCACTGAAAAATCATTGAATACCCCAAAATATTAATGTGGGCCTGTCAAGTCTGTCAAGGCCTTTCCCTTGCATTTATGAGAAAAATAAACTATTTTTTTTTTCCTGCCAAGGCTTTGGATTTGGCAAAAAGGGTGTAAAGGAAACTGAGACACTGGTGCAGGTGTTCATTGCTGAGCCTGGTGCGGTATTTGATTTTATCAGCTTTTTTGTGGTGAAGGTTGTTTCACAGCTGTACTGTATGTGGAACCAAACTGGGAGCCAGTTTAAGAACAGGGAAGTCTGTTTTAACCATCATCTTTACCCAGAAATTGACAGAGTAACATTTACCAGCATTTTTCAAAGCAAGACTTTCTTTTACCTCAATCAACTCCCTAGTGCCCTATCTATGGTGATGGAGACCACTGACTTAAGATATACACCTCTGTTGGTCAGCATCACTTTGATTACATGGATCCTCTCCCTCTGTGCTTCTAGATTTTTAAGGCCAACAGCTCCTCAAATAACTCTTGTTTCAATATAATATCTGACAAATTGGGCATTATCAGTGTTATTTGTTGACTCAACCAATTATCAATAAATATATCAGTTCTCCTCATTGCTGTGGAATCTGACAGTGGGATCTGTTTGATCTTTTCTGAGGAAATATTTTTGTTTACTTTTTAAACATACATCTTAGTTTCAGAAAAAAAATGTGTTGTCCCAAAACCCAAGCTATACTCAGTGAAAACTATTGCATGTTGATGATTTGTTAGGGAATTGGCAATGATGTATCTGTTTTGAAAAGCGTTTATAGCTGTCATGCTTCATAAGTGGTTCATTGCCATGGCATAACTGGTGTGACAAATACCTGTATGTTCAAGGCATCACTTGTATAACATTGCTAGGTCAGTGGGTATCCTGCTTTGCTAGGTCAGTGGGTTTCATTCTTGGGACCACTTATTATGTAATGTAGGCTATGCAATTTCAATTCTAAATTGCTTAGAAAAATATTGTGTACTAAATACTGTATTTTAGCAATAAGGTATCTTAAGACGAATGTGGTGTATGACTGAGATACTGTGGCTAAGGGATATAAGGAACAGTGTAGTGTTACAGCCTTTGGCTTTTGTATATTTGACCACTAATAACCCTTATTATAAACTAGATACCAGTGTAATTAAGTGTTAGAAGTTATTTTTGATAATTCTCCTGGTGTACGGTCTGATTGACTACAGCTAACCTCAATGCATGGTGCCTAAGAACAGCTTTTAGCAATGGTATATTGGCCATGTACCACATCCCCACTTACCTTATTGCTTAAATGTATTGCTAAAAAAAATAGGATGACCACACCACTTTTATGTTGGGATTATAGCCAATATTGGGATCATAGCCAATTTCAGACTCAGACATTTCAAAAAACCTTAAGCTACAGAATTACAAGCTTTAGTGCATTGATGCAAACAAAATAAAATAGTTGGTATGGCCCATTTTATGTTCACAGGAATGACCACATCAGTGGGCCACATTTGAGGTAAAAGGAAATTAGCATCAGTGTCTATACATTTTAGGTTTATGTCAGAATCTGATGTAAAGGGCTCTTGAATTTAAAGAAGGGACAAAGTTGTTATTGTTTTGTTATTTTTTTGTCTTCCTCACGTGGTCAGAATACTACTGTACGTGAGTGTAAATATGTCAATGTATTAAGTACAAGGGCAACTGCATGGGCTATAGAGTACAGCCTCATAGTCACAGTTCATCCAAAATCTTCACAAGCTGGAAATGACATGATGATGGAGAAATCATCCTGTTATCCTTTATTGATCCTACGACGATCCTCTCGTATGTACAAAGCTATCCATTGTTACTTCAACTACCATGATGCAAAGCAGATGTAATTTCTTCATGCATCTCCTGTAGGCTTACAGCCCCCCTTGCACGTTGCCATAGCAGCATGATTCACACCGATTTAAGCAATCTTTGCCAAGAAACGCATTCCTTACCAAGTTGACCATGGTATGTTTTTCAACTTCTACACTGATGCAGCTTGTTATGTGATTTTATAACTATGTAACTACTTCACATGATAAAATTGTCTGGTATTTGTGTGTAGATAAATGTTGTAGCTACATACTGAAGTCACTGGGGTATAAATCATCTAGCCAGCCTGTCTAGGTAGTGCATTGAGTTTTGTGCATAGCTTGTATGGAATATGCTACAATATCTTAAACATATGTTCATGTGAGGATGTGTTTGGGTTCATAGTATGGTTCCCTAATATGACACCAGTGTTTGCTTTGTTCCACCTACAGTACAGATCAAACAATAGTCTTAAAAGAGGCCTGGATAATGTACAAATATAATATGCCAACTTTGATTAATTTTGTCTGAATTATGCTATTAGATACAAACGTCAAATCTAATATATTTGTGATGTTAGTTCTTCCCCCATTGGATTAATGTCTAGTGTGGATTACGGAAATAATAATTTTAATTACCAAACTTTCTCACTAATAACAACATTATTTATTTGATGAGAATAGTCAGTGGTAGTGGCAGGTAGACCTGAAAATTCTACTGATAGTTTTATGAATTTATCCTGTAGCTTTATGGAGACCTTCCTGCTTGTGCATAGAGAGTGTTAATGGGCATTCCTAGTCTTGTTGGTGAGCTGTATTTCACGGGTCCCATCCCCCCGGAAGATATGGTTAATTTTTTCTCTCCGTAGACTCTTTGTTGAAATTGCGTAAAAATCAGCCCAGAACCATTAAATGTGAAATCTCCAATGTAATGCCTCAAATATAATACAATCCTGTTTCCAAAAAAGTTGGAATGCTGCATAAAATGTAAATAAAGACAGAATGCAATGATGTGCAAATCCCTGAATGCAATGATGTGCATATCCCTGTATTTAATTGAAAATAGCACAAAGACATCATATAAAATGTTGAAACGGAGAAATACATACATGCCCATTTTGAATTTCAGGCCAGCAACACATTTCAAAAAAGTTAGGATGGGCATTTTAACCACTGTGTTGCATCACCTCTTCTTATGACAATAAGAGGTGGGAACTGAGGAGACCAATTGCTGTAGTTTTGAAAGTGAAATGTTTTCACATTCTTGCTTGATATAGGATTGCAGCTGCTCAACAGTTCAGGGTCTCCTTTGTCGTATTTTTTGTTTGATAATGCACCAAATGTTTTCAATGAGTGACAGGTCTGGACTTTAGGCAGTTAAGCGCCCGGAATCTTTTACTATGGAGCCATGCTGTTGAAATATGGGCTTACTGTGGCTTGGCATTGTCTTGCTGAAATAATCAAGGCCTTCCCTGAAAATGACGTTGTCTGGGTGGCAGCATATGTTGCTCCAAAACTTGTGTATATTGTTCAGCATTAATTGTTCCTTCGCAGATGTGCAAGTCACCCATGCCATGTGCACTAATGCTCCCCTATACCATCACGGATACTGGCTTTTGTGCGCTGATAAGAAGACAGATGGTCCCTCTTCTCTTTAGTCCAGTGTTCATTATCCCCAAAAATAATAAAAAATTTTCATTTTTCAGACCACAGGACAGTTTTCCACTTTGCCTCAGTCCATCTTAAATGAGCTTGGGCCCAGAAAAGACAGCAGCGTTTCTGGATCTTGTTTATATATGAAGTTGGCCCCCCACATAGTGCAAAACTTTGGCAAAATAGGCTTAATCGTGTGTGCCCCGTTTGTGCTGTTAACATTTTTGTTTGTGCCGCTATCATTTAATAGATATTAAATAATATTTTATAGGTCATTCTGAGGTCACTCAGGCCCCAACATTCTCTGAAATCAACAAAAATAGTCATGTTTGTTTGTGCTTCATTTGTGCCGGTTTGTGCCGTTAACATTTTCATTTGTGCTGCTTCGGTATTTTATATATTAGACATTTAATTATTGGTGATGACGTCACTCAGCCCCCCAACATGCTACAAATTGAGTCAAAATAGGCTAATTAGTTTGTGCTTCGTTTGTGCTGGTTTGGGCCGTTAAAAGTTTTGTTTGTGCTGTTGCAGCGTTTTATATATTAGACATTTCATTTTAGGTGGCACCAGCCCCACAACCTGCTCCTCAAAATAGACTGCGTCATTTATGCTCCATTTGTGCCGCTGAAATGTTTGTTTGTACTGCTACAGTTTTAGGTACATAGCTACATTCCCACTGGATAGCACACTGGCTTTACTCTCTTTCCACTATAGCTCTGACACTATCGGTTGGAAAGCAGTTGCAAAAACAAACCTTTAGCGGCACAAAAGGAGCACAAATGATTGAGCCTATTTTGAGTGAGTGTGACCTATAACATTTTATTTCATATCTAAAAGATGAAAGCAGCACAAAAACGAATGACTCAATTTGTAGCATGTTGGGGGTTTGACTGACGTCATCGCCAATAATGAAATTTCTAATATTAAAAAAACAGATGAAGCACAAATGAAAATGTTAATGGCACAAATCGGAAACCCAAACTCTTTGCAATTTTATCTAGAGAAACATTATTCTTAAATTTTTGAACTATTTGCCTACACAGTCTTTTAACACAGATGGTGAACATCTCATGATCTTTACTTTAAAAAACAATCTTCCTCTCTGGGATGCTGTTTTTAATACCCAATCATGTTACTGATTTGTTGCAAATTAACCTAATAAGTTGTGAGATGTTCCACCATGTTTTCTTTTAGCATTACACAACTTTTCCAGTCTTTTGTTGCCCCTGTCCCAGCTTTTTTGAAACGTGTTGCTGGCATCAAATTCAAAGTGGGCATATATTTTTCAAGAAACAATAACATTTCTTAATTTCAACATTTGATATGTTGTCTTTGTACTATTTTCTATTGAATATCATTGCATTCTGTTTTTCTGTATATTTTACACAGCATCCCAATATTTTGGGAAACAGGATTGTATTAAGGTGCAGTAAGAAAATGACAATTAGCCGACTGTATTGAAATTTGTACAGCTGCACATGTTATATAGCTCCCTTATGTAGCCTTTGAAAAGAGTTGGAATGTGGAAACTGATAAGGCCTGGTCAAACATATTTTGTCCTTTGTGTACTCATCTTCGTAGGGTTAAAAAGTTATCCCTTAGCTTTCTGTGGACTTGACATCAAATGAAAAATGGTCCTTCCCATGTTGCAGCTCATGTTTTTTTTTTACATGGAAATTAGAATCTGACTTCTGATTGTGCGCTTCTGTTTGTTTACTCCTGTGTGGACATGGCTAGTAACTGGGTAAAATTTCCTTTGTTGATATGCTTTAATTTGGTTTGTATAAGATCAGACTTTTGTAAAGACATTGAACATGTCCCATTAGGCCTACAAATGGTCTAATCCTTGTTTGACTTTTTAGTTTTTGGCAGACAATTAACATGCGTCTTGTATTTATTTTTCTTGACTCACCATCTACCTCTCACTCCCTGACAGAGGCGATTACGTCATCTCAGAAGCATTGCGGCCCGTAACATTGTCAACAAGAATGGCTCTCCACTGCTGGACACATATTTTACCCTTCATCTATGCCTAGAAGATCGGATATCCAGAGGTCAGTACAGTACACCTCTCAACTGTTTTCATAAGACAATTGTATCACTGCACTGATACCCCCTTTATGCTACATTATACTGAGCTTGTTACAAATATGATTAACTTCGGTTAGGGGTTATCCAAATGTTGATACATTTAAAGTTGGCAGTATATGGTATTCCTGGCATAGGGGCTCTATTTCTTTCCAAACAAAATACAGTACATCTTTGTATTCTAAGGGTTAGGCATGTATTTCTTTCCAAACAAAATACAGTAAATCCTTGTATTCTATTGGATAGGCATGTATTTCTTCCAAACAAAATACAGTAAATCTTTGTATTCTATTGGATGGGCATGTATTTCCTTGATATACACACAGCATTTGGTCCCCAGAATGTTGCAAAGGCTACCACACTGGGACTTCATGTTGCCTTTTTGCAAAAGTACTCTCACAGTTCTGAATACGTTTGTGAATATTTTAACATTTTAATGTTTAAATGTCCATGAAAGCATTAACATGAATAAGAAATGTGTTTTAGTAACAGCTACCTACCTGGAGCTTGAACTTGCCACTGATACCATAAGAAATTATCACATGAGATTATCCTATACCAAAGGATAGTTGACTAGTTGACTGGATAGTTTGGATTGGTTTCAGGCCTCAACGTTAGCATAAATAAATGGTTGTCAGTGTAGCAGTTTAATGTATAACAGGGGGTGCTGTTTCACTGATATTTTCGGATAAGTATATTTTTCTACATGAAATAAATTGTCAGCTATTTCGTTCCTAGGAATTATTTTAGGAATTATTTTCGGTTTTTGTTATTTCAATGACTGGACACTGACAGTCATCCAAGCTGGGGCTTGGAGGTGTTGTCTAATCATAGTTTTAGAGAGTTGGTGACAAGATGCAACAAACTTCTGCAATTCTTAAAGTTCGATTATGGAGATTATCTTGTCACTAGAACCAGCCTTTGCGTGGGTGCAAAATATGCATGCGTCCTCTTCCAGGCATGTGAGCCATAACCAACAACTAGCAAACTATTACTACCCATTCACTTATTATACTCCGATCATATTCTACTTTAAAATAAAATGTACTCAATTAAATGTTGGTATCACATGTTTTTCATGTTAAGATTAAGCTGATGGAAAAACAATGACATTTTTTCACAGCCAGTTTTGTTAATATTTAACTAGGTTGCCAATAAATCTGGAGGGCATTGTAGATGTTAGCTTCTATGTAAAGTAAAATACCTCTTTCCTTCTGGGAACCACATGAATTAAGGTTTTGTTAACAGAATTCAATAGTCTCACATTTGCACAAGTCTGTAGACTTGACAAAGTCCTTTTCCGCATTTTATTTATATGCCTAATATAACACTGGTGCTGGTATTAGATTATTTCAAATAGCACTTCCTCTTTGAACAGGAATACCAGAAAGCCCCTGTGTTGGATTGTCCTTTGGAAAACCCTAATGCATATATAATACATTTTCCCCATGTCTACCCTTTTGATAAAAAACGACAAGACCTGTAGTCTTTGGTAGAGCCTGAAGCTCAAGGCCTTGCTGTTGTTAGGTAATCCTTGACATGTTTGCAGTCCAAACACTTAGGACGTCTCCCAACATTCTCCCCTCTTACTGGAATTGCATCCTCACAAGTATTGTTTCTGGTTTTGTGTTTACACAGTGTCTTTTTGAAAAGGCTTTCACATCAATCTAACCTCGCTTTTCTACTTCCCTCACAGACTTTTACAAGAGTGAGATCATCCGTGATTCATTGGTAAGTGTCATTTTTGGAAGCAAAGAAACATTGGCCCCAGCCCATGACCCTTTGGCAAAGGCCAGCCCGAATTCACGAGAAATTACCATTGCACTATTTGTGGAATTTCATGGCAGTCCATTTTGTGTGGATTTCATTGTTTGCTTTGTCTGCCACAATCTGTGGATGCACCACTACCTGTAATAGGCCTAGTTACAATGCTGAAGGTCTAGCCTATTCCTGGATTGTATGCGTCTACAGTGTTTATGCGTGTTTTGCATTGTGTTGTAGCCTAGGGCCTAAAATTACACAGAAAAGCACGATAATAGATTGTCATTGCAATTGTTTGGTTTAATTTAGACCTCAGTGCATTAATGTGCAAATGTTGTCCACCCCAGGATGATGTGCTCTTTGCCACAGTGTTTTGCTGTACTGTTTATTCAGATGTTGACAGAAAAACACAGTAGGCATCGCACAGTGTTTTGCTGTACTGTTTATTCAGATGTTGACAGAAAAACACAGTAGGCATCGCACAGTGTTTTGCTGTACTGTTTATTCAGATGTTGACAGAAAAACACAGTAGGCATCGCACAGTGTTTTACTGTACTGTTTATTCCGATGTTGACAGAAAAACACAGTAGGCATCGCACAGTGTTTTGCTGTACTGTTTATTCAGATGTTGACAGAAAAACACAGTAGGCATCGCAGTGTTTTACTGTACTGTTTATTCCGATGTTGACAGAAAAACACAGTAGGCATCGCACAGTGTTTTGCTGTACTGTTTATTCAGATGTTGACAGAAAAACACAGTAGGCATCGCACAGTGTTTTGCTGTACTGTTTATTCAGATTTTGACAGAAAAACACAGTAGGCATCGCACAGTGTTTTACTGTACTGTTTATTCCGATGTTGACAGCTGTGATAGGATGTTTATGTAGAACAAGGCCAAGGACATCCTAAAAAGGTCAACGCTACTCTACTTGGCATGTACTTACCTCACTCTTTGTGTTTTACCCCAGTCATCTAAACAAACAAGAATGGTAAATGCAGCCTTTTTGTCATCGCACCAGTAAATGCACAGAATCTATAATGAATTTAACCAAATATAGCAGACCATTACTAGCAGGTGAAATGTTTTGGAATGTCTTGAGCTGGCCTAAGATTTTTCCCATGCCTTTTCTTTTCTCGTTTTGGCCCTAGTCTGTAATGTACTGTACTGCAGATGAGGCTCATGATCAAGTCTGGCAGAGATCAGAGATCTAAATGTCAGCGTTACTCCCAGTGACCTTTGCACTTGTGCTCTTGTCTGTTTTCCGTTTGTCACCTCTGGTCTGTTGAGGGAGCCTGCTCTTCCTGTTGATTCACATGTACTCTACCCCACTCAGCTATTTCTTTCTCAATACTACTTTCCCGGTCTTGCTTTTGTCAAGCATCCATTTTACAAATGGGAGCAAATGATAATCAGTCAAGTCTCTGAGGGAAGGTCCATAATTTTGAATGGGGGGGCTTTGCACAAATGTTTATGACACTAGATAAACAAGAAGGTGCCCTGACCATGTATTTTTTCAGCAGGGGCATGTGACATCATTACATCCAGTTTTGCCCACTGTGTTGAAGCATCCAAATGTTACATCTGAAATCCACCAACCGCTTGTGTTTTGTTGGTGGATTTTTCCTTGGGGCATTGAAGTTGGAATTTTAAATATTTGTTCATACTTTTTAAATTAGGCCGACAGTTTCATGACCTTTAAAGTAACATCCTGGTTTAGCACTATTTTGTTTGTTGTGTCCCTTTCACACCTCTTACAGACAGAAATGTGTAAATTTTCTTGTAAAACGTGATGTCAACGCAACAGTTCGATATTCATAGGAGCTCATCACATTTGGTGTCTAATGAAAGCTGATATATACATTTTAACTAATTTCTCTGCATTCAGTGTCAAGGACGTTATGATCAAAAGTTTCTGCATTTACTAGCTACTTCAATGTTCCTGAAGGCATCCAGTCATTGTACTGATATAACTGAATTGTACTGGTGAATCTGAGTCTGGGGAAGTAGATAAAGGGCATAATTAGACACTCTGTGGCTCTCAAAAGTTTTCACCCGCTTGCACATTTCCACATTTTATTCTTACAACATCAAAGCAAAATATGTTTAATCTAGAGTTGTTCCTACTGATCAACACAAAATCTCCATAATGTGTGTGTTGAAGTGAAAATTTTATTTTTCTCAAATGTGTTGTTGACTTGTGAATCAATGTAATGGCTGTTTTTGGTAACTGTCTGTATGAAGGCTTTCTTACATGTCCAGCCTGCTTCAAGTCCCCCACTGTATTTCTGTAGGATTAATATCCCTCCATTTCCTCTTTTTAAACTATTCTGATGTAAATTGGCTTGTGTGTTTCGGGTTCCAATCCTTTTGCAGGAGCCTTCAGCATCGTATGATCATGTCATATACTCCTTATGGATTCTCTGGTACAATGTGGAATTCACAATTGACTCGATGGCAAGTTGGTCAGGCCCTAAACCGGAAAACCATCACCGCCGTGCTTTAGAGTTGCTACAAGATTCTTCTGTTCAAAGGCAGTATTTAATTATACCGAATCGATGGCATTTTACAATACTGCCGAATATTCTTTCAATAATCTGACCAGAATACAATGTTCCAGACGATTTGGTCTTTACCCAGGTGTTGTCTGGCAGTTGTCTTAAAATAATTTTTGGTGAGCGGAGGCCTTTTCCTTCCTGACCTCCTGTGTAGGCCCTGTTTTTCAGTGTGTTTTTGACAGTTGATGCATGCTCTTTGATGTTGATTCTGGCAAGAGAGGCCTTTACCCTGGGATCTTCTTATCATTTGTTTTGTTGCATGTTTTTAATTCCTGCGCGTATTTGATTTACATTTTAGTTTGTAATGGTGAAGCTAGTGATGTATTAACTTTTCCCACAAGAGGAAATTGCATTTCAGTTTTTTTTTTTATTGCATAAATGGTTTCAAATTAAATAGCAGCTTGAGTGGTTAGTTGATTTGGGTTACCTTCATCAACTCATGTGTTTGGAATTCAGCTCAAACATCCAAATATGTAAAAAAAAGAAAATATATATAAGTACTTACTTTTTGACCTGACTATGTATGCACATGATTGTGTGTACACACACGTGCGCACACACACACTGTGTATGTACGGTATGTATACAAAACATTTAAAAAAACTTGTAACATATTACTTAAAGGAGTTGAACATTCACGTCATCTATTGTTTTTACCTATCTTTGGCAGAATCCAACATGGCGGAGTCTGGATTTTGGGATGCTGCCAGACCTCCTGGACACGTCTGTGTCCTGCTTCGTGGTGAGGATCTGGGGTGGTCGGAAGGAACAGTTCACCCTCCTTATAGAGTGGAAGGTCAGCTTGGACGGCCTCAGATACACCGGCCAACAGGTGAGTAGAAACCTATTTTTTATACCCCTTTCTAACTTACAGTTCAGTTATTAACAAGGCAGACATATTCCGAAACTGTGTGAATGAAAGCCATTATAATTTGTTCATACAGTTTGTAATTTGTAGTTATTTAGTGTACAGCATTTGTAAAATAGTAAAAGTGTGCATTTGTAAAAGTGTGCACACGTGTGAATGGAAAATATTTATAGACCACTGCAAAATTATCAGTTTCTCTGGTTTTACTATTCATAGGTATGTGTTTGAGTAAAATGAACAGTTTTGTTTCATTCTATAAACTACTGACAACATTACTTCCAAATTCAAAATAAAAATATTGTCATATAAAGTATTTATTTGTAGAAAATAACAACTGGTCAAAATAACCAAAAAAAAAGATGGATTGTTTTTATACCTCAAATAATGCAAAGAAAACATTCATATACTTTTTTCAACAACAAAATACAAATGTTTTAATTTAGGAAATCAATATTTGGTGGAATAACCCAGATTTTTTATCACAGCTTTCATGCGTCTTGGCATGCTCTCCACCAGTCTGTCACATTGCTGTTCTGTGACTTTATGCCACTCCTGGCACAAAAATTCAAGTTGTTCGGCTTTGTTTGCTGGCTTGCGACCGTCCATCTTCCCCTTGATCAAATTCCAGAGGTTTTCAATGGGGTTCAGGTCCATGATAGGGTCTTGATCCATGGTTCTCCATCCACACCTTGATTTACCTGGCTGTGTGGCATGGAGCATTGTCCTGCTGGAAAAAACAATTCTCAGAGTAGGGGAACATTGTCAGAGCAGAAGGAAGCAGGTGTTCTTCCAGGATAACCTGGTACTTTGCTTGATTCATGCGTCCTTCACAAAGACAAATCTGCCCAATTCCAGCCTTTCTGAAGCATCCCCAGATCATCACAATCCTTCACCAAATGTCATCTCGGTCAGTGGACCGTTGTTTTCGCCCTCTGCTAGTCCGTAGCTTTGTTGTCCCCAATGTCTGTTGCTTGACCTTGTTCTTATGAACTGTCATTTTTGAAATTTTCAGGATGGATGCAACCTGACGCTCACTGTGTCCCTCTGCCAGTAAAGCCAGAATTGATCCCATCTTTTCCTCACTCAAAGATTTTCTTTTTAACTCTTTTGTCATGCTGAATAGTTATTTTTTTTATTCAAATTACCTTTGAGGTACTACATGCACTGTTTTTGCCATCCAGCTGGTCCTATTGCAAGAGGATAGTGATGACCACAGCAGCGGTTTTTATATTTTTCCTTGTTAAATTAGATTTGGTTCATGTTATCACCTAAAGACACCCTGATGTAATCAATAACATCCTCTCTTTTTTAAAATCCTGCTACGCTAGATAAATTATTCCCCCTGTTTTGCTTTTCCACAGATCCGCTCAAGGAATCCAAATGAGATCATATTTGGATTAAATGATGGCTACTATGCAGCTGACTTTGACCATAAGGTATTGTTCTTCCAGGAATTATGTCCCTACAATTGACCCTGGTCATTTTTATTGTATTGTTCGTTATATGTGCTTGGTCTGTTGTTGAAATGTGCCTGTTCTAGGACCAGTCTGAAAGGAAGAAGAACAGTTTACTTCAGGTGGACCAGAGTTCAGTGAGGAACTCCTACAGTGTCTTCTCCCTGCTGAGGTGAGGAAGACTTCACATACACACCAGATGCTGGATAGTTAGTGTACCCCATAGAACAATGTGTCTTACTGCTTCCTGGTAATATTTTTGATATTACCTTTCATAACCGGCAGCAGTCTCAGCAGTTGTGCAGGCCAGGTGCACAGTCTTTCTTTGGTCCACAGAGGTTTGGAAATGCAGAATATGCTTATGGAAGCAATTAAAGTCCAACATTACTGTATACCTTCGCATACGTCTGGTCATTCTGTATATATATATATATATATATGTGTGTATGTTCCTCATATGATCCAGAAAGGAAACGGTCTAGAAAGTTTTATTATTACTGAGTTCGTTTGGCTCCCAAGTCACTAAGAGCTGCCAGATGTCCATTCTGTATTGTGTCTATGGGACATAAAAGGATGTGCATATGGAAAGCTGTAATTAACTTAATCAGATAAATGTCCTTGTCTTCCTTGTCTGGCTCTTTGATAATCTACCAGATGAAGAATTACATTAGAAGTTACAGGTTGTGAAATGATAGACAAATGAGCTTTCATTGCGTTTTATTCCACAAGGGGGCGGCAAACAACCACTTTCTAAGTTGGAAGAAGTGATGGCAGTTTAGTAGGGAGGCGTGATTCTGTGTGCTGGTTGTTATATGTATTTGAATGTATTAGTATTTACTATCATAGGTAGCCCCTGGCAAGCCAAACAACGATCACAACAATACATGATAATATGAGTAATACAATACAGACTATGAGAATGATAAATAAACATTCACACTCAATAAACATACACAGACAATAAGAAAGTACTTTACATAATGCATTCTTATGTCTGTCTCTTCACTGTCCCTATATATATATAAATATAATTAATAATATTTATATCTTATTTCACCTTATTTTAACAGGTAAATCAAGCTGATACCAAGGTCTCGTTTACAGTTGAGCCCTTTATTACAGATAGTATGTATAAAAAACACAATGAATCAAATGGATGGGAAGCACATGCATTAAGACAAGCGATCCCAGTTCACAGTGGAAATGTATTTTATTAGACAATTAAACAGCCCTACTGGCACTAATGTTTATGACTTAATTTTACCCTGCAAGGCATTTCATGAATGGTAGTCAAAAGCAGTTTTGCCTAACTCAGAGTAAGCCCTCGGTATCTCTAGTACTAGCTAGTCTTGTTTTTACAGTTAGTGTTGAATGTGAAGATTCAAGAATAAAACCTACATTCCTGCATCACTCCTGGGCCTTGCTTGAGATGAGCTGCACAGTGTCATGGTGAAGATGACATCAGCCGCCAGGGCTTCCTCTGGCTGATGACTGTTCTGTGTCTTCGCCTCATGTGGGAAGACAGTATTGCCTCTAGGGTGCGTGAGTGATCTACACCTACTATAGTTCCACACCAATACTGAGCCAACAAAACACCATGGATGAAGGAATAAATCATTCTTGTAGCGTATGCTGCTCCTAGTGCTTTCCAGCTGTAGCATTATAATAGATAGACCTGAGTGTCCTGTCCAATACCACCGCCCAGTATGATATCCCAGGTTAAATGGTTTTACATGGTCTCCTGTCCTGTTACATCCTACAGCACTAAACCTTTGTCCTACTCGTGCTTTCTCCATCCCTTCATCCCTAGAGGGTGGAGGAATTCAAAGCAGCTCTATTCCTCTCCTCCCATAGCCTGAGGCTCGGCTGCAGGGCTGGGGCCAGGCTGTTGGGGCCAGGCTGTTGGGGCCAGGCTGTTGGGGCCAGGCTGTTGGGGCCAGGCTGTTGGGGCCAGGCTGTTGGGTGTCTGTCCCTGCTTCCCCCTCTCTGTCTGAGTGGACATGGACCCAGAGAGCCTTTAACAGTCATTCATCAAATAAGCTAAAGTGGGAGTAGTGATTTGTTTATGCTGTTAGTTACTGGTGATATACCTTAATTTAAGTGTTTGGCAATACTCTAAATAAACTCTGAATGTACTGCTGTTTTAGTATTCATCGTACATTTGATGAGGTTTGTTAGTAGATGTAATAAAGCCAGTGGAAATGTTTTACAAAACAGTAGTGTAGCCTGGTGGAGCAAAGGAAGGGTAGAACCAGGTAGAACAACCAGAACATGCACCAGGACCTGTGGGGTAGAGGAAAGGTAGAACCAGGTAGAACAACCAGAACATTCACCAGGACCTGTGGGGTAGAGGAAGGGTAGAACCAGGTAGAACAACCAGAACATGCACCAGGACCTGTGGGGTAGAGGGAGGGTAGAACCAGGTAGAACAACCAGAACATGCACCAGGACCTGTGGGGTAGAGGGAGGGTAGAACCAGGTAGAACAACCAGAACATGCACCAGGACCTGTGGGGTAGAGGAAGGGTAGAACCAGGTAGAACAACCAGAACATGCACCAGGACCTGTGGGGTAGAGGGAGGGTAGAACCAGGTAGAACAACCAGATGGATGGATGGATTGGACTATTTGCGTCCAGCAGTCTGTTTGGAGTGCAGTCTGAGTCTGTCTTCGATGACTGTCTGGCATTTTGGTCAGGAGTGTTATGAAAAACAATGGGAGAACTGCAGTGGTATCACCAAAATTCGGTGAAATAATTGTATGTTTATACATATGCAGGAATAAAAAAGTAAGTGCACATTCATGGGACAACATAATTAACAAAAGATGAATTAAAGATTATTCATGAAAGTGAAAATGTTGACTTTAAAAACAACACGTGGCACACAAAGTTGTGTAGGCCACATCACGTCTTGTGTGCTATAGCAGTGCTGTAGAGAGTAATAATGCAGAGTCATCTTGTTTCCAGACACTTCTACCCAAATTACACAATAACCTTGGAACAAGGTTAGCAGCAAAAATATGTTTATAGAGAAACAAAACTGGGTGGGCACAAATTCTTTCTTGGGAGGCATTGCCTAGCGTTGACCCAGGGCTCCACATTGGCTTTTTTTTTTTCATGGAGCACAGCTCCTACTCAGACAAATCTAGGCACTCGCAAATACATTTAGAAGCACAATGTTGAGGTAGTGTTTTAATTGTCTCTAGTGCAAAAAACATAACATGCATAAATGTGTATTGCAGGGTTCTCTAACCTTTTTGGATATGAGAGCTACTTTTTTATTAACGTTGTGAGACAAAATTATTTTACTTTTTAAAAACATTTTGCTTTCAGTTAGGCATGTTTTTCTATTCCCTGCTACTTTTTCCTACATCTTTATTGTATAAAAGCACTGCACTACATTTGTGTCAATAGTCCTGGGTATATAAACAAACCAAATCTGGGCCCTATAAATACTGTTTATTTTACATTTTAAATGATATTTTCCTAAGTTCAGTTTTCTCAGTGTTTTCCTGGCTAAGCATTCTTTTGTAGGATGATCTAAATGTGTTTACATTCGCGACATGGCAAGTACAATTGCTGCTGAGGTAACATTTTACAGATTATGCACAGATCAAGCCCAGTAGCGCCTATCAGCCGATAATCGAACAAGTAACATGCAGAAAATGAATTTGAGCTTTTATGACAATAGTGGCTAAACGCAAGATTTTTTCAGATCTTGCTAGGTCTTCAATACATGTTCAGACGTAATAATGAGTTTTTTAGCACACAAATCTCATTCCCGCTCTCTCTCTGGCCAAGTATGTTTGTTACAAATCTCACGGACACATACCATTAGGTAGGAACCACCTAATGGTCCCCCAGGGTGCAAGGCCTCTTTAACCATTTTGGAATTAACCCAGCATTACAGTGAGGAGAAATAAGGAAAATGTCAGACCGTGTTAGGAATATTATAACAAACAGCTTTAAAAATAGCCAAAGTATTGCCTAAAGTACGCAGACAACATCCCTATACATTGCTATGGGCAATGCTTAGTCAGCATGCTCCACTGTAAACCAACTCCACGAGCACTACGCTCAGTGTTCGCAGTATTGATAAGTTAATGCACGACTCAATGTATTCAAGAATAAATATTTGTTAATTTCAACAGTAGGCTAGTTCCACTGGTTGACTGTGTAAAAAACACACTGCGTTTTGGTACAGTGAAAGATATATTTGATGTTGAATGATGAACCTATGTGGCAGAATTGTCTGGCAGAGGCAGTTGCAAGTTGATTTGTGAGGGGCGTGCATTGGATTTTTACAACATATTCAGTTGTATGTGGAAATGGCTCGGCAGAAGTGGTAGCAGCGGGTCTGATCGAGGCAAAATTGCGTGTGCAAAGGTAGCCCGTCGGTTTCATGGTGTTACTGGGAACGTTATTGTTAATGCAAAACTCAAGAAGCATTCGATAAGTACGATTTTTCACTTTAACGCATGACTTTCTGCATGATCCCAAACTATCATGGAGTGAATAAATTAAATAATAAGACTATGAAATAAATGTATGGTCAGGCTTTGGATTACAAACAATCCAACCTAAAAATTAGATTTCAACTTTACATCTAAAGTTACTGGGACTTGCTTTAACTCTTTTATGTAAATTATTTTGCAAATTTTAAATTAGAATGACCTGAACATCAAACATAATTGGTTTGGTCTCTAGCTGGAATGGTTCTAAAGATATTGTTTTAAGGTTAATTAACAGAGAATGTAATAATAAGCTGAATGTGGAAGATTGAACCCGGGGCCTTTTGCAACACAAGCCTCAGTAATAGTAGGACTATGAGAGAAATATAGAGTTGTGCTTTGCCTTTGGCAAGCACATCTAATTATCCTCACTGTCGGAATGTACTCTAATGGGGAAAAAACATACGCTTAGCCAATACCCAAATAATCAAGCTGAAATAACAATATACTTATTAAGGCTTGGTCTCCTAAATATTTATTTTCAACATATGTTAAAACTCTGATCCTAACTCACCCCTTACTCCTTTAGAAAACAATTGTCTGAGCTGCTATCTCATCATTATACTTGCTAATGACTTTGTTCCCTCTGTGTGTGTGTGTGTGTCTATACACTCTATACACTTAATATGATGAACCGCTGCCCATGCACGTTATTCCTCTGTAAATAATGTAAATATCCACATAAATGGTGGAATTAATAAAACTAAACTCTTTACTTTCCCTCGTCCAGTCATTGCATAGAGTTTATTTGAAAACTCTGTCTGGGTTGTCAGTGCTAATGAGAATTGAATCTTAATTGGATCACCTGGTAAAATAAAGGTTAGACAAAAAATTGCCTAATGTAACTAATAGGCTAGAGCAGTGTTTATAGTATACATGTAGACTACAAGAAAATAGCCCTACCAAAATCCTTTCAACAGCTTTCAGCTAGGCTTAACAAAGCTCAACATGGTTGTATTAGGACTATTCATTTTAAATATGTTTTATATTATTAATAATATCACATAAGTAAGGTCTACATTTATGCTGTGGCGTTGCAACAATTTGTTAATGTTTTTAAATGATTTAAACTGTAAAAACATATTCATAGGCTTAGTAAATATTACCCCCAAATATTTATGATTTCTGCATAATATTTTTTTTTTTAATAGATTTACTTAATTTGTGTTAAAGACCATGACATTAATAAGTATATTTGAATATAACCAAGAACATAAAAATCTTATATTAGAATTACATGCTACTTCTTGACATACTTTTTCATGAAAAACAAATGTGATTTAATTGAGTATTTAGTAAATCATTTTTAAATATTTTATGTTTTTCCCACAACTTGAGATTGAGATTCCAGAGATGGCCGAATCCTAATGTGTATGCATTTTATCTCAATATGTTATTTGTATAAACTGTATTCGCTGGTAAAATATTGACATTTCACTCATAATCTGCCCTACAAATCTTTAATTGAGCAGATTCCACAGAATTCGACACTCCTAATGGATTGATCTGTCGCAGGATGATTTCCTCCTCCATTAATGTAAGCCACATGTTGTTCTGTCCTTTTATTCTGACAAGGAATATGTGTATTTCAGTAAATGTGTGTTTTTAGAGTGTGTGAAAACAGTGGTCTAAAAAGGGTCTACCCTGATCCAGAGTGTGTGGCGGAGGCGATAAGTCACTCCCTGTCTTCAGAGCAGTCTTATGGGTTGTCTGCCAGCTCGCTGCCCCTCTCCAGCCTCTTGTGCCTCTCAGCTCCTGGCTGCAGGATATTGTTCTGGGTCATATTAAGGGGAGCCATTTAAACAGTTGGCTCACTCTGGGCCAAGAGATCTGACCCCCAGGGTTCTCACGCCACCAGGCAGCCTAGAAAACAAACTGGCTACCGAGCCCTTAATCGCCGTGCAGAATATGGACGTGGCTACGCTGTTTTTCTTCCCATCGCACCTCAGGAGTGGATTTAAACAAAGCCCTTTAGTTGCTATGGGACTGTTTTGGAATTCTTCCAGCTTTTTGCCCTCACTTTTCCATCCTCTAAAGCTCTAAACTTACTAAATCAATTAATCTCTGCTCTCCTAAGTACATGCATTAGCCTACATTTCCATATGTTTTCATGTGTTATAAAGTCAGTAGCAAGTTATATCTATTTAGTAGTGGGTCAGAAACCTTCCCCTCAAGAACAATATAAATTATTATTTTTATTATAATTATTTATTTTTCCCATATTTCCTTGCAATTTTCTCCCTCCAATTTCTTGTTGTCCAGTTTGCACAACAGGTCCACAGGAGATGCGGGGTAGATGCGGGGTAGATGCGGGGTAGATGCGGGGTAGATGCGGGGTAGATGGGGGGTAGATGCGGGGTAGATGGGGGGTAGATGGGGGGTAGATGCGGGGTAGATGCGGGATAGATGCGGGATAGCACTTCTTGCGCAACCAGGCACTCTTTAGTGTTCTCCTTGTCCTGGTTGTCTGTTTAAGTCCCTGTCTCATACCACTGATCTAGGGCTGTGTTCTCCCTCTGACTGCATCTCATAACTGCATTAGAGAGAGTATCATCGGCAGGTTGGCCACTAGTGGTTGTGTTTTCCCCGTTATGGATACACACTAGGCCCTTACTGTGATCCCAACTGATGTAACTAAGTAGAGGTAGACGGTGAGTCTTTGTGTGGTTGGGAAATTAGTTATTTATGGTTTGGTTCAATTCTTCAGGCAGCTTTTAGTGACTTAGACTAGAGGGTCAGTTTGAGGGTCAGCTGAGTGAACCCCGGGGAGGAGGGGGGGGCCTCTAGTCTGCAATCATCTGTAGGTGGCCTGGCCTGTGTCTGACCCCAGAAGCATAAAGTAGATTTTCTTATATTTAAGGTAAACAAAGTGTCTTTACCTTTCCGCCTTATACCATCTCTCTTATATCTGAAAGGGGTCGGGTGTTAAAGCTGTGGTACAGTAAAACGTGTTTTAATCTGAAAGAGGTAGGAGTGCAATATGTGGTACAGTAAAACATGTCCATCTGAAAGAGGTAGGAGTGCAATATGTGGTACAGTAAAACATGTTCATCTGAAAGAGGTAGGAGTGCAATATGTGGTACAGTAAAACGTGTTAATCTGAAAGAGGTAGGAGTGCAATATGTGGTACAGTAAAACGTGTTAATCTGAAAGAGGTAGGAGTGCAATATGTGGTACAGTAAAACGTGTCTTAATCTGCGCCAGTGTCCTGCACCACTTAAGACACCCCGGTGAAATCCCTTTAAACGGTTTATTGAGTAAAATGATAAATTGTCTAGCTAATATTAATTAATCTGTCAATATAATTGTCAAATTAAAACAATTTCTAAAATGTCAATTGACTAACTTTGAGTTAAACTTGCTAGAAATATTTTAGTAATTTGTGTGTGTGTGTGTGTGTGTGTGTGTGTCTGTCCGTCCGTTCTATATCTGAGGAAGTGGAAGCGTAGGTGGAGAGTGACCAAAAACATAAACAAGGGCCCCAATCTCTTGTCACCTGATATAAGGGCATTTCAGTAATGAAAGTCATGGTATTGGAAATCAAAATAACTTTTCAATAAATACCTACCAATTATTAGATTTTTTTCTTTTTTTACATACCAACTGCCCTAGACTGCATCTAGCTTTCTGTTTCTAACACAAATGATTCACTAGAAATGTCCATGCCTACAATGTCAAGTGGCTTCCCCAAACAAAAATTATGATGGAACGATATGCCATTGTGAAAGAATGCAATATTTGTAAATGTGCTTATCGCTGTCTGTCACTCTGTCCTATCTCTCTGTTTCTCACACACCATTTTTTCCCTGCTTTTTATCTCTGTAAGCCAGATGATACATCTGCCTTTGCTGGTGCTTGGCATTGATGGCGAGATTGTGATTGCTGGCCTCTTGTGCTGCGTATAAACCATGGTAAATATTTATTTGGAGATCATCAGTTGGGTAAATGAATCCCTGAACAGTTCAGGATAACAGCGCCTGTGGTTTGGGGAGGCTGCTCTGGAAGGAATTACTACATAGTAGATGTGTTTAAGGTCAGAAAGTCAATGTCTTGTTAATGATTTTGCCTCCTGCCGATTCATCAATTCTTTTCTCTTTCTTCCCTTCATCTGCCAGACACAGTGTCACAAACAAGAATTGTGTCTGTTTAGGGGAACATTTTCCATTTCAAAGTTCAAGAGCAGCCTTGTTAGAATCAAAATGCTTTTATCAGGCATTTACCCACCAACTGGTTTTGTGTTTTAAGCCAACAGATGTTATTATTGTCAGATGTTTTGTATTTAAATGAAGGTCTGAACCTCTTTCTGAATGTACATCTAATGCATAGTTACTTTGTACCTCCCAGTTATCCCAGGTTGTGTTGTATGTTTCTGAAAAAGTAAACAGTTAGTCTTCTTCTGCAGGGCTGGTTGTCCTCCTTGTGGTTGTGCTGGCCAAGTGAGACATGGGGCATTGGTATTGGTCCACATCCACTGCTTTACTGTTATCCATAAGCCCATATAGGCTATGATTTCATGGGTTTCCTGGGCCCTACCAGCCCCAGACTGGTGAAGCTGATAAGGGTGCCGAAGGTGTGAAAGGCTGGAGCGATAACGGCACTCAAGGGGAAGTTGTCATATCAAATTCCTCCATTGCAATCACCTTGGATCGATAAAGCTTTCAAAGCGACTTTCCCTGATGTTCCCAGGGACTATCAGCCACTGCTGTCTCTCTTTTCCCAGGCAGGTTAAAATACAAAAGAAAGGAAAGTGAATGGTTGTGGTAGAGATTGTTTTCAGACTTCTTTCCTCCTGTCTTAATGTGTGAAATCATTAGGGTTTAGTATTTGACACCAGTTACTGAAGATAAAGTAGTGAATAATGAAAAAAAAACATTTAATGAATAACCTTGTGGATGGCTGGAGGCATCCGAAGGTTTGTGAAAATATCCCTGTGAAATGATGGATTAGTGTTAATCTGGTAATTTCATGAAAGCACTAAGGAAATTTACAGCAGCTAAGCAAAACCGGTTTTAGTAACCGTGAAGTTACTAAAATCCCCCAGTTCCACTTGTTCCATTACCACTGGCTTCATTCTCACTCTTCTCAAACCCCTTTCGTTCCCCACTGAAACCTCTATGAACACCGCCACTATGAACACCCCCAATATGAACACCGCCACTATGAACACCGCCACTATGAACACCGCCACTATGAACACCCCCAATATGAACACCGCCACTATGAACACCACCACTATGAACACCACCACTATGAACACCGCAAGTGGTGATATAGGGCATATCTTCTTCTTTTTTTACCCATCTGTGTGTATAGGACATGGACTAATGCCAAGAGCTGTTGCTCACACATTCTGTAGACCACATTCAAGCACAAGCAGTGGGGAAGCGCTTCTCAGAGAAAACGCCATCCACCACCAAAAGCCCACAAGGCCCATGAACTTATTGGCAGTCAACTAGCTGCCTTGTTCATCATTGACAGAGTAATGATGTTTTTAAGTCTCAATGATTTACCCAATTACCTCCTTTGAGAAAAATGTGGGATATGTCAGTGAAACGAGGGACGTGCATATGAAAGTCCTTTGGCTCCATGCCACCTTTCTTAATGTAACTTCACTGAAAAGCAAGGCATGTGTGGACCCAGGTGGTTGCAGTCAAGATGTGAAGTTCTGAATACACAGGGTGTGTTTAAATCCATTGTGCAAGTATTTGTCACTTGAACACTTTGAACCAAAGGTTTTCCTGGTTCTAAGTGTGTGTAAAGAAACATAAAAGTATACTGATGAATTTTAGAAATGTGGTTGGATATTATTATTAAAGGTATTAAAGGAAGAGAAACCAACGCCAGTTGACCTCTGTTGTCTGAGGCAACAATCTTTTAAAATACAATGTTTTGGCATCGGCTCCAGTGCTTTGATTGACAGAGGACCACTGTGTAAGTGGTTTGGTGTTGGAATATGTAGCATTAGGTGGAGTAAGAAGTGCTTTGGAATGACAACCCAACGCACATCAGGCTGTTAGGCATATTCTAAGGTTATTCCTGGTAAGGTTGAGAATGTGATAATCCCCAGGGTTCACTTGCAGCCCACAACTGATGAAATGGAGGGATTAAAGCAAGGAGTAGAGGGATGGAGATGTGAGGGACATGGAACAGCTACTGAAAGTAATCAGAAGAGATTTCAACCCATGCTTCCTGAAGCACCTTCCATGAGCTGGATTGGCTTGATGGACACTTCTTACGTACCGTACGGTCAAGGTACCCCCACAACAGCTCACTAGGGTTGAGATCCAGTGGGCCTGTGCTGGCCACTCCATTATAGAAAGAATACCAGCTGACTGCTTCTTCCCAAAATAGTTCTTGCATAGTTTGGAGCTGTGCTTTGGGTCATTGTTCTGTTGTAGAAGGAAATTGGCTCCAATCAAGCGCGGGGCAGATTTTACCACCACCAAAGCACCCAGACCATCACAGTGCCTCCAACATGCTTGACAGATGGTGTCAAGCACTCCTACAGCATCTTTTCATTTGGTTATCTCACAAATGTTCTTCTTTGTGATCTGAACTCCTCAGTTAGATTTCTGTCCATAAGACTTTTTTCCAGACTTCCGCTGTCCAGTGTTTGTGTTTGTTTTTACATCTTAATCTTAAATTGTTTTTAAGCATCCCGGAGTTGCCTCTTCACTGTTGATGTTGAGACGGATGTTTCATGGGTACTATTCAATGAAGCTGCCAGTTGAGGACCTGTGTGGCATTTGTTTCACAAACTAGACACTCCAAGGTATTGTCCTCTTGCTCAGTTGTGCACTGGGGCCTCCCACTCCTCTTTCTATTCTGGTTTCTTGCATGAAATAGCCTTCATTTTTCAGAACAAGAATAGAGGGACGAATTTCAGGAGAAAGTCCTGGCCATTTTTAACCTTATTATCGAACCCACAATTCCTGATCTTTCAGATACTCAACTAGAAGGTCAGTTTTATTGCTTTTTAATCATCATAATGCTTTTCAGCTGTGCTAAACAGTCACAAAAGGGTTTCCTAACATGGACTGGCAAACACAATGTGCCATTGGAACACCGAACTGATGGTTGGTAATAGGGGCCTCTGTAGACTGAAGTCAGGTACAACATTACCAATATCTACATTGTATTTCTGATCAATTTGATGATATTTTAATTAACAAAAGCTTTGCTTTTTTTCCGAAAGCAGGGACATTTACACACGTGAAGCGCCAAATGCGGGTAGGTTTTACGTTGGCGAGTAAATCTCAGAAGGCCATCCGCCACACTTGCGGGTTAATGTTTGTACCAAATGTTTCCCTCGGAGAGCGGCGCTGCTAAGTTGTGATGCGTTGCAACAGAAAAACTGAATATTTTCCTGGCATACGATATTTTTTTTTTACCAAGTTTATCGTATTTTACTTTACCTTTACTTGCGTATTTTCCATTGCGCGCAGTTTACTATTGCACGAGCATCAGAGCATAGCAACAACGTTCGGACTATCAAGCTAGCAAAGATCTGAGAAAACTGGTGGTGTCATTGCGCACATTTGTGTTGAGCTGTCAGCAAGTGGCTGTCACACTGATATAAAGGTAGCCATCGTCTGAGCGACAACCCAAAGTAAGAAGCTAGCTAGTACAGCATCCATATTAGGAACATTATCATTCCTCCCCACAAACTCCATAATTCGTCCTACTCAGTCATCACCCCTCCCCCGGTCAAACGTCACCCCTCCCTTGGTCAAGTATCCGCTCTCCCCTGGTCAAACATCACCCTGTTTAAGCTTCAGTACTCCCCTGGTCAATCGTCAGTCCTCCCCTGGTCAATCGTCAGTCCTCCCCTGGTCAATCGTCAGTCCTCCCCTGGTCAATCGTCAGTCCTCCCCTGGTCAATCGTCAGTCCTCCCCCGGTCAATCGTCAGTCCTCCCCCGGTCAATCGTCAGTCCTCCCCCGGTCAATCGTCAGTCCTCCCCCGGTCAATCGTCAGTCCTCCCCTGGTCAATCGTCAGTCCTCCCCTGGTCAATCGTCAGTCTAACAATAAGACTTCCGATTTTCGTATTTTGCCTTCAAAATGGATGTCTGCGAGTGTAACTACATTATAATTTTAATAAATTACTATAAATAATACATTATATAAGGTAAAAAATATTAGGTGGCGTGCATTGAGAAATGCTTAGTACTTAAGTTAATGTAAAGAACTTTTCTAATAATTAACATTTTTATATATATATATATATATAAAAATGCATCATACTGACTACAGTATGATGCTGAGGCTGTGGTGATGAGTTGTTCGGTGTGTGGCCAGTAGGCTAAAGATAAAAGCTTTCTTTTCTTTTCTTTTTTTTTACCAAACTTAATACCTGAAATGTACTGAAATTAATGTACACGTGACGCAAAAAGGCAATTTATTATTTTGGCTGGTAAAAATATGCTTGGCTGGTGGATTTATTCATCTACCAGTCCCCTTGGCAGGTGAGCCAAAAAGTTATTACCCTCATTGGACACTGGGTAGTGTAGATTAGGGTAATTGGCTTGGGAAGGGCAGGCCACACTGCCACATCTAACACTTATCTTATGCTGAGCATGTCTATGAATCAGACAGAACGAAGATGAAATTGAGACTCTAGCATTTCTGCTAGTGTCTGGCCCCCTCCCATGTGTGACAAATCTGAGATCTCCGGCTGGTGTGATGGTTGTCTGCTGTCCTTGGGGCCCGTGTTGTGTTGGGAGCAGGCCTGGAGCTGTTGAAAGCAGACATGGAGATTTAATCAAGGCTGTGATTGATAGCTGCAATCACGTTTTGGCTTGTCTTTTGGTGTTGTTATTGCTCCCCCCCCCACCCCCAGAGAGGACTTTAAATTAGGCAACTAAAGGTTTTGGGAAGAGTCTTCCATATTTGTGTTCTGGCTTCAGTAGGTTCAGGTCCATAGGGAAGCATTTTATCCCTAAATCAATCAGCTACATTAGAAAATAATTGGGATTAAAATATAGATGTGTTATTCATGTTTATTTGGTGTTTTATGACTGGATATGTCATTTGAGTCTTTAGAAATACACCTTTAAACTAATTAATTCAATGTTCTCGATATCCTGTTTCTTTTTTGTTCATTTTTAAACTTTTCTTTGAAAGATTTGGATACAGCAATTCACAACAATCTACATTAAACCCCAGTAAATCCGTAAAAGAAACAATGAGAGAAACAGTTGCCTCAAAGTTAAAAGCACCATGTGGGCCATCTTACCTCCGCCTTCTTCCCACTAAACAAACCTAACTGAAGGTAACAAATGGTGCAACAAACAAACAAGCTAACAAGATGGCTGACATTACGCTGTCTGGAGTGTCCGCCATCTGTTTCTGTGTTCTTATTTATTTACCCTTCTGTAGTTCTACATCTGTCAGCATCACACACAATCATCCTCTATTATACAATACTTGTTTGTTGAGTTCCTAAATGTGAAGAACACTTAGCTGTTGGTCAATAGCATCCTCATGTTTTTCCATCCTGACCTTTTTTTAGGCTCCACACTGCTCAGAGAGCCATCAAGCAGACCCAGGTGACAGTACAGAAGATCGGGAAGGAGATCGAGGAGAAGTTGAGGACAACAGCAGCCTGTACCGAACGGGTGAGTTGGCCTGCCCAATAGTGATGTGAGGAAAATTATACAGTTCTATGTGATTGTGTTGCTATGTATTTTGTTGAAACTTATTTTACAAAATATATAGTAGTATTATTTTTGCATTACTTCTAATTATTTTCTATGTTTTGCCAATATCATGTTCCTATGTGCTTTCTTTAAAAATTACTTAGAAATGAAACTACTTACTATGAGAATTGAAATATTCATACTTTATGTTATCAAAGATTTCAGTTCTGAACCAGATGAGCAGCCATCCGGGAAATGCCGAAATAATAATCTGTCCTCACGTGCACAGATTGCTACACAGATTGCATTTTGTATCTCGCAAATCTTTTTAAATTAGTCATTAGACCCTTGGGCAGTTATCATATCCTGTGTTTGACGGAATTAAGCCGACTGAAACCAAACTACAACCCCTCCATTGTAGGGAGGCTTTAAGAATCAAAAATATATTTTTGTTTCCTCACCTTTCATCCTCGAGTCAAATCAGACCTGATAGAAGGCATATTTTACATTTTTGGGATTGGCAGCCATGCAGCTGTGAAAACGGAACGATAATTCTAGGTTTTGAACGTGGTGTTTATTGTAAACGTTCACTTCAAAAGCTGCAGTCTTGGGCTCTGACACCTCCATGTTGTGGTGCTCAAGGTGCTAGCTACACACAGTTTAAAACGGTTTTCTTGGCACAAAGGATTTAACCCCGCCAGATCTCTATCTCTCTGTTTCTGTCTCTTTCCATCTCTTATCACTATTTATCTCTTCTCGCTATCTCTACATCTCTCTTTTGATACCCCACTGCTTTATTTACCACTGCCCTGGGTTGACTACTTACCAGTGACTTCAGTCAGTTGTATGATGAAGGCCTAGACACACACGCACAATGTTCCCATTGAAATGGCCTCACGACTCCCCCTGAGTGAAACATTCCCGAGGCCTTTCAGGGTTCACCTTGCCTAATAAATCATGTAATACATCTCCTTCAGCACAACGACCGCTGCTCTCTCTGTGTACCGTAGCTTAGCCTGCTCCTCTTAATATCATCCCTGTGAGTTAGTGGTTTCAATAGAAAGAGGGGACCATTGTGTGTGTGTCTGTCTGCCCTCTGAATATGAGTGGCGTCTCTGTTAGCAGCTCTCTCTCCTGGTCTTGTCTGGGTGGGATCAAAGGGTGTGGAGTTGAGCCCACCACCGTGGCCTTTTCACCCTCTCACCCACACTCTGTCATTGATCTCCACGGTTACAGCGGGGTTGTGCCCAGGTCCCTGTTGACTCAGCTGACCAACTGGCTGTTTGATGTCCGGGCCCTTCAAACAAGCAGCACACAGCACACACACACACCCTTATGAAGACTACACACAACACACACACCCTTATGAAGACTACACGCAACACACACACCCTTATGAACACAACATACAACACACACACCCTCATGAAGACTACATACAACTCACACACACCCTCATGAAGACTACATTCAACTCACACACACCCTCATGAAGACTACATACAACTCACACACACCCTCATGAAGACTACATACAACTCACACACACCCTCATGAAGACTACATACAACTCACACACACCCTCATGAAGACTACATACAACTCACACACACCCTCATGAAGACTACATACAACTCACACACACCCTCATGAAGACTACATACAACTCACACACACCCTCATGAAGACTACATTCAACTCACACACACCCTCATGAAGACTACATACAACTCACACACACCCTCATGAAGACTACATACAACTCACACACACCCTCATGAAGACTACATACAACTCACACACACCCTCATGAAGACTACATACAACTCACACACACCCTCATGAAGACTACATACAACTCACACACACCCTCATGAAGACTACATACAACACACAGACACCCAATTTGCTAATAGCAACCAGGGATCTTTGGCCCTTGGCGAAGGACTTCAGAGTGGGTCTGCGTTTCGTGCCAAAGGTGGTGGGTGGGTGTTTGGGTAGTGGGTGTTAACACGCGAGCTGCAGCATTCCTGCAGTACATATGGGCTCTGACACTCCGGGAGATGGAGGCTCTATCTGGCCAGTCTAAGTGACTGACACCCTATGTTTTTCTCCAAAAACCTCAGAAGACTTTGATAAGAGGCCTATCAGTGTTTACTTTGATGCTGGCTGTGATGGCTATCTCTGTCTGGGTGTGTAAATGTGTACGTATCTGTGTCTGTGTTAATATGTGACGTGTGTGTTTCCATGTTGCTTCAGGCAACTGGCAAAATAAAGGCTCTCTCTAACAAGGTTAAAATTCCTGGTGGGTCAGAGGATGGAATAGTACAGGGGTGACTGGACGATCATATCAAGCTGTCCCAGGGGGAGATAGAGGGATGTTCAGACTGCTCCCTCTCTGCTCTTCATTACCCTCTTCCCCGGCCGTGGATTATGGCTGGGGCTTTATTGAGGATGAGCTCCGCCCCTATATCCTCCATCACAGCATTAGTTGGTGATGACGTTGGGGGTTGGCAACGTAAGCGGCGAGCGATGTTAGGGTCGCGCTTTAGAGCATTACGTTGGAGCGTGACGTTGGATCGTGACAGGGAGCTGCCCTGTCATGGCAGGAGATGTTGACTAATGACCTGCCTATTGCATATTTTTTCTGGGGTTTGACGATAGTGGGCTTATGTTGCCATACTCAACAAAAATATAAATGTGAACATGTGAAGTGTGGGTAAAATGTTCCATAAACACACGGAGAGAATGAAAGCAGACTACTGCAAAGGCCAAATCCATGTCATTTGATGGGCGATCAGCCGACTTTGAATCTCTGAGAGCATGTGAGAAGCCTTGGTGTTGGTTAACGTTATCCCAAATATAATCAGCTGTTTTTAAGAATAAAGTTATAGAGTATATGCAATTCCTATTACATGGCGTCAGGTATTACCAAGCCCTGTTACATGGCGTCAGGTATTACCAAGCCCTGTTACATGGCGTCAGGTATTACCAAGCCCTGTTACATGGCGTCAGGTATTACCAAGCCCTGTTACATGGCGTCAGGTATTACCAAGCCCTGTTACATGGCGTCAGGTATTACCAAGCCCTGTTACATGGCGTCAGGTATTACCAAGCCCTGTTACATGGCGTCAGGTATTACCAAGCCCTGTTACATGGCGTCAGGTATTACCGAGTCCTGTTACATGGCATCAGTTATTACCGAGACCTGTTACATGGCATCAGTTATTACCGAGACCTGTTACATGGCATCAGTTATAACCGAGACCTGTTACATGACATTAGTTATTACCGAGACCTGTTACATGACATTAGTTATTACCGAGACCTGTTACATGACATTAGTTATTACCGAGACCTGTTACATGACATTAGTTATTACCGAGACCTGTTACATGACATTAGTTATTACCTAGACCTGTTACATGGCATCAGTTATTAGCGAGACCTGTTACATGGCATCAGTTATTAGCGAGACCTGTTACATGGCATCAGTTATTAGCGAGACCTGTTACATGGCATCAGTTTTAACCGAGACCTGTTACATGGCATCAGTTATTACCGAGACCTAGGTTTGGATGAGGCTGGACCTCCACATCCACAGCCCTTAGAGCTGCTACTGTTTGGATTGGGTTCAAATGAGTCCCATTTACATTTCCCACAATTTTTTCTCTAACCACTCAACCTGTCCTTCATCCCTGTCTCAGGGAAGCATGTAGGGCAGTGTTTAGAGCATCTGACCATTAACTGAAGTCCCTAAGCAGGTCCCTTAGCTCTATTCTAATTATGTAATTTATGTCGGAGATACCACAAAAAAATCACAATAAACCCACCTTAGTGTCACGGTCAGGAGATGAAAGCCTCCTGGACTACAGGACTGAGGAGAGTAACTGAATCAAGGTTGATAGCCCAACTGAAATAAATGGTTCTGTTTGCTTTGGACGTCGGGAATCATTTACAGCATTTTGCCTGTGGGGGTCGGTGGAGAACCATTTTGGAGAGCTACAGGGCTAACTGACAAGATAAGTAGGTCTAAATGAGGAGGAGAATGTGTTGTCTTAAGTGTTGTGTCTTGTCCTTTATTTGTTTATTTACTAATATGAAGCATTTTATTCTAGCACTTTTGTTTGTGGCACTTCATCCCTTCGTTTTCCCTTGGAATTTTCATTATTAAATACATTGTTTTCGTTTCTTTATTGATCTATCCTACATGCTATATAATTACTTTTATTTATTTAATTTATGCCCAGCACTTAATTTACCTTTCTACCCCAAACCTCAAACCTAAACCCTGAGCCTAAAATTGCCTTTTCCCTTGTGAGGACGTGTTGTTCTTTCAAGTATAGTTAAATAGGCACATGCGCACGCACACAGCCACACACAAACACCTAAAACCGCTTGGCTTTACTCCTAATGCCCTGACTTTCTGAAGTGTTTGATATGATGATATACTGTGACTCCATGCCATGTGGTGAATACCCCCATGGGGTTGCCTAGGCTGGCCGGTCATTCACAGCAGGATTCAGCCCGTTTGTCCATTCTGATACTTCATCAGATGTATGTTTCACTGGTACTGCCCCGTTCGTCACCCCTGTGCCCTCACTCGGGCGTGATCAATCAGCTGTCTTTCTGCCAGCGAGGAGAAGGGTTCATTCCGCCATTCATGGTGAGGCCTGGCATGGACTTGGGTGATTAGGACTTCCACTGGACGCCTAAGTCTACGCCCCTCTTCCCTCCACGATTGTGAAGTTGAGAAGTGAAGGCTGTTGGAGAGTCTCAAGCTGATATTAAACGAGTTGAATCCATCCCTCTTCCTCTCCGTTTAGACTCTCTGGCTCCAGTTTTTCTAAAGCCTGGCTAAAGTCAAAGCCTCTCTTGTAAGAGCCAACATCAGAAACGAGGAAAATCCCCTCAGAATTGGATCGTCTGCAGCTAACAAATGATTGAATACACATTTAGCATGTCCACATTTGGAAGATGTTCGTGGAACCAATTGGGCAAACATTTTGGCCTCACATAGGCTGCTCATATCATGGCAATTAACCATTTAGGCTGACAGCAAGGCTGGCCCCAAGGGTACCTGTAAAGGATGCTGGGACAATGGCCTCCAGTTTCTAGTCCCACAGCAATTGTTTTGGGATATTTGTTTTGCGGTGAATATGGTGTTTTTGCCGGACCGCATAACCAGATCCTGCCAAGAAGAGCAAATCACTCTGACTAAGGGAGTGTGTGACTACCAATTGTTAAATAGTATAGTGGTTAGAGACGCAGACTGCCACCCAGTAGACCGGGTATAGAATCTGGCCTGGGACAAGAAAGATTAACTGAGGATAAATACAGTATACCAAGCAAACAAGCCAAAAGGAAAATACAGCTGCATCGGCTAAACTGTCCACAGACGCAGGAAATTTAATTCAAATGCAGTCCTGTTTACAGGCCTTTGAAATGCAGTGCTATTATAAATAATACTATTTAAAGCATTTAATTATTTCTTAATTCTTTACATTTACATATTTTTACAGATGGGGATTACTTCTTAATTCGTAATGCATTTGTCACAGTGATTCATTGGCACATATGTAATGATACCTAGACAATTGTGCTGCACACCTGTCGTTACAGGAAAGGTGGCCCAGAGCACACAGTCCTAGCTAGAAGGAAGGGATGAAACTCCCATTCCCTTCATCAAGGTAGCTAGGACAGCTGGCCAGAAAAGCTTTACTAAAAAGCTAGCTGATGATGGATGGACACGATTCTTTCCCAACAACAACAAAAAAACAAACATTGAAACGACATAATCCATTTCATTTAGATAGCTAAGTAGCAAGGTGCCATCACTTCAATTCATATCCTTTGTTTTTGTTGTTAGCCATGTTTGACCCAGTCCATTCAACTAACGGACAAGTTACAGTTGCTATCGTCATTAGCTTGTTAGCTTTGAAGCAACAGGATTAGCAGGCTAGTATGTTTTTTATATTATGTTATTGCAGTGATCTTTTTTATCGTGTGTGCAAACGGCACACACGATATCGCGCTTGACTCGCTAGCTTCCCATACATTTTTGTGGTGTTCGTTATATTGTAATTTTAAAATCTAGCAATATTTTCTCTTCCTGTTGGTAAATATTGAATGTGTGCTAGCTGGCTAACCTAAGTACCAAAGTATTGTGTCAAGTAGTTATAGATAATTGGAATTTTCTGTAAATGTAATACATTATTCATCTCCATCTTCATCCGCTTATCCGGTATCCGGTCGCTGGGGCAGCAGCTCCAGCAGGGACCCCAAACTTCCCTTTCCCGAGCCACATTTCCCAGTTCTGACTGGGGTATCCAGAGGTGTTCCCAGGCCAGTGTCGAAATATAATCTCTCCACCTAGTCCTGGGCCTACCCCGAGGTCTCCTCCCAGCTGGACGCGCCTGGAACACCTCCCTAGGGAGATGTCCTGGGGACATCCTTAACAGATGCCCGAACCACCTCAGCTGGCTCCTTTTGATGGAAAGGAGCAGCGGCTCTACCTTGAGTTCCTCACGGATGGCTGAGCTTCTCACCCTATCCCTAAGGGAGAAGCCAGCCACCCTTCTGAGAAAACCCATTTCAGACGCTTGTACTCACGATCTAGTTCTTTCGGTCATGACCATAGGTGAGGGTAGGAACGAAAATTGACCGGTATATCAAGAGCTTTGCCTTCCGGCTCAGCTCTCTTTCCGTCACAACGGTGCGTTAAAGCGAATGCAATACCGCCCCCGCTGCTCCGATTCTCCGGCCAATCTCCCGCTCCATCGTCCCCTCACTCGCAAACAAGACCCCTTTACTTGGGGTAACGCCTCATTCCCTACCTGGAGGAGGCACTCCATCGGTTTCCTGCTGAGGACCATGGTCTCAGATTTATAGTTGCTAATCCTCATCCCAACCGGTCCAGTGAGTGCTGAAGCCACTGAATTTCAATACTACTTTTGTTTGCTCCTTGGGGTTTAAAGGACTGGTGTTTTATAAAAGCACTTTGTGACAACTGCTGATGTAAAAAGGGCTTTATAAATACATTTGATGGATTGGCCAATATTGTACCAGAGTCCCCACCTGATTTAAGCTATTAAATTTGGTTCTGCGTGTTCGAGTTGTTGTAGGATGAACAGTTTTTTAGTATTAATGGGCTTTCATGTACATTTTTACAAATGTTTACAGAAAGATATCTCGGTGAAACCGTGGGGACAGTGTTGTTGCTTGGTTTCAATTTAATCCAGCTACAATTGGGTTTGTGTCAAGCCAGCCTATTTGTCATCGATAACCAAATACAACTTCAGAAAATAACAGTTAACCCAAAAAAAACCGATAAAATGTTATTTTGTTGACCAATAACAACTTGTGGCTGGTAGCTGTGTGTTTTCTAGCCTTTCACAGAAAAATATCATATAATTGGCTGAAGTGTAGGCGTGCAGTGAGTTCAACTCTGTTATCATTTGCATTCTTTAGCCAAGCAGCTTCGGTTTGATGTGCAGTGACCTTCTGGCACTAAAGGGGGAAATTCTTGTATTTTTTTCACCTCCCAGGACCATAGGTGCCCCTGCTGCTAACGTAGAATCCTGTAGAAACACTGAGGTAGCTTAATGACCAGAGCATCTGACTAGTCACCAAGATGTTGCTTGATCGAATCCCAGATGTTCTAATTCCTGACCATGTGTCCTAGCAGCTCCCTACACGGTGATTTTGACATAGTAGAAGCTGCTAGCCGTGTGATTTTGACCAAAACGACATTATTGTATTTACTTCCTCAACAGCAAAAAATATAAAGTGGAACATCATCTTGATCATGTAGATAATGTTTTAGGTTACACTGGCAAGTATTACAATATTTATTATTTGGCTTGGAGATGTTAGTCAGACATAGCTAGTGGTTTTATAACCAAAAAGTTTGTAGCTACAGTAAAACAAAAACTAAAAACTGCCATCAAAGAGTTCCTCAGACCCGTTGCTTTGTAGGATATTCCGACACATTAAGCCATTTAGTGGAAACACTACAGAAGGCCGACTCTCACTCTGAATGAAATGGAAAGATGTTATTCGCTGCTCCAAAACATCTCCCACTCACATGCTCGCACATAGATCTGTGAGGTCTGTAGAGGCCCTAAGAGACCTAACCTCTTCTCACTTGGCTGCTGTGTGTGCTTTGCTCCCGGCCTTATGGTCAGCCACAATGTCCATCCCTCACAAAGCCCACCCAGCTTGATCCCCAGCACGCTAACTCACCAGCAGTTATTACTATGTCCACATCCTGCTTGTGTCCGCAACTTCTGTAAAATAACACGTTGCTGCATTCCTCCTTGGTCCTTCACGTCAGTTTGGACCATGGTATCTCGGTTGTTTGGTTCAGATTTTTGCTCACCTTTTGCTTTTGCATGAGGATTTCAGATTTTTCTGAAAGGTATTTAAAAATACCTCTTTTGAGGCCCATCTTCATCTCTGTAGTGTTGACAGTGGGTTTGGTTTACGGGAATCTTATTAAATTAGTTTGTTATGAGACTGGCCCTAGTTTACATGGCTTGTTCTGAGGGACCTAATTGGAATGTGGTGGTGGAATGGCAGGGCTCCAGACTATTTTGCGACCTTTCTTGTTTTAAGAGTTTTAAGTAATTTTTTCCAAGTTTCTTTCTTTGGCCAAACCATAATGTTTATCATTCTTGTCCCGTTAACAGACTCTCTTGCTTGTGTGCGTGAGCCACTGTCTCCCCTTCCTAAAGAAGAGGGAGTAACTATGACAACAGCATCACCCTGTTGACCAATGAGAATTTTAAAATAAAGCAGCAAAGAGGCAGAACAACAGTGTAAACCGAGCAAGCCGCGATGATTATGACATTTGTAATAAGACATAATGCCATTTTCAAAGTTCAAGCCAAAGATTATTCTATGAAAAAAACATCCTCATGATACAGACACAATATATGATCAGTTTATTGGCATTTTAATGGACAAAATAATGCAGATCAAGTTGTGTCCCCTACATACTGACACATCTCACCCAGAACAAATCAGAAACACATGCAAATCATAAGGCAGGGGAAACCTTTCAATGGCGTTATTCGTGATTTGCTGTCGGTATGCAAGTTTTTATTTGTAGAAATTGACCAAAGCATGTGCTGGTGCCATCAATGCCATCAAGTGGTACCAGTTGTAATTATTGGTCTGGAGATTAGTTTGGGATAATGATGTTCCTCTTTCTGTCCTGTCTTTTCCTTTTTTTCTATTTTGTTCTCTGTCCTCTCTATGCAGAAGAAGGAGCGGGAGTGTATGCACTTGCGGCTAGGGACGCTACGAGGGGAGCTGGAGAGACAGAGGAAAGCACTGGGCCGGGAGACAGACCTGCGGCAGAAGGAGAGGGCCCAGCTTCAAAAGAAAGGTAAGGGGAACTTTGAGACACGATAGACTGCAGGGTATTCCCATTCCAAAATGAATACATTGTGGGAAATGGGGTCTTCACCTAATAAGTGCCATACTTTTGACCAAATATTGTGCGCTACATAGGAAACTTGGTGCTGTTTGAAACTCAACACAAAGCCTCTGAGACAGGTAGACTTTTGGTTAGCTCAGAGCCTCTGAGACATGTAGACTTTTGGATAGCCCAGATTTTCTGAGACAGGTTGACTTTTGTCACACTAGAGCCTCTCACACATGTAGACTTTTGGTTGATAACCCCAGAGCCTCTGAGACCGGTTGACTTTTGGTAGACCAGAGCCACTGAAACAGATTGACTTTTGGTAGACAAGAGCGTCTGAGACAGGTTGACTTTTGGTAGACTAGAGCCTCTGAGACAGGTTGACTTTTGGTAGACCAGAGCCTCTGAGAAAGGTTGACTTTTGGTAGACCAGAGCCTCTGAGACAGGTTGACTTTTGGTGGACCAGAGCCTCTGAGACAGGTTGACTTTTGGTGGACCAGAGCCTCTGAGACAGGTTGACTTTTGGTAGACCAGAGCCTCTGAGACAAGTTGACTTTTGGTAGACCAGAACCTCTGAGACAGGTTGACTTTTGGTAGACCAGAACCTCTGAGACAGAGGGTAGGCCAACTGCTACTCTTACTGTACTCTAGTAATCCTGCAAGTTCCAATACAAAACTTCAGTTGTGAAGTTGCACTCCTCAGACACAGGAAACCTCTTTCACTATTGACATTCTCCTGGCCAGGCGACACTAAGACAGAGCCATCTTAATGCCTGCCAGCCAAGTTGTCCTACCAGGGCCAGTAAAGTAACCTGTCATCATTTTATGGTGTCATTGCGACAATTATATGGGTTCAATAATAGAATAACTGCAGGCTTTATCATCTCTGGCATGCGTGGGTTTATTTTATAGGGGAGGTAACTGCTGCTGATCTGTTTTGTCCCCCTGGAAATGCAAAACCTTGTAGATTTGATATTGTACACCATAACACTATGGGCACGCACAAACAGGTTCATACTTGTACACGCACACAGTTGTATAAAGATCACAAAATTGTATCTGTGTCATTATGTCATCTCAGAGTGCACTGGCCGCATCATTGAGACAGACACACTGTTGCAATCTCTAAACATCTCTAAGCCCTAACAGGAAAATCATAAGGAAAATCTGAGATGGGACAGTGATGCAGTTTTTCTTCTTGATTTAAAAAATGTTCAAGGGATATTTAGTCTAAAAATCATATTAACCCAAAAAATCACTTACCAAAAGTTAGTCTGGAATGGACGTTGAATAATTATTTCCAACCATCCATTACTCAGCTCTGTCCCCGGTTATAATTAGCATTCTTAGCATCGTCCAAATTCATGAATGGAAACTGTGCGTCTCACTACAGCAAAGCTGCATTGCAAGCGGAAAACTACTCCAAAACACTCCAAACAAAGACTAGTAGTGTTGTTTAACTCAAAGAACATGACGATGTTGTATGCCTCGAAAAAAAGTTCTACGTTTCGCGTTATATTTACCATTTGAAATAAAGGGGTTCTTCCAGTGTTTACCAGTCAGTTTTGTTCACAATTGCATCGATCCGCGCATTCTTTCAGGAAGAGGTGTATACGTCACAGTAAACAAAATGTAGTATTCACTAGCTAGGAAGTAATTTACCTAATTCGTCGTAGATATTCAAAGGACAGTCAAAGTTTACTTGCTTGAGAAACAAAGGAAAATACATAAATATGACCAGGAAGAAGGTTTTTTTCAGAGGATAGAACCTTAATTGTTTGAACCAGTATACACAGAGGAGTAGTGGCTAGAAGAGCAGCTGACAAGGCTAGAACAGCAGCTGACAATGGTGAATCTCCAACCCTTGCCCAGAATGTCCGGGGGGTGGTGGTGTAGCTGTGGATCGTGCGATCTAATGCCAACCAAAACTGAATGCTTTTGTTGCAACGAATGAGAACTATTGATTCCAATGCTGCAGACCATGAATAACCAGTCCCTGAAGCTGAACTCGTTCCAAGATGTGTGGTTGATCATCCAGCTTTCACCCCCCTCTTAACTCCTGGGGTGCTGGACACCAAAGATTAACTGGAAAATAAGTTTTAGAGCAGAGGGACCTAATGGCCAGTTTTCAAAATAGTAAGTAGCTACCTAACATTAGCAACCAGGTGTATAAGGCACGGATAGCATGTTCCATACACGGGCAATTAAAAATGTTTAAAAACAATCAAGCATAAAAACTACGTTAAGCATCAAAGTGTTTGTCCAACCTAGCAAAACAAAAGCGTAGTTGTTAGCTAACCTCTTTCAAATTAATTTGGTGATTACGTTTTAGAATGTCTCTTCTCGACTCTATTTTTTTTTTTTTAAATTTATTGTTTAGTCCATACCCAATGTCTTTTGATCAGATGATCTGTTTATAGGCTAAAATGCAATATTTATTTTTTGATTCAAGCAGTAATGTTGGTTGATATAATTTGCTGGACTTAGCTGATCTGACAGGCATTTATCTGATCAACACATTTTGGCCAACTACAAACCTGATTTCCAAAAAGTTGGGACACTGTACAAATTGTAAAAAAGGAATGGAATAAACTCATATTAAATTCAAAATAGAATATAGATAACATATCGAATGTTGAAAGTGAGACATTTTGTAATGTCATGCCAAATATTGGCTCATTTAGGATTTCATGAGAGCTACACATTCCAAAGAAGTTGGGACAGGTAGCAATAAGAGGCCGGAAAAGTTACATGTACAGATAAGGAACAGCGGGAGGACCAATTTGCAACTTATTATGTCAATTGGCAACATGATTGGGTATAAAAAGAGCCTCTCAGAGTGGCAGTGTCTCTCAGAAGTCAAGATGGGCAGAGGATCACCAATACTCCAATGCGGCGGCGAAAAATTGTGAAGCAATATCAGAAAGGAGTTTCTCAGAGAAAAATTGCAAAGAGTTTGAAGTTATCATCATCTACAGTGCATAATATCTTCCAAAGATTGAGAGAATCTGGAACAATCTCTGCGTAAGGGTCAATGCCGGAAAACCATACTGGATGCCCGTGATCTTCGGGCCCTCAGACGGCACTGCATCACATACAGGAATGATACTGTAATGGAAATCACAACATGGGCTCAGGAATACTTCCAGAAAACATTGTCGGTGAACACAATCCACTGTGCCATTCGCCAATGCCGGCTGAAACTCTATAGGTCAAAAATGAAGCCGTATCTAAACAGGATCCAGAAGTGCAGGCGTTTTCTCTGGGCCAAGGATCATTTAAAATGGACTGTGGCAAAGTGGTAAAGTGTTCTGTGGTCAGACAAGTCAAAATTTGAAGTTCATTTTGGAAAACTGGGACGCCATGTCATCCGGACTAAAGAGGACAAGGACAACCCAAGTTGTTATCAGCGCTCAGTTCAGAAGCCTGCATCTCTGATGGTATGGGGTTGCATGAGTTGCATGAGTGCCATCAATGCTGACAGTTATTTCCAAGTTCTAGAACAACATATGCTCCCATCCAGACGTCGTCTCTTTCAGGGAAGACCTTGCATTTTCCAACATGACAATGCCAGACCACATACTGCATCAATTACAATGTCATGGCTGCATAGAAGAAGGATCCAGGTACTGAAATGGCCAGCCTGCAGTCCAAATCTTTCACCCATAGAAAACATTTGGCGCATCATAAAGAGGAAGGTGTGACAAAGAAGACCTAAGACAGTTGAGCAACTAGAAGCCTGTATTAGACAAGAATGGGACAACATTCCTATTCATAAACTTGAGCAACAGAAGAGGGGATTCATAAACATCCCCTCTTCTGTTATAAAAAGAAGAGGGGATGCCACATAGTGGTAAACATGGCCTTGTCCCAACTTTTTTGAGATGTTGATGCCATGAAATTTAAAATCAACTTATTTTCCCCTTAAAGTGATACATTTTCTCAGTTTAAACATTTGATATGTCATCTATGTTGTATTCTGAATAAAATATAGAAATTTGAAACTTCCACATCATTGCATTCTGTTTTTATTCACAATTGTACAGTGTCCCAACTCTTTTGGAATCGGGTTTGTATGTTTCTGAGTTTCAAAACGTGATTGTACATCCAAATGCACTGTTTGGGCCTGTTGTACATCAGACTAAAGATGATGCTTTTCCATCATCTACAGTGGATATAAAAAGTCTGCACACCCCTGTTAAAATGCCAGGTTCTTGTGAGGTAAAAGAATGAGAAAAAGATAAATCATGTCAGAACTCTTTCCACCTTTAATGTGAGCTATAACGTAAACAATTCCATTGTAAAACAAACTGATAGGGGGAAACATTTTAAACTCTCAATAACCCTGGTTGCATAAGTGTGCACACCCTTAAACTAATACTTTGTTGAAGAACCTTTTGATTTTATTACTGTACTCAGTCTTTTTGGGTACGAGTCTATTAGCGTGGCACATGTTCTTTTCAAAAGCGCTCCAAATCTGTCAGATTGCTTTAGTTCAAAACTAAACTTTTCAATTCACTTGATGTCAACACAGCTAATCAGACAATGGTTGACAAATGTATATTGTTTCATTTATTTAACCACATAAGTAGCTTTTACAAGAGTCAATATACCTGTATATCTAATTAAATTGTAAGTCAATGGTAGAATGCAGTTTTGCTTGTCTGGATTAAGATATGTCAATGAGTGAAACACCGTCTCCTCTCCCAGGTCCCTTGTATGCTTTCTTTGCATACAAAACATGATCGCAGCATTTTCCACAACTATAGAAATAAAAGTCCACAGACGACATGCACCATAAAGGGCCAGCTAGAGAAACTCTCCCCTCGCGTAGCTTCTGGAGGTTAAAGTTCACTCCCACCCTGATTATGTCATCTTTGCTGTAGTGTGACAAACAGTTTTAATTCATGAATTTGGACGATGCTAAGAATGCTAATTACAGCCGGGGACAGATCTGAATAATGGATGGTTGGACAAAATTACTGTCCATTCCAGACTAATTATTGTTAAGTGTTTTTTTTTTTTTTTTTTAATAAATATGATTTTTAGACAAACTATCCCTTTTAATTTGATTTGGCATTAACAATTCAGATGCATTTATTTGCCAAATCAATTTAGATAAATCCAGATCGAACTCAATCCAAAGTCCAAGAGGACAGTTCTGGCAAAAATACCTTAATAGAAACTACACCTGAGGATGTCTACAATACAGGCTTGGCAGAGCGTCTCCTGGCGGACTTCAGACAGTCTATGCGCCCAAAGTCCCAATTTTTGGAGAGATGTTAAAGATCTAAATCTTTTATATTCAATATATATATATCAGTATATTAATATTTTGTTATACCCACAAATTGTTATCCATGTCAAACTCATTTTTGTTATACCCTTATTTCCCATATATCGTATACAAAAAAAAATATAATGCCAACACCGCTATTTCAAAGATTGTACTGCAGTTCTCGTCAGGAAACCAGTGTTGTGTGTGGATTGCAAGATCTAGCATTTGTGGCATTGTTTTGTGTCAGACTGGACATTTTAGATGGCTTTTTAATGTCCCCTGCACCACTGTAATGCTGTGTAATCATATTTTGATGTATTACACCTAAGTTGGATGGATAATCTTTACAAAGGAAAAAAGGCCTACAGGCAGGGGTGTAGAATTAGGGGTCATTGACCCTGACCCCCCCCCCCCCCCAACATACAATACCAACCTATGCCACTGCCTACAAGGATGCAAACAAATTCTGGGAACTCACAAAATCTGGGAAACATTTTGAGAATTTGGATGATTTTGTTTCATGAAACATGGGACCAACAATTCACATGTTGTTTTTGTTGAGTTAATATTGAACATTTCTGGCACAATCTCACAGCTCGAACCATTTTATTAAACTGAAATATGCCAGCTTGACCAGACATTTCCACAACACATGACTATCCCTATACATGTTTATCTTTCTATGATAAGTATGGGGGAAAACAGGAACACAGTAAGGGAGTGTTGTTTTCTCTGAAAATGTATTATAAAAATACATTTATCAGCAAAAACATGGAAACCCTGACACACAACACACACTCTTGCTAGCAGGGCTCAGGGGAAGGTCTTGTTTGTGTCCCTGTCCTGACTAATGGCCCATAATCCTCTGTTACCAAGACTACTGGTGGATGGAACTTCGGACACGTGGAATGCAATGAAGATGTGACAGATGCTTATTTAAACAAGGAAGAAAAATAGCTGGTAGTGGATAATAGCAGGTTGGTACAGTGCCCTCCACAATTATTGGCACCCCTAGGAAAGATGAGTTTAAAGGGGTTATAAAAATGCATCTTTTGGTGAATTAGCTTAATGTCACACTGAAAAACATTATTCAAACATCCAACCTTTAATTGAAGTAAATGTATTCGGGGGAAAAAAATCAAGAAAATATTATTTCTAACAAAATCACGTGTCCCACAATTATTTGCACCCCTAGAAATTGTTATGAACAAAATGTAACTGAAGCATTTTGTCTATTTAGATTTTACTTTTTCAAGTTGATCAGAATGTTTAGGAACTTTTAGGCAGTAATCCATGACTTCACTTGTTTCACTGGGGCATGAATATGAGGTGAAACGGAAGCCATATTCCCTTATTCATACATCAACATGGGAAAGAGAACACACAAATCCAATGAGGGAAGAGTGTGTTGAGCAAGTCAGGGCATGGCTATAAAAAAAATTGCTACTCACCTGAAAATATCTACCGTTGGGGCAATACTAAAAAAGTTCAAAGCAACTGGAACTGTTACAAACTTGCCCGGAAGAGGACCCAAGTTTATTTTGCCCCCACACACAGTGAGGAGAATGGCAAGAGAGGCAGAAAAATCCCCAAAGATCACTGTTAGAGATTACAGAGGATAGTAGCATCTTGTTACGAAGTCTCCAAAACAACCATTACATGCCACCTCCGTGCCAACAAATTATTTGGAAGGCATGCCTGAAAAAAGCTGTTCTTACGCCATAAAACGTAAGCGCCTGGAGTATGCTAAACGCTACTGGAACCTTGACTGGAACCGATTGCTATGGTCAGATGAAAATAATCTGATCCCCACTGTTAAGTATGGTGGAGGTTCTGTGATGTTGTGGGGTTGTTTTTCCTTCAAAGGCCCTTGGAACCTTGTTAGGGTAAATGGCACCATGAACTCCATGAAATACCAGGTTTTAAATCTGAATCTGGCTGCCTCTGCCAGGAAACTAAAACTGGGTTGTCATTGGGTCTTCCAGCAGGACAATGACCCTAAACATACGTCCAAATCAACACAAAAATGTACATAAAATCAAGCTTCTGCCATGGCCATCTCAGTCCCCTGACCTAAACCCTATTGAAAACCTGTGGGCTGAGCTGAAGAAGTGAGCGAATAAGAGAGGACCAAGGACCCTCAATGATCTGGAGAGATTCTGTAAATAAAAATTATCACAGATTCCTTGCTCTGTATTCTCCAACCTTATTAGATGTTATAGGAGAATACTCTGCTGTTTTATTGGCAAAGGGAGGATGTACAAATAATTAAATGCAGGGTTTGTTTTGTTAGAAAATAATTATTTCTTGATGACAGATTTTTTCCTCATGAACATATTTAGTTCATTTGAAGGTTGGATTGTTTTTTTCAGTGTGACATTTAGTTAATTCACCAAAAGATGAATTTTTTATAACCCTTCTTTACTCATCTTTACTAGGGGTGCCAATAATTGTGGAAGGCACTCCTCTCTGTGATCCCAGACATCCCCCTATGAAAGAAAATATTTATTCAGTTATGTGACTTATAGAGTTTATAGAGTTAATTGACTGTTTTTTGGGGGAATATATAACAGTAAAATCATTGAAGTTGTTGCATGTTGGATTTACATATTTGTTCAGTATAACAGGAGAAAGGTAGAGGAAACGATTAATAAATCAGATGACACAAGCCTATGCTGTGATTCACACTATGGAGTTCACTGGTACATTTGTCTTCATTAATAACAGTATCACACATCAATATATTGGTTTCTTCATAGAAACAGCTGGACAAATGACTGTTTAAATTTTTTCCCTTGCAATAATTTGGTTATTCATGTGCCCATAGTCACTGGTTGTATTTGAATTAAATATCAGTTAATGTTAATAATGTAATAGATAACAAACGTAATATTCAAGGCAACTACCCAGCTAACATATTTATAGCCGCTAATTAGCCTAATTTACTTGTGCGTTATTTGAACTGACCGGGTCCAAACTTCTGTCAACGAAAGCGAGGTAATATGTTAGGGTATTGAGATGATATAAGTTTTTTAGGAAAACATTGTTTGACTTCATCAGCTAGTGATATTTTTTCAAACCAGCAGTTCCAGAGTGCAAATTGTAAAGAAATATGTGCACATTCAATAAGTGATGGTCAGTAATATTTCTGTCGTGATTGGTCAGTAGGCTAATTTCATGTGTCCATCTGAAGTACATATTTTTAAACATGCAGAGACCCAAATGGCGTTCCACACCAGGATGCTTTAGTTTCAAGTGCTCAAGCGTATTTGATGTGGTAATGGCAAAAGACATTTCTGAACCGCTGTATGGTTTTCATAACCTTCTCTTTTCTCTGAAATGATCCTTTGGATTCTTTCGTCCGTATTTTAGGTTGTGCCGTGTAGGCTTGCTGCTGCCTGCAGGCTCTGAAATGTTTCAAGTACGCACATGAGATTGGTGAGCTCACAGAGTTGTCAAGCATATTCATGCTAATAGGGACAACATATATAAGTGATTAATCATCGGCTGAAACGGAAGTTGACGGATTTCGACTTAATGGCCACTGATTTTAAATGATGCTGGACTGTGTGTAAGAGATTTGAGCAGAACTCTGATTCTCTGCAGAGACGAAGCCAAAAAAGACTGAGCATTATTTTAACCTTAACCCCTACCAGTCTTCTGCTTAATGTACAGTCCGGCTGTCACTTTTGGTTTTATTCTTTTCAACACCCCCCCCTCCCATTTAGAATGAACCGGCTCAGAGGGGTCACACTTTTGGCACAATTTCCTTTCACCTAATGTTCCACTCTACCACCTTAAGCACATGTTGTAAATTAGGGCCGTAAAAAGGTATTTTATTGTGGTTATTAACAGTATTTACAGTATTTTCAATATGTGCCACGGCACCAAGGCAACTGAAGGCCAGTAAACGTCGGTGGTGGCGTTAGTTACCCTGAGTTAAGAGTCAGAATCTGTAAAGTGGCAAGACGTGGGGTTGCCTATCACTTCAACACACTGGACTTAGCTTAGCCCTCTGGTCCCCTCACTACACTTTTAAATGTTACACACAGATTCATCAGCTGCTCAGTGGCCACGTTGAGAAAGAAAATGTGTCTGCATAGATCCGAATGGATTTCTAATCTATCCAAATGGGGGGCGGGATCAAGGGTGATCAAAGGCAGCACTGAGGTCAAGAAACATACGGATGCAAAGCCTTGGTCTGACGTCATTGGAAGTTAATTCACCGCTTTCACAATGCAGTCTCCGTGTTATTATGGGATCTAAAACCGGATTGGAGCATTTCATTAATATTGCTTGTCTTCAGGAAGGAGTTTAGATTTTTGGCCAATAGACCTTTTTCAAAACTTGCTTTATAACTCCCGCTTTTAGCTTGTTTTGTATACATCCAATTCATTTTGTTCAACATAGGAGGACCAATAATAAGTACAATAATTAGCTCCTCAAGTTGTTTTTTTGCAATAGGTTCCTGTTGACAGCTGGTGGGTTTAAAGCAAATTATTATTTTAATGAACCTTTCGTGCGATACCAGATTAAAAAGTTAAAGTGTTCCCTTTGTTCCAAAGTCCTGGTAGCTCTGTGCAATCTCAGGACCACAGAGTTTTGGACAAGTGTGCTAATGAAGGCAGGACACAGTGTTCAGTTTTATAATGAACTTCATCTTTTCATGGAAGGAGTTAATCAATTTACCATTTCAGAAGTTAAGGCCAACTTCATTTGTGGAATCCTGCTTTTTAGTTAGCTTTGAAACTGTATCAAAATATGTTTTGGATTGTTTTTGTTCTCCTCAGTCAAGTTGGAAAACTAGTTTGATCAAACAGATTTGAGCGCTTTGTGATATTGCGGTCTTTCCAGGCTAGTCTAAATACTTCTTGGTGGAGCGCCATTTCCATTCCAATTTTCTCAAGGCTCGTTTTGGGGCTCTGGAATTTTATGTATATCAGGGAGCTAGTGTCTTCATGCATTTTTAGTGGTCCGACCACATCTAAGGTATTAAGCAGGGTTACTGTATGTCTTGATCCTTGGTTAGATTTTGAACTGATTTATTTATTCTTACATCCTTGGGTAGGTGAAGGAAGTCTGGGAGAGCATCCAAAAACATTTGGGTTGTCCGAGAATTTATATTATGGCTTTTGAAAGTGAGTCCGTTGGTGTGACAGTAAACATAATATAATGGTGGTCTGATATTTTAAGGATTATGAGGAAAAAAACGATACATGATATATATTCCATGATATGCTAAATCTAAGGTATGATTTTGGCACTTTGTATGTGTGTATGTGTGTATGTGTGTATGTGTGTATGTGTGTATGTGTGTATGTGTGTATGTGTGTGTGTATGTGTGTGTGTGTGTGTGTGTGTGTGTGTGTGTGTGTGTGTGTGTATATGTGTATATATACATGTGTGTATATGTGTATATGTACATGTGTGTATATGTGTATATGTACATGTGTGTATTTGTGTATATGTGTATATGTACATATGTGTATATGTACATATGTGTTTATATGGACATATGTGTGTATATGGACATATGTGTGTATATGGACATATGTGTGTATATGGACATATGTGTATATGTATGTATGTATGTATGTATGTATGTATGTATGTATGTATATATATATATCACTTCACACAGGTCAATCATCACAGTTTATGATCAGTTAATTGGCTGAGATTGCATTTAAAGCGAGAGATATAACATTAAGCAGCCCTATTTTGAGATTCAGGGTGTTATAAATCCATAATGACGGAGGGCTTTTCAAGGAAGTTACTCCATTATAAAAAAAATATTTTTATAATGAACACCACCTCATAGTGCTGTGGTTAATCTAGTTCAAGGCATTGTCACAGTCCCAATGGAGACAACCTAACTGATTACTTTGACTGTGCTAGTAACAGCCTGCATGCTGACCTGCACCGTATCTCATGGTGAAACTACCGGAGTCAGGCTCCTGTCTGTGTTCCTGAATAGAAGAGCACCACTCCACCTAGGAGTAACTTCCTTCATTATTACACTGAATTACTATCTGCTACTACCACCATATCTCCCTCTCTCCCTCTCTCCCTCTCTCCCTCCCCATCCCTCCATTATTTTTCTCTATCTGACTCTCACTTTCTTCTAGGGCCCTAACAGTACACGCATTCATAACTTACCACATGGTATGAACCTGAATGCATGCGTTTTAAAATGGTTTTCAAAGTTGCTACGTTTTGTTCAGTGCCTTAAATAAATCTGATTGAGATGAAAACATTGATATTCCGCTTAAACACGAGTGTTTGCAGCCGTCGTAATCAAATTCTAAATATTGTCAATTTTAACTCAAACTGTCCTTTTGTGTGCCATACTCGGGGAGGAATCTGAGGTTCAGCAGAATTTAGTCTTCTCCGTACATTGTTCACTGTTGATGAGCATACTGGTGTTGATAAAATAATTGCTGTATGTTGCCACTGCTCAACACAAAAAAAGACTACGCAGCTGTTAACACGTCTGCTGACATCACCACGGTATCAATATCGTCCAAGCAACACATAAACGCGAAGAGACCACAGAACTTTGTCTCCACGCAACGATCAAGCAGCCCTTAGGCAGCAGAGTCTAATCATGCTAAATGAATTATAAGAACAATAGGTGTGTTTACAGCCTCAGATATGCACCTGTTGTCTGAGTGAGAAAGAGAAAAAATCTACTTGAAGTGCTCAGGCCATGTTACGTATATTCCTGTTCCGTTTTCAGGAAACAGGTAGTACCCACACTGTCTAATCTAATGAGCAAGCCAAAGCACAAGTTATCAATGTGTTGGCCATTGAGCACCAAACCTACTACAAACCTACTAGGGTTTCCTACTACACGTTTGTTCAACAATGTCAAGTGATTTTATTCGCGATTGTGCTGTCAACAGACATTATACGGCTCATATTAATCCTGGGTTAATGTTGCGTCTTTTGACAAAATAAAAATGTATCTTCTGTAACTCATGATAAAACATTGTCCCAAAATCGTACCGAACCGTTACCCTCCAACCATAATGCATACTGTGCAATAGATTGGCTCTACTGTTGCACCCCCACTGTCCTCGCTACTGAAAAGGAAGACGGTAGGTTTTTATCCTCTGCAGTGTGGGCATTCTTCCAGCCATGACATTTGACAAGTAGTGAAGGTGGGTGTTATTATTTTGTCTCTGAGGGAGAACACCACAACATTAAAGAGTGGTGAAAGAATATCATTTCCAAATATGTGTGATGTAGCCAAAAATACCACCACTGGGTAGCCCTTGAAAAACACGCACGCATCAGCACACACACACACACACACACACACACACACACACACACACCGGTTGTTACACAGAGCATGGGTTTGTTTTAGTTTGTGGATGGTATTAATGGTGGTTGCATTAAAGACTGGGCGAGCTCATGGCCTATGCAGGCAGACCCAACCTTTTCAAAACTGTTTTCAAGTCTTCACCTAAACCAAAAGAGCGGTACTAATCTGCCCAGACCTACACAGTATCGTTCTCATCATCCCTAATCTGATGTTTTGGCCCTGGCCTCTGAACCTCTCCTTCACTCCATCCGACCCCCCCCCATATCCTCCGTACCAATCCTGTTTTGGTGATCATGTCTGGGAAGACCAGCTTTGACAGGTAGCATGCAGTGGATGAGAGGATCATTTAAACCAGCTGTGTTTGTCGTTGTGTGTAAAGACAAGAGTGTGTTTTGGAGCCGCTATCAGTTCTCTATTTACCCTGTCAGCAGTGATGTACATGGGATGAGATCGCTGGGAGGGAGGGAGGGAGTGGGTTTGTACTGGTGCCTGATTTTTAGCAATTTTGTTTGGAGAAAGAGGAAATGCCTTTGGATAGATTTTTGCACTGTGCTTAAAGTACCCAAAAAAAAAGGTGTTTTCTATTACTGACAAAAACTTTAATTTTGCAACAATTTTATTTTTAATCCAAGTTACTGAGGGTCTTGATTTGAATACGCAATCATCTCTGTGTTAACATTGTGTTGTAGTTTCAATACTTCTGCATCTCTATCTGTGTTAACATTGTGTTGTAGTTTCAATACTTCTGCATCTCTATCTGTGTTAACATTGTGTTGTAGTTTCAATACTCCTACATCTCTGTCTATATCATTGTATTGCAAATTCAATTATCCTACATGTCTGTTAATATTGTGTTGTACATTCAATTCTCTTACATCTGTCTATATCATTGTGTTGTACATTCAATTCTCCTACATCTCTGTGTGTTAACATTGTGTTGTACATTCAATTCTCTTACATCTCCATCTGTTAACATTGTGTTGTGCATTCAATTATCCTACATCTCCGTCTGTTAACATTGTGTTGTACATTCAATTCTCCTATATATCTGTCTGTTAATATTGTGTTGTACATTCAATACTCCTACATCTCTGTGTGTTAACATTATGTTTAGGGTTGCACGATATTGGAAATAACTGACATTGCGTTTTTTAGTTTTTCTGCAATATGTATTGCGATATCAAAAAGCAGAGGATGTCTTCAGAAAGAGCTTTGGCTATCAACCTGACAGTCTGTATCCTTCATTCTTCCCCACCCTCATCCTCTACAATTAAAATGTATGAAACTAATGAATATTTTTATATTTCAGAACAAGTTGCTAGGTAATAATATTTAACAGTAATAGTATAGCAATAGCAACAGTAGTAAAATAGAAGGCACAATTGGGCATAACTTACCAACTGCAAGATGCAGTCTGTGGCCAAAGCACTGCAATCTGGTCAACTTGTTCAGGTGCAGCCTTCACCATGTTCGCGGCATTGTCTGTTGTAATACAGACTAGACGACTCTCATCTAGGCCCCAATCAGCTAAAGCTTCTCTCATCCCTTTTCACTCGTCATACGAAGATTTGTGGTGCCGCCTTAAATAATCAAACCAATTGGTCGTGTTGCCTCATGTTTTGACAACAATTGCAAAGCACTCTCGACCAAGTACCTGTTTTTGGTCAACATCATCCTGTCTGTAGCCGAAATATTTTTGTATAATTGATGATTCTTTTTGCAACCAAATTCTCAATTTCGGCCTTTTTCCCTGTTCCTCGCTCATCATTTCGTCACGCGCAGGCAAGGCCTGCATGTCAACCACGTGCAGCAACGGACTCTGTGCTTAAAATAATAATAATTATAATTGTGTATCCAATAACCCATGAATGGGAGTGATTTACATTGTATCAGACAGATGTGATGCTAGTTTTCCATTTGAAAAAATGTGTATTGTAGACTGATATGTTTACCTTATTAAATCGTAAGTTGTGCGATGTGACTATCGCAGATGCGTACATCACAATGTCGATGCTAAAACGATATATTGTGCCGCCCTAATTGTGTTGTACATTCAATACTCCTACATCTTTGTCTGTAACATCATGTTGTACGTTCAATAGTCCTACATCTTTGTCTGTAACATCATGTTGTACGTTCAATAGTCCTACATCTTTGTCTGTAACATCATGTTGTACGTTCAATAGTCCTACATCTTTGTCTGTAACATCATGTTGTACGTTCAATAGTCCTACATCTTTGTCTGTAACATCATGTTGTATGTTCAATACTCCTACATCTTTGTAACATCATGTTGTACGTTCAATAGTCCTACATCTGTCTGTAAATTTTTTTTTGTGGTTTTAATATTCCTTGATCTGTGTTAACATTGGTATTTCTTCCTTATCTAGATGCTTCTATTTATTCCAATAATATTGTTTTACAAAAGTCTAACAAATGTTGCCATCATAAGTCAAGTGTGAAGTGCTTTTACATTGTTTGTATTGAGAGGAAACCTTTTTTCCTGATCAACTTAACCTTGTGATGTGGCGTTTAATAGGATGGCATCAGATCAAGAAACAAACACAGACACCTGCACATATTTCCCCCGAAAAATACATAGTAATAAAATTGCTCTTTCACTCTTGTTTTCTTCTCATGTTCCTATTTATCTCTCTATCTCTCTCCTTCTTTGATCCCCCCTTCTCTCTCCCCAGAGGAAGCGTTCTCCACCAAACACCAGAGTCTAGAGATGGAGAGAGAGTTGTTAACAGAGCAGCAGAAGGAATGCGCTGCCAAAAGGTATGTGTCAACCTGTAATTAAACACACACACATACACCATCCCGCTCGCTCACCACACCATCTGCTAGAAATTACCCAGGCCCCACAGAACGGCGTGTTCTAATATGCTGTCAATTGTTCTAAATGCTGCGGGGAGATTACAGCCTGCTTACAAAGAGAGGATGTTGGCTCGGCACTGCCTATTTGTGTTTTTAGGCTGTGAGAGAGAGTAAGCAGATTGTGTCAAAGACCAGTCTGATGTGTTTGCCTAAGCCTCAACCCTGGATACCCAGTTTGGTTGTTTGGTTACCTGGGAATGATGGGGCCAGAACAGAGCAGTGCTACAGTATACACACTATCTATAGCTAGTCAGACAGAGTAGTGCTACAGTATAGACACTATGTAAAGCAGGTATGTCAGAGCAGTGCTACAGTACAGACACTATCTAAAAATGGTCAGAGCAGAGCAGTGAAAAGAAACCCACCAATTCAATATGTAAACAAGGAAATTGACTTGGACATTCATACATCTGCCTAACGTCCACCCCAGAAAAGATACTATATTAAAGTTCAGTAAATGGAAAAAATGTGGTGTTTGCGCGAGTTCCTGAGTTGATGCAATTAGCAGGTTACTAAAAATGTTTGTCTGTGGTGTTTTGATCATCTGTACTGAGATGGGAGGTTCTTATGTAGGAAAGGTCAGATGAGGTGATTGACAATGAAAATATCTGGTGCTTCTTTAGTCTCCACCAGGTCAGCAGATAGACAGGAAGAGCAGGATGGGGGGTGTCCCAGTGAGAGACCAGGACCACAGGGGAAAGGCCGTTTCACATTCCATGATCATTTTCTCTCCAAAGCCTTTTCATTTGTCTTGATGTGTAATTATCCACAAAACTCCCCAAAGTACTGGGACACATACAGTTCCAGCAGTATCAATACACACCCATACACAAACACGCACTTCTCTGATGTCCAACTCCAGTAGCTGTCAACAGGTGAACATGAGAAAGCAAACATTATTTCAGACTTTTGCCCTTCTCAGTTAAGTAGGTCATGGTCGCGGATTGTCCCCCCGCCAAGTCTGGTAATGGAACAGCCCGGGGCTGGTCTGAAAGGGCAGGGGAGATTTTGGACATGTCCCGGAGGGGAAAGAGTGGCTGGTAATTTAGCAGTTATGATAATTGAGTTGCTTTTACAATTAGAGTGGAGATGATTCAGAGTGTAGCCATTAGCTCTCTCTCATCCAGTCCTGGGCCAAGATAAACAAAACCCCTGCTATCCGCCTCTTCAACCTCAGTCTCTCGTCAACGCGCTGCCACCCCTCATTACTAATGTACACCATAGCTAACATACACCCCTTTCTCTCGCACTCTCGCTTTCTCTGGTTGTTTTTACCACTGCCGTTTTAAATCCCGCCTCAAATCTGTTTCTCTCATCTCCCTGGTCACTCTCTCATCTCCCTGTATCTCTCTCTCATCTCCCTGTATCTCTCTCTCATCTCCCTGTATCTCTCTCTCATCTCCCTGTATCTCTCTCTCATCTCCCTGTATCTCTCTCTCATCTCCCTAGTCTCTCTCTCTCATCTCCCTAGTCTCTCTCTCTCATCTCCCTAGTCTCTCTCTCTCATCTCCCTAGTCTCTCTCTCTCATCTCCCTAGTCTCTCTCTCATCTCCCTAGTCTCTCTCTCATCTCCCTAGTCTCTCTCTCATCTCCCTAGTCTCTCTCTCATCTCCCTGTATCTCTCTTTCATCTCCCTGTATCTCTCTTTCATCTCCCTGTATCTCTCTCTCATCTCCCTGTATCTCTCTCTCATCTCCCTGTATCTCTCTCTCATCTCCCTGTATCTCTCTCTCATCTCCCTGTCTCTCTCTCTCATCTCCCTGTCTCTCTCTCTCATCTCCCTGTCTCTCTCTCTCATCTCCCTGTATCCCTCTCTCATCTCCCTGTCTCCGTCTCTCATCTCCCTGTATTTCTCTCTCCTCCCTGTATCTCTCTCTCAACTCCCTAGTCCCTCTCAACTCCCTAGTCCCTCTCATCTCCCTAGTCTCTCTCTCATATATTAATAAGGACTGTGAACCAGTCTTTCTCCCATTTTCCGTTATCTTTGTCATCTACACAACAATCCCTGTGTCCTCTTCCTCATGCTCTTCCTCCCCTTCTATTGTGTCCTGTGTATGTGTTGCTTACAGCTTCTGGTCTGAATGTCTCTGTGACTCTGTTTTCCCAGGGAGCTGTTCCTCAAATCCAACGCTCAGCTCACCTTCCGCTGTCGTCAGCTCCTCTCTGAGCTGTCCTACATCTACCCCATCCATGTGGTTTCCACAGCCGTGAGTAACCTCCTCCTAAGTACCACACGCTTTCAGGTCATCAAAATACAATTTCTATGAAGAGTGCCTTCTTTGCTCCCCTTGCTTTTCCCTTACTTGTCATAAAATGTTCTCTCTTGCTCTCTCTATGGGTTTTTTGGTTCTTGACTTCTCGTCTTGAATTCTCGTTCCTAGCATGGTGCACACTCAGATTATGTCATCTGTGGAGTGAAGCTGCCCAACTCTGAGGATTTTCAAGGTAATGCATCTATTTCATCTGAACATGGAGGGGTTTGGAGTGACACATATAAACCAGGGCCTTCCTTTTTATTGAAAACTTCTGACCCTCTCCTTTTGGTTGCACATCACATCATCCAGACCTAGTAAATGTGGGGCCATCCTGTGTCTGAGAGCTGTGTGTAATATCCGTGGTTTCATTGGGCCTGCTAATGTTGTATTGCTCTCTGACACTGTGCTCAAATGTTCCCTGTAGTCCTGTGTTTCCCGACTGAGGGCAGGGCAGGCCCCAGGGGGTACGTGGGAAGATTTCAAAAACATTTTAATACTTTTTCATGAATTCATAAAATGATTTACAACTCGCAGTATTTCAGTAGGTTGAACATATTTTCTGAGGTTGTTTTTTCTTTTTTCTTTTGTATGTATTACTGTCTCCCTTTCCATTGACCGCCCATTGATCATCTGCTCGCGCCAAACACACGTTACTGTTCCACTGCCGTTTGCCAGGCCAGAGTGTCTCAAAGTTACAGGCGAACAGCTAGCTTGAAGTGGAAACTAGCGATAAATCAATGGCTAAAATGGCTGAAGTGTAGTGGAAAAAAGTTGAAAATTCCAAGTACCGTCAATTTCATGAACAGTATGTTCTCTTCATTTTGACCTCCACACCTATTGAGCCGCCTTAGCCACTTTGTTTCTTCTGCAGAGGTGCTGTCAAAACATAGCATGAAACCAGTCCATTTACAAGAGCACCTCAATACAAAGCATCTACTCTGTGTGGGTACGCCTGACGACTTTCAGAATTTAAGCGACGGCAAAATAAATTCAAGACAGCCACTACACTGTAAACGAAAGCGTGGTGTGGTATTTGGGCTAAATCAAGAAAGCACTCACTTTAGCTGAAGTTGTTTTGCCTGCTGCAGTTGTCCACGCAGAAACAATGATTCATAATTATGGATGCTGCGGCATCAATGACCGGCAGAGTGAAGGGATTCATCTGCCAAATAAAGAAGGTAAACTCAGACGTTGAATGGAATTACTGTTTAACTCACAGGGAGGCTTTGGCAATGATGTTTTCAATGACGCAGTGAAAGTTGTTACCTTTATTGCGTCAAGGCCTCTGAATCACTGACTGTTTGAAAGGCTCTGTCATGACAGTGGGACTGAGCTCGACCAGCTACTGCTACACAACGACGGCGGTTGGTTTTTCTGGAGGGACATGGCTACAGAGGCTTTTTGAGCTGCTCCCCGAAGTAAATGCTTTTTTTGTCTGTCCATTCGCACCCCCATGTGACTGTGTTCAAGGACACCGTCTGGGTGGCCCACCTTGTATATTTTGGATGATGTGTTCAGCAAACTGAACCAACTGAATTCCTCAAGGTAAACACATAAACATTCTAAACATGTATGATCAAGTGTGTGTGGACTTATTAAAAAGATACTATGAGGTGTGAAGATGGAGATGTGGTTTCCAACAGTTTGACACCTGCCTTTCTACAGGTTATGTGGACAAAGCTCCGATGGTGCAAATATTAAGCTCATGTTTATTCAAACTCGACAGTGAGTTGAACTCTTGCTTTTACATCTTTTCTGGTGTGGCAGTGGAGGGAAGTGTGGAGAGACAGAACATGGATGAGCCAGACTGGGAGGTAGTGGAGTGATGAGTTGTGGATGAACAGACCATGGATGAGCCAGACTGGGAGGTAGTTGAGGGATGTGTTGTGGATGAACAGACCATGGATGAGCCAGACTGGGAGGTAGTAGAAGGATGTGTTGTGGATGAACAGACCATGGATGAGCCAGACTGGGAGGTAGTAGAAGGATGTGTTGTGGATGAACAGACCATGGATGAGCCAGACTGGGAGGTAGTTGAGGGATGTGTTGTGGATGAACAGACCATGGATGAGCCAGACTGGGAGGTAGTAAAGGGTAGAGTTGTGGATGTACAGACCGTAGATGAGCCAGACTGGGAAATTGAATTTCAAATGGACTTTCACTCACTGTTTATTTTCTGGTCTGTTAGTTCATACCTACATTTTTTTTTACCTCACATTGTAATTTAATTATGATAATATAAGCCAGTTTAATTCTACACATCATTCTTACAGCATAGTATAATCTGCTAAGTGTTTGTGTGTGTGTTTCCTTGCTTAGACTACAGAGGTTTGAATGAGATGATAATGATGATTTAAGAGGGTCTTGCATTTGGAAAATGTCTCATTTCCTTCATGTAACAGCCTTATAACAGCCTTGTTTCGGAAAGTCAGATTTGTTTTGGAAAGTCCGACTCAGGAAAGGAAGCAGGACTTAAAGAGACAATGGGTGGGGACGTGGAGGTCGTGGGGGGTGGGGCTTTGCCTTAGACACAATCACTATGCCCCCCCCCCCTTCAACCTTATGTTTCATTAAATAGAGGGAGAGGGACATACCTTTAAAAGTGGCAGGTGAGGAGGAGGCACTTGTGTGCCATAATGTCCTGTCAAGCGGTGAACTGATCATGTCCGAACGCTGTGTTTACCAAGTGACAGGTGAGGGTTACCTGTCTGCAGGGCAGGATGTGGTAGGTTAGTGACCCATTGGGATGGACTGAGCTGAGAGCACAGAGGGGTGACCTCTAGAGGGCGCAGGAAACTGGAGAGGGTAGATACTGTAAATACACTCTTTTAGGGGTTGCTCAGATTAAAACTGGAAGAACGTGTATTCAGGGAAGCCAGGCTTCCGCAAAACAATGTGGTCACTGAAAACAAAAACATCATTAAGAATGTATCTTTACTTTTCATTTCTGTTTTGTTAATTTTCCTTCTGTTTTGCAAGTGTCTGAATCTCTACTGGAGATCATCCGATGAAGCCAAACAGCGCCTCTCTGTCTCTGTATGTGTGGGCCATGTATTACATGCTGTCTGAGAGTGTGGCTGCCATACCACTTGATAGATGGATAACAAGTTGCATTTGGCATGAGCTTTGAGCTGATCATGTGTGTAGTCCTCTCGCAGGAAAACACCCTGCGAGGGAAGCCACTTAGGCTTCACACCCATGAAAACACAGTAAAATCGAAAATAAAATACTCCCCAGTTATTGTGTTCTCCATTGGTGGCTAGCTAGCAAGCTAAAATTTGCCTTTTCCTAAATGGCTATGGATGGTTTGGACTGGTGGTTTTAGCTATTTCTCCACAATGGCCAGTGATTTAATGATATCCTGTTGTACCCCGAGGCTGAGATGGGAGATCATGTCAACTATGCTATATGTAAACTAGCTGGCTTTTTATTGGCATGAATTTAGATCAGCTACAGTGTTTTACCAAGTAAGATTTTACTAAATCTCACTAGTAGTTAGGACAAGAAAAACAAACGCTTGTACTGTCTGTTGTATGAAGTCAAGACATTTTAGCGAGTTGGCAACGAAAGGAGATTTGAGTCCAAAAAGAGTTTCTCATTTCGGACCACACACACATATATACAACTGATTTGTGTTAAAATTGCCCTGGAATTGTAGAGGCAAGTCTTTGCTTTCTTTCTAGCTTGAGGTTCCGTGATGAATCAAACGTATGATGGTATTTATTCAACCACAGTGTGTGTGGGTGCGTCATTGTTGTCTTCTAGTCTCGACCATAAAATCATTTTTGTATTTGTTGGCTATGATTTGCAGTTTATAGCGGTTCTAATATGTATTTGCTCTGATTAACAGCTTATAGGAGTTGTAATATGTGTTGGCTATGATTAAAAACGTATAGCAGTTTGTATATGTTGACTATGAATAACAACTTATACAGGTTCTAATATGTATATGTTATGATTAACAGCTTATTGTTATGATTTACAGCTTATAGAGGTTCTAATATAGGCTATGAATGTCAGCTTCTAAAGGTTCTAATATGTATAGGCTATGAATAAATCCTTATAGAGTATGTTATATATAAGCTATGGATAATGGCTTAAATAGGTTATAATATGTAAATGTTATAGATCTTCTAATAAAATGTATGGACTTGGATTTCTTTTCCCTGTTAGTTTTACCCACCCACCGCCACTTTTCACACGTTAACATAGCTAGCCTTTGCTACACACTAGAGCGCAGTAGACATGCCAAGCATACTTGGCTGCACATTATACAAAATGAAGGACAGGACAACATTGTCATAGAGCAGGATGTCCTCACTAGATCAGCCATCTCTAAACTGAGATGGTTGATAACTGTAATGCTGTTTAGGAGTTGATGGTGTTTCAGTTAGCTTGCTGGTCTTGTTGCAGTCCTCTGTAGTGATTGCGGTCAAAACTCTGTGTCCGCTACTTTAGGTTCATTGGTGAGTTCTCCCAGAAATGTAATTAAACATAACAGACTATAAACCATAAATAAACCATCCAGGAAACCAATATAATCACCTCGAGAGAATTTATTACAAGCTTCTAGGTGATAGAACAGTCGTTACAGTGTTCAGCAGCGTATTACATCAGTGTACAACCTCTGTTTAGGTATCCTTTTGTAATGAAACATGAACCAACTCCAATATACCTCCCCCTCCACTGACCATGGGTGTGTCTTGGTTTAGGGCCTATCTGACCAGTCTAATTCAGCTCCTCCATACCTGCCCAACCTCCACCCTGTGTGTCTGAACACATGCCACCACTGAACTGTCAATACTACACAGATGCTTCTGTAGGGTCTGCATACAGGTTCTATGGTCCTGCCTTAATCACCCTACCTTGAGCCATGAGTGTATCACGCTGTCTTACAATATAGTATACCGGGAAGCATACAGTAGATTGGAATGTGTCTGTAGTTGATTAGAGTGGCAACACAATGCTAGTTTTGTGGTTCCCAGGTTAGTTAATCCCACTCCGACTAGCCTGACTGAGTCATCAAGTCATCCTCTCACAGAATGTGCTTATAACAGAACTTGTATGTACAGTAGCTGGTTTGTTCATGCGTAGATGAGTATGTTCTAAGGCACAGAATAAATCAGTTTCACTAGTATAGCATGAAGTACAAATGTAAGATTACATTTGATACGAAAAATAACAAAAACAGTAATGTAGCACTTACAAAATCTTCTACAGTAGGCTGGAATGAATACCCCTCCACCACTAACGTGCATCCCCTTGGGTAAAGTATTAGTTTCAACTACGGCACTAATAAGCTCACCACAGATCAGAGCAGTAGTTCTCAATGATACAAGCTCCTTGAATTATTGAAAAGCTGCAATCTTTAAGAGGCATCTATTCAATACAAATGTTAGCCACTTATCTAGGTCGTCCTGCCATTTTGGATTATCCCCGCTATTAGCCAATTAAATAATTTTATATGCTCACTGCCAGTTTTATAAATTGTACTTGTTTGTACACATTTGTGTTGATTTTGATGGTAAGCGCTAAGGACATTATTAGTTCGAGGTCAGCAGCATATCACACAGCAGTCTCTGGTCTGAAGAGAAGCAGGTTATCGCTCCTGGTTGGTCCCTGGATTGGCAGCTGGAAATTGTGCTGGAGGGGACATTCCCTTACGTAGTGTGTTTTATCTGGTGTCCTGACTATGGGCTCCCTAACGGACCCAGGGCACGTAGGAGAGTTCTACTGATTCTACTGTTGACATTTGGACCACGTCATCATGGCCTCTTACTCGTCCCCAGCTTTTAGCAGGCTCATTCTTCCCATCCCCACCCTGTAACAAAAATGTACACATTGTAGAGTACTTTATCTACTACATTTCTAAATTACCAACGTGTAAAATGAGAGGGTGGAGGAAGGTTAGAGGTGAGCGGAGAGGAATGCTGGAGTACATGAAGGTGGAAGGAGGCTAAAGAAGGTGAGGGTGGAGGATGGCTGGTTAAGGTGAGGGTGGAGGATGGCTGGTTAAGGTGAGGGTGGAGGATGGCTGGTTAAGGTGAGGGTGGAGGATGGCTGGTTAAGGTGAGGGTGGAGGATGGCTGGTTAAGGTGAGGGTGGAGGATTGCTGGTTAAGGTGAGGGTGGAGGATGGCTGGTTAAGGTGAGGGTGGAGGATGGCTGGAGAAGGTGAGGGTGGAGGATGGCTGGTTAAGGTGAGGGTGGAGGATGGCTGGTTAAGGTGAGGGTGGAGGATGGCTGGTTAAGGTGAGGGTGGAGGATGGCTGGTTAAGGTGAGGGTGGAGGATGGCTGGTTAAGGTGAGGGTGGAAGTGAGATGCTGCCAAGAAGAAAGAAGGGATCATTGTATGGAAACATGGTCCACACTGTCATTTGAGGACTGATTTGCTATCCCAGTACATATTTTTATGTCTGTTTATATGTTTCATTCCTTTTTGACAATTTGCCATTCCTATTGGACAGTTCCGCAACTAGTTTTATGAGAAAACTTGAATGTATTGGCAGGTCAAAAGGTAATCCGCTCCATGGCCTCGGTGCTGCTGTCAGAGGTGCTGCAGACATCAGAGCGATATAATAGTAGTTATGCACCAACACGCCAAATTGAAGTGAGACCTAGTCTGCAATTCACGTAGGCCGCGCTCTGTTATTCCAGAGCATTACGACAACAGCACTATAATTTTGGATTTGGAAGCAGCAGCGTTTTGCTTGGAGCGAAGTCCTGTTACTCCGCTGTTGATAACTTGAAACAATTTAATGTGCTGTCAGCGAAGGCCGTTATTTTACTCCAGGCAATGGGCCTCTGGCCTTTTTTGTTGTGGGAAAAGGTAATGAATCTTGTTCATTTTCCTCTGAAGTGTAATTGAACATAGACGGCAAGGTTTTACGTGAACTTTATGCTTTACTTGCACATCTCCTGAATTAAACAAGTTAGAGTTATGCCTAAACCATGTATACAACTGTTCATGTTTTCATGTGCACTGCGTCGCCGAAAACAGACTGATTTTCCAGACACCCACATACATGTAACCGCTTTTAATTTGCGTGGTCAGTTGGTTATCAAAATGTTTTTGTTTGCTGTCACACAAATCATATTACTCCATCATGATATTATTAATTTTTTGCAATGTAAAACATTGTTCAAACAGAACAAATGGATTAGTATTGCAGTCAGAGCGTTGCTATCTATTTACTTTGAAGTGAAGCTTCATGAACTTTTGAAGAAATAATTAAACACTGCAGCTGTGTAGCTTGTGGTTTCCACATAGCCCCTATTCAGTTCCGAGTCTTAGCGTTGTGTTCCGCTATGGCGTTTCGAATCAGATCTAATGCAAGAATGTTTCATTGCTTTTCATGCTTTGCTTCTCTTTTTTTTTGTCCCACAGCAAAGGACGATGGGAGTGTGGCGGTTGCCCTGGGTTACACAGCCCACCTGGTGTTGATGATCAGCTGTTTCCTGCAGATCCCCCTCAGGTATCCTGTCATCCACAAGGGCTCCCGGTCCTCCATCAAGGACACCATCACAGACAAGCTCAGCGAGAAGGAGAGGGAGTAAGCATTACCCAACGGCCATTTTCACATTCATGTTAAACGCTTGCCATTCACGAACAGACACAAACAGATAAGGGTTAGTGGTGTGGAGGATATTTATCCTGCGTTTAATTGTGGAAACTTGGAAGGTACTGCACTTACTATAGCCAGGCGATGGGGGCCAAGTGTTTTGTGCTAGAGTGGAGATGAACTCTGAACGTTGACTAGTGAATCACACAGCGGTCCTGGTCATAACAAGGGGCTTATGTAATGTGGGTCTAAATGAGGAAAGCATGTGTCGGCTGAAGCGTGGTGAACTGTACGGCGAGTTGGATTGTGCTGGGGATTCCTGGCCCCCCACTAGAGTAAGGATCAGAGGGACCAACCAGTCATACCGTGTCTCTTCATCTAGTCCAAATCTTTTTGGACAGCTTAGCCTTCTGTTATAAAAGTCTGTCCAACCCTGCCAGGTTCTCTCACAAAAGGCCCCGACCGTTGCGTTCAAAGTTCGGTTGTCAGTTCCTATAAAACCCGGCCAGTGGGCGGAAGTGTTTTTCATAAAGATGAATCACATGGTTGACGGTTCCTGTAAAGCTGTCAGTCAGTGTGTTTAACCCGTCCTGGCCCTCAGTATCTGTATCCTGGGGGGGGGGACTAACAAACACTGTGTTGACACGAGCTTACCGGAATGAAGAAAGGTATTTAAGATGAACGGATGTGTCGGATGATATTGTTGTCATGGACATGAGAGGGTAACAGTGTTGGGTCTTTGCCTCTGGGCTGTGCCTGCCTGCGTGTTTAAGGCCTGTTCTGAAGGGCACCGCAATTACACACCCGACCACCGTATCGAAATTATTATTTAGATCTGTTTGGATCCTGTAACTATGCATCAAACTCCCAGCAAAACTCCTGTTGCCTCGTGGTAATTGCGTGTTTGGCAATCCACACACACACGCTCCGAGGTATGCAGTCATGCATTCCTGTATATTCTTGTACTTTACGTGCAGAGCCGGGTAAGACCCCCCTCGATCAGAACCCATTATGGTTATCAGATGGTATAATACATAGGGTTATCTAAAGCCCAGAGATGCTTCTGCAGTAGGCAGATGGTTTAGTGATGTGTATGGGCAGATCTGAAGCCTACGGTTCTAGATTGATTCATTGTAAGTGTAGTGCCAGCCGCCAAGAAATGAAAAGGGCAAGACAAAAGATGTAAAAGCCAGTCTGGATTGCATCTTGCCACGCTACGTACAGTTGTAGCCCGTGACCTCGGCTCTGCACATCTTTCCCACATCTGCCTCTGTTCTCTTCGCTGTGGATGGAAGGCTCTCACCTGTCACCAGTCGTGTCAGCTAAATGCTTTGATTCCCCCCTTGATATTCCCGAGTGTTATTCTTTGCCTCCAACAGATGGGGAGCGCCGGGCGTTAATAAAAACACATTATTATACGATGTGTCAGGTCCCCTTACAAAGCTGTTTAGGCATAGGTGCTTATGGGCCCCCCTCCTGTTTAGAGCAACACAGGCCTTCTGTATGAGGAGCAGCTGTGAGCCTGGCTGGTTAATGATCCGAGTGGGACAGGTAGTGAGGGCCGGTCGGAGCTCTGCTGTGCACGTGGCTGTGAGGCCCTAGCAGACAGGCTGGCCTTTGAAAAGTGAAAGCAACGTTGCCTCGTTGCCCTCAATGAATTAACGAGAAAAAAAAGAGAAGGGCCAGAGCCCTTTAGTTAACTCGTCTGTAACTAACAAGCCCCTGGGACCCCAATAAGTACCCCAGGAAACCATGGCCGGAGCCATTTCCTACGCTGTTGACCGTTGAGTGAACGAACCCTGTGAGGGAAGGATGTCTGCCTGCCTCTCCTGCTCGCGCACACACGGATGCCGCTGGTCATTGTTGTAGCCAGGCTCATCGAAAGGCTTCAGCATGAACACATTCCTACACACTTGCGTCCATCTGTCACACATTGACACCGTTGACCGTAAACACGCAGATGTTGAGAGCCAGGCGTTATCAGAGACAACTGCCGCCGGCAGCGGCCCATCTCTCCCTGGAGTGATGTCACCATGGCAGCTGGAGGCCCTCCCCCAAACCATCGGCTCCGCAGATCAGCGCTTGACTGCACTGTACGCATTCCCACTCCCAGGGTCATTAAAGCAGGATATTTATACCAGGCCCATCAGAGAAAATAAACGTGAGGTGGGGCAAAGGAGCCAGCCAGCCCCACACAGCCTCACCAAACCACCCTTAGGTGTCCCTGAGCTGGACCAAACGCTCCTTTCCCTTTGACCTTTCCCCATGTTTACCAGCCTCCCAGTCCCTAGGGCCATACACACAGAGCCCAATGACGTGTGGGATGATGGAAAGCAACCCGTATGAGGCTCCAAACGTACAAAAAGAGTGATTAAAGTGTCGGAAAGGGGCAACAAATGGAGATAAGTGAGGTGGTGTCTGAGCCGTGCCTTTTAAAGCCGGGCAGAATTAGCAGTCGGGTTGGCGATCGATCATTGCTGGAGGCACGCTTCTAGAAACTGTCTGCTCTGATAACGTAGGAGCAGGCAGACAGGCAGCACACGGGGCTCTATAGGGCCCTGGAAACATTCCACCTCTGACCGCGCCTACCTGGTTTGCAGTTAGTCGTGTTGTGACCGCGTGCTGTTTCCTCTGACTGGTGTGTTTAGGTTCCACATGTCAGTGGCATCCTAGGTAGAGCTGTCCCCCCCCCGCTTGGCGGGGCTGTGTGTCGTCGTCCCGATTTGGCAGGGCTGTCAAACCCCCCCCCCCCCCCCCCCCCTTGGTGGGGCTGTGTGTTTGTGTGTCCCCTTGGCGGGGCTGTGTGTGTGTGTTTGTGTGTCCCCTTGGCGGGGCTGTGTGTTTGTGTGTCCCCTTGGCGGGGCTGTGTGTTTGTGTGTCTCCTTGGCGGGGCTGTGTGTGTGTGTGTGTGTCCCCTTGGCGGGGCTGTGTGTGTGTGTGTCCCCTTGGCGGGGCTGTGTGTGTGTGTTTGTGTCCCCCCATTGGCGGGGCTGTGTGTGTGTGTGTGTCCCCTTGGCGGGGCTGTGTGTGTGTGTTTGTGTGTCCCCTTGGCGGGGCTGTGTGTGTGTGTTTGTGTGTCCCCTTGGCGGGGCTGTGTGTGTGTGTGTGTGTCCTTGGCGGGGCTGTGTGTGTGTGTCCCCTTGGCGGGGCTGTGTGTGTGTCCCGCCATTGGCGGGACTGTGTGTGTGCCCCCCCATTGGCGGGGCTGTGTGTTTGTGTGTCCCCCCATTGGCGGGGCTGTGTGTTTGTGTGTCCCCCCATTGGCGGGGCTGTGTGTTTGTGTGTCCCCCCATTGGCGGGGCTGTGTGTTTGTGTGTCCCCCCATTGGCGGGGCTGTGTGTTTGTGTGTCCCCCCATTGGCGGGGCTGTGTGTTTGTGTGTCCCCCCATTGGCGGGGCTGTGTGTTTGTGTGTCCCCCCATTGGCGGGGCTGTGTGTTTGTGTGTCCCCCCATTGGCGGGGCTGTGTGTTTGTGTGTCCCCCCATTGGCGGGGCTGTGTGTTTGTGTGTCCCCCCATTGGCGGGGCTGTGTGTTTGTGTGTCCCCCCATTGGCGGGGCTGTGTGTTTGTGTGTCCCCCCATTGGCGGGGCTGTGTGTTTGTGTGTCCCCTTGGCGGGGCTGTGTGTTTGTGTGTCCCCTGGGCGGGGCTGTGTGTGTGTGTGTGTGTGTCCTTGGCGGGGCTGTTTGTGTGTGTGTGTCCCCATTGGCGGGGCTGTGTGTGTGTGTCCCATTGGCGGGTCTGTGTGTGTGTGGTGTCCCATTGGCGGGTCTGTGTGTGTGTGTGTGTCCCATTGGCGGGGCTGTGTGTGTGTGTGTGTGTCCCATTGGCGGGGCTGTGTGTGTGTGTGTGTCCCATTGGCGGGGCTGTGTGTGTGTGTGTCCCATTGGCGGGGCTGTGTGTGTGTGTGTGTCCCATTGGCGGGGCTGTGTGTGTGTGTGTGTCCCCCATTGGCGGGGCTGTGTGTGTGTGTGTGTGTCCCATTGGCGGGGCTGTGTGTCCACCCCACTTGGTTGTGTGTCCACCCTGCTTGGCGCTCCTCAGGGCTGTGTCCCGCCCCCCCCCACCCCCCCGCTCAGCGGGGCTGTGTGAGACACTTAAGGAAAAAAGCTTTCTTTCCCTCATTCAATTTTATCTGGTTTTGTTTTGCTTGTTTTTAAGAGTTGGACAATGTGTCCTATTGTCCTGACTGTGCCAGCAGTATTCAACTCTCTGACCCATGGGCTCTAATAGCATGTTGTAGCCACGTTGTCCAGAGCAGCGGAGCCCATCTTCGTAGTCCCAGTGTCTCTGATTGGGGAAGAAAGGGGATGTGATCCAGATGTCCACTAGTTGTGATTGAGACCAGAGCCTGGCTGTTAAAAAGCGCGGCCTCGTACAGTCTTTTTACTAGGAGTGTTAAGGGGCAATCCACTCTCTTTCTCAAATTCTTTTGGGGGGATTGTGAAAGTGAAGGCTAAAGAACTAAACAGCCTAAGTAGGGATTGATATGTCAATGTGTGGCTCAAGTGTGGTGTAGTGGGTTAAGGGCTGGGTGGAAGTGCTGTATGTAACATCAGGGACTGGGAGGCCTCGACAGGACCGGAGAGCTCAGAGAAAGAACGTTATTGTAACAGGGCTTTAGAACCTTCAAGTCACTTAACATGGACCATGTGGTACCAGGGAAGGGTGCAGCCAAATTCCCCCCTCCGCCAGCCCCCGCAGGGTCACATAGCAGCCGGGAGGTGGGGGGTGGGCGGCTGAGCAATAAAAAGGTTTCTCAATGAATGGACGCAGACTAGAGATGGGCAGACCCACACCCTCCCACACTTGCTGATGCTCTTTTAACACCCATAATATTGTAGTGCAGTATCATTTTTGGACAATGGGAAATGCTGTAATGTTTAACTGAGTTTTGGATGGCCCGTAGGGACAGGAAGAATACACGGGTGTGCCAGTCAGGTCAGGCGTGCCAAGTATATGACTTGGCATGCAGACCTGTAAATCAGGGGTTGGTAACAGGTGGCCCAGAGGCAATAAAAAAGCTCAATAAGTGGAATTGAAAAAGTATTCCCACACATAAATTATGAGAAAGAAGTAAGATTACGTGTTGTCTCAATGAAATCTTGGGATGTCATTTTTATTTGGCAATATTCGTTTTGGGCCTGGTTGTGGTAAGTTTGCAGTGAACAACCTTCTGCTCAAACTAAAATCACAGCTCAATTTAGTTGTGGACCCCTGCTGTAAATCCTGTCTGTAATCCAGAGATGATGGTCTGAGATTTGGCCCACTGAGACCAGACTGCTTCCCTGTTCTCATTGACCCAATGCACCCCCCAGCCTTACTCTGCCATCACTCTGTCCATGTGTCAGCCCTCCTTTTTCAGCTCATTTTACAGCCACTGGACAGATATCTATTTTTTCTTTAAAGATGTTGAAAGTAAGCATCCGTCTTAGTTGAATGCATTTCAGAGTTTAAGTTATGACAGTTAACTCAAAGAAATTGCTTAGTTGATATGGTTTATCTGAACAACTTTTTCATGAATGGTTGACTTTTGGCCTAACCTGTCTTACTGCTGCCTGGTCCCTCCATTCCTCCATCTCTCTCCATCCCTCTCCATTCCAATCCATCTCTCTCCATCTCGCTCCACTCCCCCATCTCGCTCCATCCCTCTCCATTCCAATACATCCCTCTCCATCCATGCTAAGATAAAGGGCTGTTTTGAGAACACAGGACTGGAATATGGTCTTGGATTCATCCCACCACACTGCACAGTTTGGCACAGCATTCACTAAGGGCATCGATAGTAAACATGTGCACCACAACCAGAAGCCATGGCGTACAGGTCACATTTTTGGACCCGTACGACCTCTGAGGAGCTATCAAACGTGTGCTCATTCAAATAGGTGGACTGTTATTGTGCCACATCTGGAACTCGTACATGCAGGGCATACAGATTCTCGTGGACTGGAAGGGCCAAGCTGTGGCCTACCCGGCTACAGAGTCCTACCAGAGGAGCTACAGTACATGCCTTCCATGGCAAGTAACACTGAACCATGCGTAAGAGCCCTGGCTGTTCTGGACAATTGTGGTCTCCTAAGACATTAAACCACGTTAACGTTTGCAAAGGCTTTAGCAGTAAGCATTTCAATGCAAGTGATTAACTCTTGTTACTGGGTTAGGATTAACACGTGATAAATAGCAATAGATCTCACTCTCCCACTTCATCTCTCCTTTGAGGGTATTCAGCTATACAGTGAGGGAAAACATGATTTGACCCCCAGCTGATTTTGTACGTTTGCCCACTGACAAAGAAATTATCAGTCTATAATTTTAATGGTAGGATTATTTGAACAGTAAGAGACAGAATAACAACCAAAAAAATCCAGAAAAAAATTATAAAATAATTTGCATTTTAATGAGTGAAATAAGTATTCGACCCCTCTGCAAAAGGTTTTGATGACAAAACCCTTGTTGGCAATCACAGAGGTCAGACGTTTCTTGCAGTTGGCCACCAGGTTTGCACACATCTCAGGAGGGATTTTGTCCCACTCCTCGTTGCAGATCTTCTCCAAGTCATTAAGGTTTCGAGGCTGATGTTTGGCAACTCAAACCTTAAACTCCCTCCACAGATTTTGTATGGGATTAAGGTCTGGAAACTGGCTAGGCCACTCCAGGAACTTAATATGCTTCTTCTCGAGCCACTCCTTTGTTGCCTTTATCGTGTGTTTGGGTCATTGTCATGCTGGAATACCCATCCACGACCCATTTTCAATGTCCTGGCTGAGGGAAGGAGATTCTCACTCAAGATTTGACGGTACATAGCCCCGTCCATTATTCCTTTGATGCTGTGAAGTTGTCATGTCCCCTTAGCAGAAAAATACCCCCAAAGCAAAATGTTTCCACCTCCACGTTTGGCGGTGGGGACATAGGCGGCATTCCTCCTTCTCCAAACACGGCGAGTTGAGTTGATGCCAAAGAGCTCGATTTTGGTCTCACCTGACCACAACACTTTCACCCAGTTCTCCTCTGAGTCATAAAGATGTTCATTGTCAAACTTCAGACAGGCCTGTACATGTGCTTTCTTGAGCAGGGGGACCTTGCGGGCGCTGCAAGATTTCAGTCCTTCACAGCATAGTGTGTTACCAATTGTTTTCTTGGTGTCTACAGTCCCAGCTGCCTTGAGATCAGTGACAAGATCCTACTGTGTAGTTCTGTGCTGATTCTTCACCATTCTCATGATCATTCCACGAGGTGAGATCTTGCATGGAGCCCTAGACCGAGAGAGATTGACAGTTCTTTTGTGTTCCTTCCATTTGCAAATAATCCCACTAACTGTTGTCACCTTCTCACCAAGCTGCTTGGCGATGGTCTTGTAGCCCATTTCAGCCTCGTGTAGGTCTACAATCTTGTCCCTGACATCCTTGGACAGCTCTTTGGTCTTGGCCATTGGGGAGAGTTTGGAATCTGATTGATTGCTTCTGTGGACAGGTGTCTTTTATACAGGTAACAAGCTGAGATTAGGAGCACTCCCTTTAAGAGTGTGCTTCTAATCTCAGCTCGTTACCTGTATAAAAGAAACCTGGGAGACAGAAATCTTTCTGATTGAGTGGGGATGAAATACTTATTTCACTCATTAAAATGCAAATCAATTTATAACATTTCTGACATGCGTTTTTCTGGATTTCTTTGTTGTTATTCTGTCTCTCACTGTTCAAATAAACCTACCATTAAAGTTATAGAGTGATAAATTCTTTGTCAGTTGGCAAACATACAGAACCAGCAGGGGATAAAAAAATGTTTTTCCCTAACTGTATATGGCCTGCGAAGACTAACCTACATTTGAAATACCTGTGTTGCATTTTGTATCAGTGAGGGAGTTTAGATCGCCCATGAGAAATAAAGAGGTGCTCCTTGGGAGGGAGTGGGAGCTGCCAGCCCCAGAAAGACCTAGCCTGATCATGTCCTCTGGGTCAGGCTCTCTGGTTCAAATTAAAACAATTAGAGAAGAGAGAAGAAAAAAACACCACTACAGGCTTCTGCGTAGTCTAAGAGAGCCTGTCAGATCATGAAGAAAGCCAAAACGACAGAGTGACCGAGAGGGCGACCGGATGGCCCATCACTCAGGAGACACTTTTACAGCAGTGCCTTGTCTCCAAGATGGCGTTCCAGTTTCAGTTAGCCCTGCGGTAAGTGGAGCCGTGAGCCGCTCATTAAAACTGCATTCACTGACAGATGCTCAATGTAATCATTTCTCAGTTATTGGAAATTACAGCCCTTCGTGATTTATATAGTAACCAGTGCCATTAGCAGTGACAGTTGCGAGGCAGCAGGTGTTTTTAAAAAGCAGGCCTCGCATGATTTATAGTCCTTGTTCGTTTGAAATCGCACATTAAAGACATTCTAGATTTTTTTTTTTCTTGGAGCCAGCCACCTATAGCTAGGTGTAACTAATGGTTACGGGTGGCTAACTTGTATCTCCACTACGTGTTCTGCACATTTGCCGCATTAATTAGTTTTGTGTAAACAAGGCCTCAAGAGGACACGTGCTGTGTTTACATTTCAGCGTGTCACCGGGAACAGTTGTTATGGGGCAGATTAAGGCTGAACTCCCCGACCACCCACCTGCTGTACGGCCATAGCGTTAGTTTTTACGGTGCTACAGCACTTACCCTTGTACAATTTACTGGCCTTAGGGGAGACACAGATGAGTGCCCTGTGGAACACATGGATGTACTGCATGTGCAAGGTGCACTCATTGACCTGATCTTCTGTAAAAGTCTGTTTTGCAGATGACCATGTTAGGTCGGAGGTCAAGGTTTTAAATGGACTGAGCTCTCGTAATTCTCAAACATCTCCAGGCGTCGTGCTCCCATCACAGAGAGTGAGTCGACAGTGATGTGAAGGTTGCCACTTAACCAGTGCTCACAGAAGACTTGATGTTGCTGCTGCTGGGAACGTTTTGGTGGACTGGAACATGCTTCAGATACACTACTGTAGGTCATTTTCAGATACTCTACTGTAGGTCATCTTCAGATTCTCTACTGTAGGTCATCTTCAGATACTGTACTGTAGGTCATCTTCAGATACTCTACTGTAGATTATTTTCAGATACTCTACTGTAGATTATTTTCAGATACTCTACTGTAGGTCATCTTCAGATACTCTACTGTAGGTCATCTTCAGATACTCTACTGTAGGTCATCTTCAGATACTCTACTGTAGGTCATCTTCAGATACTCTACTGCAGGTCATTTTCAGATACTCTACTGTAGGTCATCTTCAGATTTCCACTGATGCAAAACACTGGTGTTTTCCCCTAAAGTCCAGAATTTGTTCTGTTTCCATTGAGATGGGACAACGCCCCAGACTTTAGGATGTAGGGCAGGGTTTGCGGGTTGACATGTTATGTGCTGTGAAAACACGGCATGTTGTGCTATTCGAATAGCTATGTGTATCATTTGCTTTAGGCTTCTTGTAAATGGTTTTCATCCGATCTAACAAACAGATCCCTGATTAAGTAAAGAAAAATAACAGTACAGGGAAGCAAAGAGTTTGAACGACCCAAGGTGATATGATGCCTTTGATTCAACAGAAGTACTGAGACCGAGGTGTAGCCTGCAGAACCTATGACAACACCAAATTACCTCAGAATTCTCACAAATCCTTCTATTAGAGGCAGATAGATTTGACTAAATACTTATTAAACTAAATAATGAATACAATGGCTTACAGTTGCAGTGTCATGGGTGTAAGTGGCGAAGGAGCCGGTCGCAGGAGATGGGGAAGAAATTAGTTTTATTACTCAGGTTCAAACGCTGTATTGTCAATAAACTGAGCATGACGTTATTGTTTATTTTATTTTACTACCGGAAAAATATTGCCTTTTATTTTTCGTAACCTGAAAACCAAATCATGTTGATAGTTTACCTCTCCCTCCCCCCCCGAGCCCCTCCTTAATTCCTTGGTACCAAGTGTATGGTGGAAACAGGAAAGTCTAGAGCCAACATTAGCATAAATCCCCGGTGTAGCCCTGGTACCAGGGTGAAGCACCAGTGGAAATGCAGCATAGGTCTAGTGGTCTTTCAGGTCAACTTTCCTGCACAGAGAACCATCCCTGATTCCTTTAATAAACCAGGTCGTGTGATGGAGGGCGAAACCAGAGATACTGAACACACATGTATGAAAGAGAGGAAGAGGCACAGGCTCCTCATTTACTTCAAAGTCTTTATTCATGTTTTTATTTCCTGCGTTTTACAAGAGTCCTCTCCTGCTATCATATTTTGTGTTGTCTGCGAGGGGGGTCTGGGCCTGTCTGCCTGCCTGCAAGCAGTATAGGCCTGGCAGGCTGGCTGGATGAGCCGGAGGGGGGGGCTGTGTAAATGCTTTAACCCCATAAAGAGAAGGGGCTTTCTGTTAGAAGCTGCATTTACGACGTACAGAGTTCCCCACGCCTGTCTTCTTATTAATTACAGATCTTGTCTGCCTACTTGGCCGCACGCAGGCAGCTCAGTTCAGACTCAACACCAGAGATCGGCAACAGGTGGCTTGTTGGCTCAACCCCACCTGAGGCTGATATTTAGTTTTTGGCCCCCCAAAATTGTTTATTGTAATAAAAAATTATGAAAAGCTGCAATCAAGGTACCGTGATCGTACATTATTGTTTTTTTTGTTGTTGTTGTGGTCCATTTGTTGTGTACAAATGTTATCGGACGGGAGAATCAACATCTTTTACCTGCTCGCCTCTTGCCATCTTATTTTAGTCTCTTTGATAGTCCAGGTTTATGACATTAAGCAGAACAGATTATATATATTTTTTGAAGTAGACATGTTGATCATGTGTCAGTGTCATGTTTCGTTTGACATGTGAGTGTAGAAAGAGAGGACAGCAGGGTGGGATCGTGTGGGGAAGTTGTGGTACGGCAGTACTATTTTAACAGCGTGTCTGTTGTATGTGTGTGTGCCCTTACAGTACATAATTGTGTGTCTGTGTGTGTTCATGTCCATCTGTGTGGACGGCCTGATGAGAGAGGGGTTGTAATTGAACCCAGAGAGGGAGGAAACGTGTGTGGATGTAGTCTGGTTTCTGGCTCTGGCCCATGGATGGACTGCTGTGGGCTGGAGAGCTGCTCCAATACTGATTGTAATCCTCTTCATCCTGCTTTTGTAACACATGACTTCAGCACAGCGGCCAAGACAACGCCGGTCCAGTGATTTAAAATGACCGCTTTCCCGTTCCCCTACACTCTCTCTCTCTCCCTCTCTTACTCCTCTCCTCCCCCTCTCCTCCTCCCCTACTTTTCTCTACTTCCTCTATCCCTGTCCTCTCTACCTCTCTCCTCCCCCTCATCTCTGTGGGACCTCTGACTTCCTCTCCCCCCTCCCCCCCGATGGTGTGTAATAATATATTTCACTTTACTGGATGTTCACGGCTGGAATTCCTGGTGTTTGGTGAACCGGAGTCCCTTCAGTGTGATTTCAGACACACTGGACAGCACTCATTAATCACATCACCATGACGGCAAACCGTATGCGTGTGTATGTGCGTGTGTTCTCATGTATGCTTGGCTTTTGTGTGTTTGTGTGAGTGCGTGTGCACGTGTGTGTGTGTGTGTGTGTCTCTCTCTCTCTCTCGCTCGCTCGCTATGTTTCTCTGTCTCTCTTTCTGACTCTCGTTCTGTGTCTCTGTTTCTTTGTAATTCACCTATCATCAGCCAACAAATCATACATCAGGAGAGTGTGATTGTTGGAATACCTCCTATGAGAGTGTGATTGTTGGAATACCTCCTATGAGGGTCTATGTTGCGTGTGTTTTGATGTGTCGATTCTCCCTGCGTTAGTTATTTCCTGGTCATGACATCTGACCTCTGGCATGGAGCTTCCTCTGGGGTTTGACTGAGGGCGTGTGTGTAGAAGTGTAGTGGTGGACCGCTGCGGTGTTTCCCTGGGTCTCAGAAACAGAGTTCATGTCTAAACAACAGCTTGTTATATTTGACTAGTTTAGCCGGTGCTCTTATCCAGAGTGATGCAATGCCCACAAACCTAAATGAATTGCGTGAGCCTTCAATGTGCACTAAAGCATTAACCGTTAAAGATAACAGAGCTGCAGTAGCCAGGCTACATCTGTGTCAGCTCCAGGCTGGCCTCCAGGGATGTGAGGAGTGGGGGGGCCGGATGTTCACTCAAACCCCCTGACCTGACGGACTGCTGAGCCTGGCTGGAGAAGCCAGTAGTCGTACAGGGTGAACACCAGCAGGTGTGTGTGTTTGAGAGTGGGATCAAACAGAGTAAGGAAGCCCAGGGCATCTTTCAGTACATCATGGGAGTTGGGAAGCAGACATAAGCACTTAATGACAGGGGCCCTTCTGCACAGAGGATGATGAGGATTGTTCACCATAATGGGATGAGAGGTGAGTGCCGTTGTCACTCAGGGTGTCAGCATTTTTGGCCTGGAGCCTTTCCTCCAACGTCTACCCAGAAACACTTCCATCCAAGAGGTTTTCAGCGCGGTGTGTGTCGGCCTGCCCTGTTCTGCTGGCTAGACACATGACTGGCACATGAATGGGACTTTCCAACTCTGCCTGTCGGGCATTCTCTACGTCTGTCTTTCTTCCCGGGAGTGTAGAACCAGAGGGCTAGGGTGTTAGATGGGCCTGCAGATGTTCAGGAGCTTACTTGGACACAATAAGGATCAAGGTAGGGTGATGGGCAAATGGAGAGTATGGCGAGTGAGTTGGGATAGTGGTCTGGAAGTGAATGTAATCGTAGACTCAGACAAATGAATTAGCTTTGCCTGAAGTCAGCCTAACCAACACATACTATCACATCGCCTTCTTAACCAGGAAGTCAGCCTAACCAACACATTATCGCATCAACCTCCTAACCAGGAAATCAGCCTAACCAACACATATTATTACATCAACCTTTTAACCAGGAAGTCAGCCTAACCAACACATATTATTACATCAACCTTTTAACCAGGAAGTCTGCCTAACCAACATATTATTACATCAACCTTTTAACCAGGAAGTTAGCGAATCTTAGGGCTGGGCAATATCAACAGAAATCAGTGATCGCGATAAGTGGACCCAATTACCTCTAACTATATATCGCAGTAACTTTGTGTTAAAAAAGGCTGAGTACAATTGTGCCATATTCCAATGCAGTTTAGACTTTTTGCTAACTAAATTAGTGTAATTAACATGAAGTACCTCGATAACAATATATATTGTAATCAAGGTAATTGGGTCCACTTATCGCAATACTGATTTACGTTGATATCACCCAGGTCTAACGCATCTTATCACATCAACCTAGTCACCAAGAAACCAACCCAACCACCACGTACACAGAAATATGTAGGCCTCATTCAGCTTACAATAAGAAGCCACTAGAGCATAATGACAATGTGTCAGTGTTCCTTCAGTCATCCCTGGGTGATACGAGACCCACTGTGAACAACCCATTGTAGCCTCTTGTTAAAGATCCACTATGACCGGCCCATGAACCCAGGCTGAAGTGGACCCTCTCCAGTATAATGCAGTGCTTCAACCTGCGATGCCATCTGGGCGGCACTTTATTCTTACAAAGTCAAATAAACAAGGACTGAAATAAGAGTTTAAGGCCACGTTTTATTTCTTCAAGTCATTTTCAACGGCCATGTAGATGTACTGTATGTTACGCAACTTTGACTTTCGTGTTAATTTGCACGTATTTCCTGAAAACCCTCAAAAAGGTTTCAGTTTAATTCTCTCTCCTTCTATAGAGCAAAGTCAATATTTTTCTATTAGACAGGTGATTCTCCACACTGTCAGCTCCTCAGTCCAGCAGGATTTAGGTGTCTCCCCGGTGTTACCCAGAATAACACACATGAACCACCTGCCTCAGTACGGCCCACTTACTCCCTCCTGTTTTCTGTTCCCTTCTCACAGGTTCCCCCTCTACCCTCGTGGAGAGCGATTTCAGTTTGAATATGGAGTCTACCTGATCAACAAGAACATCGCCCAAGTAAGACCATGGAGCGCTTCCACTCATCCCACTCTCACACACGCACACATATAGAGACCACATATTTCCCAGGTAGGACATGACACGTGAAGGGCAGATGGTCTGAGGGTGTTGGTTCACTGAAAGCTTCGTGTGTGAGGATTGACCTCAGAATCCCCATTGGCCCGGATGTTGTACACATGTTTTGGATCCATCAGTCATGTCCATCTGGGCTGGAGTCCTGTCTCTTTGTTCCCTTTGAAGTGACCTGGAAACTCAGAATAAATATGAAGAAACCAGGATGTGTGAGGACACACTGGACTAGAGGCACCTGGGTGCATGCTGAGCCTCTGTCTGTAACTGTTCAGAATACTGGACACGCTCAGCTCAGAGCATTTCCAAGGCTCCCAAATACCAGAACTACAAATCCACACCAAAATCCAAGGATGTTCAGACATGAAACGAGGGGCTGGTATTTTTGGGACCAACAAAACGTTTCTCTATGTAGTGGGGGAATGGCCAACCCACTTCTAATGTTAGCTCCTCCCACTGCCACAACAACATCTGACATATTTGGAACACGCACGCCCACACACACACACACACACACACACACACAACACACTTGCTGAGAGGGGCCGAACCCTTGCCCTGTGTCTGTGTTGACCCATATGAAGCCCCTCTCTTCAACTCCTCCCACTCGATTATTTAGCACCAAATATATCAGTTTGTATTCCATTCCCTGTGGCTGTCTGTCGAAACAGCGTTGACAGTGAGAGTGACGGAACAAGGACCTCTCCAATGTATTGGACAGGGCAGTGAACTCCAACTGGTGGTTTGCTTCAAATAACTGCACTTTGAGAGATTTTGACTTTGACTCACTGCCACAAACTGCTAGCTAGTCACTTTTCCAATTTCTGTTAGTCTCTTCATGGCAATGCTTAGAGAAACCGGGATGAAGAGGAAAATACTTTAGACAGTAACTGAAAATAACCCTTGACTGAAAAGCCCCAAGGAGAGAGATCAACGGTACACATTATGACCTGCATGATATGGCAGGACCATTTCTCTTTGACAGTGTGTATCAATTAAATAGTGTTTCATTATGTTCTTCATTCAACCAACATGAGAGCATTTTCTCACCGTTTGTTTCTTGTATTTTTATTATTTAAATGATACAGATGAGAAGTTCATCTTTCCAGGGTTTGGAATAATAGCGTGGTGGTCTTTTACTGTTGTGAATTGCTATTACCTCTGATCAGATCTGACTTCCATTCCATCACGTATGCTTGTCCGCTCTGTCAAGTTTGAAGGTGAAATTCTAGCCTTGAAAGAAGTGTTGGTTAGTGTCTTTTATTATACTTTTTTATTGCAGTAACTGTCAGGTCAAACAATATGAGTGATGTGTGTGAATAAATGATTGGAATGTTTTTTCATGGTTGGAGTAGCTCTGGGTGATTTGGCCAAACAATATATTATATCTATGAGCAAATTGTATTTGATATTATCAACAAATACTCCATAACTTCAAGTGGAATTCGTGAGATTGGGTTGTAATGATAGTTGATGTGTTTTGAGAATTAGTTAACATTCTTTGTATTGTTTAGGGCCCTATATCTGTTTTGATGTCTAATTCAGTTATTTCACCAGGTGAAATTATTTCAGTATTGTACCAGGTTTGTATGTTTCACCCAAAAACCGAATACATCTCATAGAAAACAACATAACTACATCCTTAGAAAAAATACATCCTTAGAAATCCTTTTGAGCTCTTATAGCTCTTTAACCTCGTGACCTTTTGCACAAATTGACTGCTGGTATTTACTCTAGGCAGCTAGAAATGCTCCAGTGTTTTACAAAATATGCATGCAAAAATACTGGCGATATTGAGAACCATTCCATGTCTATTTAGACATTTCCTGGTATCCGGTATGTAATATAGGCTACAGAGTGGCCGTGGAATTGGCTCCTTACTTCTCCAGACTCTAGTTCCTGTAGGTTTTTATACTCAGCAGCTGCTGCTACTGCTCCTTTCTCCACATTGGATGTCTTTGTCTGCTGTAGTAGGAAACCCTCAGAGATGTTGTTCCACAAATGTAACTCCTAACAGTAGCCTGGGCTATTGCAAACGTAAGCAGTGTGTTTAGGCATCATATCAAACGCATGCAAGTCTGACTGTCAAACTCTTGTCAGCGGTGACTAAGAGGAGGATGACCAGAGAGGGAACCCTGGCGAATTGAAATCATGTATTACTGTTTTCTGTTTTCAGGAACTCTGGTTACGATATGGCTGCGTAACTATACAAACTGCATCGCAAATTGAGCTACATGTGCAGTTAAAAGGCAACTTGCTTAGCCCAGATGCGATGTATGTGGACAGCGCCCTGCTTCTCATTCTACAATATCCTAGTCAAAACAGATTTTTTTGGCATACAAAATGTGTTCCTGCTTTCAGGATAGGCCGAGACGTAGGCTTCATCTCCATCAAATCATGAGTAAAGATTGCCACACGAGTCTTTCAGCAGCAGATTGTCTACCTCAGAAAAGTGATTGGAGGAGATGGACATAAGAAGCAATCAGTAACGGGCTTACGATAATAAGATCCAGGGAAAGCTAGATTCCCAGCCTATATGGTGTATCATTCGTCCATAAGTCCTCTTGCTCCCCTGGAATTACCTGTTGTGTGTCAGGTTAAAAGTCCTCATGTTTACTTGTGATGCGTCAACCTGGAAGTCTTTCTACCAGACCGTGGACATGTGTGGGTCCTGAATTCTTCTGAGGTGAACTCATGGATCTCAGAGCGGCAGCTTATACATTCCGAATGGGAATGGAGGGATATGTCCATGTTTAAGATGAGTTACTGGCCTCACTCAAAAGCAATATAACTGGACTGCTTGGATCAGCTCCCTACAGCTGACATTGATCCTCAGGCATTATTCCAGGGCAGCTATAGTGGTAAACATGTCAGAGTAGATATAGCCGAACCCAGCACACAGATAGCTTCCCTACCATCTACCGGGAACTGAATGTACCGTACGAACCTGTGCCCTCCTGCGTCTGATTACTCAGTTCCACCGCCATCACGTGTCTGTCTTTTTTGTTTTGGGGAATGCATGAAGTGACCAGAGCAACACTGTCACGCAGAAATGTCATTTCCTCCTTTTTAAATTGTTTCTGGGTCTCCCCCGGCCCTGGCCATCTCAGACCACTTTATCTGGGAGAACTGGTTTACGTCCCACCGACGTTAGAGCAGAGACCGCGGTATGGTTCTTGTTACTACTCTGAAGTCTTTATTAGGAAATGGCTGCTTCCATGACCCCCAACCGTATTAGTAACACAGCCCGACTTTTCCACTAATATCATTTACCGATAGACCGCTTTGCTTTCCTTCGTGGCCTGGTTGTTATTATTGTCTTTTGTGTTTTGTCTTTGGTGATTTAATGTGCTCCTATGGTTGGGCCCGGCAGAGTAGAACTGCCACAATGTGTAGCGTCGGGGCGCTGACACGAAACAGATTCTCCGGTTACACTCAGTGACACACACACACACTGGGGCCAGCGGTGGACACAAGACAGTATACATCCGTCTCTTATTGAGTTGGACCGTGTGGCTGTGCGTAGGAAAGTGATACAGTAGAGCTGTAGAGAGATAAGGGCGAAGCTGGGGGGCCGGCTTTGAAGTGGCCTGTACCGATATTGTTTTCATTCCCGGGTTCATGTCAGGAGGAGGGTGGGCGGATCTGAGTTAACCATGGTGTAGGTGTGTGCATTGGAGGCCAGGTCGCAATAAGAACTCTCTCTTTTTAAGCTTCCTTTGCCCGACTAAAGCCTGACAAGAACTTGGACGCATCCCTGTTTACATTTTTTCCTACCGCGATCCGCATAATTCATCCGGGTGTCATTGTGCCAGACAAACGACACCCGGATGAATCCTGGAATTTGAAACGGAGCCGTGTTTGTTACGTTGCATCTTTGCAATCTGCTCCTTCGTTGCACTGCCAGAATGTGATTTAATCATTGCTAATGCCTGACGCTTCTCACAGAGGGGCCTGTCCTGTTATTAACCTCTGGAGTGAGTGTGCTTCGTTGGGATGTCCGTGGCGTCAGGCTTTCAGTCCAGCACAGGAGGCCCCAGGTGAGGGTTAGTTCCAATTAAACTAGTGACACTTGAATTGAGCCAGTCACACTAGTTGAAGTGAATTGAGCCAGTCTCACTAGTTGAAGTGAATTGAGCCAGTCTCACTAGTTGAAGTGAATTGAGCCAGTCTCACTAGTTGAAGTGAATTGAGCCAGTCTCACTAGTTGAAGTGAATTGAGCCAGTCTCACTAGTTGAAGTGAATTGAGCCAGTCTCACTAGTTGAAGTGAATTGAGCCAGTCTCACTAGTTGAAGTGAATTGAGCCAGTCTCACTAGTTGAAGTGAATTGAGCCAGTCTCACTAGTTGAAGTGAATTGAGCCAGTCTCACTAGTTGAAGTGAATTGAGTCAGACACTCAAGGAAATCGAACACTCGAGCTCCTCCATGCTGCTCTCTCCCTCCCTCTCTCCCTCACTCACTCTCTCCCTCACTCTCTCCCTCTCTCTCTCTCTCTCTCTCTCACACTCTCTCTCTCCCCCTCCCTCCCTCCTTTCATCCCTCTCCTGTTATCCGTTTGTGTGCATGTGGGCCTGATTAAATTCCCACAGACCACTACAACCTGACGGATACGGGGGTGGACGGTAGGTGGGTTGGGAAATAGAACAATTAGCTCTGAATCGCTAAGACAGAAGTATCATATTAGCATGGTCTGGGAGGAGGAAGCTCATTGTTGTAAACAGGAATTTAGAGTGACCTGGAGACGATAGCATGAATACACATCACTGCATCATATTTCTTTATTTGGTTCATTTGGCAGTGACTAATCATCCACAACATAAACATAAATCTGAGAAATTATTCGTCACAACAGATTTAGTTTAAAGATTATTTTCATATGCTCAGTTCAGGTAAGTAAATTGAGAACCAATTGTCATTTTCAGTGGCATCAGTAAAGATGCCTTATTGCAAAATTAGTAACCAATTTTTTATTTGACCTCCTATTGAAACTGGGTGATAAAGGACAATGTTGTCAGAATACAAGTGGAGGGGGTTTTAAAAGCAGCAATCACACCCTGAAGAGCCACCAGAGACACGGCCACAGTCTGTTCCCAGTAGATCAGCGGGTCTTGGCCCCAAGTTCTTACATACAGCCGAGAATTGTGTTTTGGACTTAACCAATAAAAGAAACCGCAGTCAACCACTGTTGAGGAGAGTGAGACTTCTTCATGGTCTTAGAGAATACAGACACACGGATTGTTCTGTCCTCAATCGTTTTCACTCACTCTGAGCGCCCCATAGAAATGCAAATGCATGTTATATGTACAGAGGCACAACGTCATTTGTTTGGATTAGGGAATGACCTTCACCAAAAGGTCAACACATCCTTCCTATCAATTCTCACAGTTTATTATGCCCCGCCCATACCACGCATCCTCGTCCCTTTAAGAGCTCAAAAGGCTTAGCATTACTTAGCGATCGTATAGTTCTCGTCTGCGTTGTGTTAAATGTATAATACATCTAGTGGGAATCCAACATTAGGCTAAGATGGTTGACAGAACTGAAGTCTTTAGCCAGATTAATAAATACAGGGTGTCTCTGTAAACCACATTGTCCACAATGCACCCCCGGTGGTGGGTCTGGCCGTGCTGGTGGTCTGGGTCATACGTCAGAGTAATGCACCAGCCAACTGTGGCAACTGTGGCTCCATAAAACAAGGCTATGACTCACTGAGGAGCTACTGTGTTTAGCGGTTTAGAGTGGTTAGTGTAGGTGCCTGGCTGGGCCAGCGTGCTGCGTGGGTAACTGGAACAGAAGTTGGGAGCTAGCTAGCTATTATCGGTGGAGCCCGGTGGTTGGAAAAGACAGAGTGTTGCAGCCTGGTTGGAGGGTAACCTTAACCAAATGATAATGACGATGGTAGTTATTGGTTCGAGTGCAGCGGTTGGAAAAGAAGGCGGAAGATGTCCTACCCTGCCTGGCAGGATTCCTGATTTAAGAAGGATTTTAATCATCATGTTTTTATTATTATGATAATAATGATGTGGAAATGTTGTTAGCTATTTTTTTGTGGTTTACCCATCTGAGTCATCCACTTGTAGACCTATAGAATGTACAAGTTTTCCGACTATATGTTCCTTTGCTCTCATCCTCTACTACCTGTTCTCAGTTATAAATGCTGAGTATCTCTCTTGCACCCACCTTTCACTTCTTTAACTTGAGCTTCTTTACTTTCTACTTCTTTACTTTGCACTTCTTCAATTTCCACTTCTTACCTTACTTTCACTCCACAGTGGTATGACTAAGCTCATTGTGAATCTGAACAGGACCAGTATTAGAAGTTCTAGGCAGGAGAATCTTCTATCCTATTCTGACTCTAGAAACCCTATGCGCTTGACTCCAGACATCATCCACCTTTTTATTGAATGACATGGCACTCCCTCGCTTCCTTGTAATAATTACACTCAATATATACAGTAAAAATTTACCGTAATCCCCACTTCTCTCACAGATGTTTTCTCATGCCTTAACCAGTCTCAAAAACACATTACTGAATGAACCAAACATGCCTGAGATACACATCATGGTGTTCCACTTCCAGTCAGGTTTGAGGATCCTGTTTATCTGGCTTGTAAGTAAGAAATCCGTTATCTGCCTGTTGGCCAAGTCCTGCTTCTGGGCTACCCAACTCTCCCTGGGCATTATTAGAACAACAGTATGTTTACAAACAAGGCAGCTAAATACAAGATGAACATGTATAAGGCTCTCTGTTTAAGCTGTCCCAGTTTCCCCTAGAAAGACTTTCTCACTGTCATGCTCATCCACTCTCTGTCTATCCAATCAGTCAGTAGAGACTTGTGGTCTGTGACTCTTTCCAACAACCTGGTCGGTCCAGCAGTCCCGCGTCAGTCTGCTTTCTGCACTGTTCCACCCGCCTGCCTCTGCAAAACCTCAGCACACTGTTTGTTTACCCGATCCTGATCCCCCCCCCCATTACACACACTTCTTCATGAGTGACGGCTAGACCTGGAGTTGATCAGCTTTCCAAAGCAAACAGCCTTCTGCCACTCACTCCCTCTCCGATGTAGTGTTTCTCAACAAAGGCAACATCCCTTCACCATCCTGCATGGATTGATACGGTAAACCTGTGGATTCATGTAGCATACATACCTTCACATTCCCCTCTACCCTCCCATGGTGGAAGGTTAGGGAACAGGTCCAGTTGTCTATGAGACCGTGGGACAGATCACGAGCCTGTCTGTTTCTGTTTTAGCTCGGTGATGAAGAATAGACGCGAGCCTCAAAGCAAAGTCCCATATGGCTGCATTGGGAAAAGTAACTGGCTGGGTAATGGTCCCTTTACATCCAGTACAAGGCCGGTTACGCACCCCTGGCTCTGACAATGTGGTTTATATTTTAATGCCATTAAGGTGCCACTTTAAAGGAGGTCTCTCTAACGTCTCAGACAGTAAAAAGCACTTCATTAGCCGACTTTATTTGTCACATTTCAAGCAAGAAATTGTTTTTGGCAGAGTGTAAGTGGGTTAAGTAAACGGGCAGGGGAGAGACAGGAGTGATATCCAGTGGATTGAGAGATTGTTAACAGTCTAGAAATAACAGAGAGGGCGACAGGGGAGGGGGACTCGGCGCACAAGGGTTCAAATAGAATTTATCGTTCAAACGTTCGGTGTTTGATTGAGCCTGCCTGGTGTTTTTTCATCTTTTTTTTTCCCTTATTGATACATCTCCAAGCTTAGTCAAGCGCGTATTAAGTATTAGAAAACTAACATTATGTGAACCCATGTCGGGCGGGCAAAGTAACTCAGTCAAAGATTACATCTGTCAATGTGTCACAGACTCCAGTCTCCCTCCCAGCACATTGGCCATGCCAAGCCTTTCATGTCCAGTTCTTTTAAGTGCGTGACTGTCCACATTACTGTACTGTATATGGGCAGTCATAGAGCGGGGGTTGTTAAATGAGTGGATATTCTTGCTTGCCGTCATACATTCTGTACTGGATGTTCTTTAGAATCCCTCCATATATACAACAGCATTAACAGGCTGTACATCACGACGTGCTGTCTTCTCAGCATGAACCAGCCACCCATGTTGCTGAAAGAACTAAGCCGCTTGCACCAGTTCCTCTGTAACCCGCAGCTTTAGTTTTTCATAGTTTAAATAAATAGATGTTGTTTCCTTAATGAGTGAGGTGAAGAATGTATTGAGGAACGGAGGGCTATGTGAGAAAGGAACAAGGACGTCCAAGGTCTCAGAGTTTAGTTGACTGTTCTCTGGCCAAGTCTGAGGAGAATGAGATATGTGGGGAGTCTGGAGAAGAGTCGAGGCCTGAGCAGCTGGTTGCTAACTGCTACTGGTGGGAGGGAGTGTGGCTGCTGCTGGGAAACCATGATGCTCTGTTCTTTGATGGGCCTGGAGTTGGAAAAACAGTTGGAAAGATGCAGCCTTATAGCAGCTCTGGGCTCTATGGGCTTTGGGATGGTTCCCTGTGGATTACTGGGCCTCTGCAGGAGCGGTCTAGGACCTGGGTTCAAATCACATTAGAAATAGTTCCAATATTTTGTACCGTTGAGCTCGTCTAGTCCAATGAAATTAACGGAATAGTCCCCAAAGTGCAACCCCTGCAGATTTGACAAGCCAAGCCAGCTTAAGCAAACGCTCAAGGCATTTGCCGTATGTGAAGAAGTAGTTGTTGAACCCAGGTCTACTGGAGCTAAAAACACGCCTCTCTCCCTGGGCTTTTCATGGCTTCTCATTGTGTGGTCTGGTCCCGTTTTCCATAACAAACCTTGTTGTTAACTACGGTTGGTATGCTTGTTGACGGTCTTTTTAGACTGGGTCAGTCCATGGTGGATCTTTTATTGCTGGGACCAGGAGCACCCATTTCCCCTAACACCCTTCAAATACTGGATCATCCATGTCGCCTGGTGCAGAAAGGAGAGGTGTTGGGTAGTCTACTGGCTACTTCATCAGTCCAGGCTGCAGTGGCACCACTGGATGTTGACCCAACCCCGGCCCAACCCTGGTACCCAAAGCTGACGTAGGTTGCAGATATTACGTTTTACTTACTTTTATTTTTGGTACGTCTGTGTGAAAGTTTGTTGACCAGCGGTAGCACGATACAGTAGCACTACTCAATATGCTCTGTTAGGATGACGTCCAGGCCAGGTGTATGACTTATTTATGGGATGAACATGTCCATAGACGGTCACAAATTGCATTTACCAGATGGTATATAATTCATAAACAGGTATGTTGTATTTTTAAAATGGAATGCGTTTACATTTAGCAAGAAAACCCCTTAACCTAAACAATATGTTTGGGAATGAACTTTTTCAATTTGTTTTATTGCACTGTTAGATGCTCTGAATAGTCTACATTCTTGCAAAGCATTCTGGTTATTATTTAAATGATTTACACCTTAAACAAGACATTATTTCTATCAGGGCTGTTGTAATTCTCCAAAGTTATGTTGTTACAAAATGCACTGGGCTATAGTTCAAGCTGGTGAAATACAAATCACAGCATTTTCGTTCAAGTGCGTATTTCCAATACATGCGACAGAAATCCTGGCCGATGCAGCGTATGTCTCTCCATCCTGTGGTTTCCAATTAAGGGCCTGTGAGCAGAGTTGGGAGCGACCCGTCAGCACACTGCCATTACGCCTGGGCTGCCAGGTTTTTACAGGCATTCCTCTGGACAGCCACCTATGGCTTTATGAAACACTTAAATTCCTCTAATTGAATTTCCATGGTTTTAGGTCAGTAGCTCGAGGTTTGCTTATCACCGCAAAGAGGTGCCAGAGCGTTCCACTATACTTAATGTATGGGTGGAAGGACCTTAATTCTGCTTACTGTTTCCCAGTACGGACTTCAGTCGTTTCTGTTGTTCCTGGGTTTCCCACTTGTTGTGTTCGCTGGAGGAGTGCTTCCTTCTCACGGTCCCCGATGACTTTCTGTGTTTTCTCCCCCCTGTATGTCGGCTGCCACTAACATCACCATTACAACCATTACAACAAATGAATGTACTCAGCTGGCAATATGATTGTGATCTCTCTGTCTATCTCTATCTCTCAATTCAGTTTGATTTTAAAGTGCTTTATTGGCATGGGAAAACATTTGTTTACATTGCCAAAGCAAGTGGAAAACATGAAAGGCATAATAACAAAATAATATATGAAAAATCTGCAATTGTAAGTAAACCGTACATATACGTTTCTGAAGAATTAAGGCTCTATCTCTAAATATCTCTGTCTGTTCCTATCTCTTGCTCTGTGCTGTTCATTATGTTAACAAGGGAAACAGTTGTTGCAAACTGGAAGTTATAGATATTGACATTGGGGTGAATTGGTTGCTAGTGAATTCCGCTGCAGTCTCTTTACAGTTTTTTTTCTAATAATGAAGCCTCAATGTAACGCAGAACAAACGTTTTTTATAAGTGACAAGTTATGGCATGTTGAATCCTCAATGTAACGCAGAACAAACGTGTTTTATAAGTGATAAGTTATGGAATCCTCAATGTAACGCAGAACAAACGTGTTTTATAAGTGATAAGTTATGGAATCCTCAATGTAACGCAGAACAAACGTGTTTTATAAGTGATAAGTTATGGCATGTTGAATCCTCAATGTAACGCAGAACAAACGTGTTTTATAAGTGATAAGTTATGGAATCCTCAATGTAACGCAGAATAAACGTGTTTTATAAGTGATAAGTTATGGAATCCTCAATGTAACGCAGAATAAACGTGTTTTATAAGTGATAAGTTATCGCATGTTGAATCTTCAATGTAACGCAGAACAAACTTGTTTTATAAGTGATAAGTTATGGCATGTTGAATCCTCAATGTAAAGTGGAAACGTGGAGAAATATCTGTCAGTCTTTTTAGGATGCCTCCGTTCTGGTCCGAGTTTAGGCCGCGAGCTCGGCTGACAAACTGTTTGGATAGGTAGAATACAACACAACAGCAGTGGTCCTAGCTAGGGGTTATGGGTGTTAGGAAAGTGCTGGCTCCAAAGCCCTGTCATTTAACTTAATAGTGTGGCTGAAGTTTCCAGCTGCTTGGGATTTGTAGCTGGGTTTGTTTGTTTGCTGGAGTCTTGCTCAAGACAGCCCCGGGTTCAAATAGGTTTTTAAGTCTTTAGAACTCTTTCGAGAATTTAATTCAACATGCCCCTGAGTGCCATATACACGCAGATTAACTCTAGTGGGTTACCCATTTACCTGTTGCCCTCAGCCAAAGTGTTGTAGATATTTGAAATATTGTTTGAATGTCGGTGTTGTTCCCTGTGATCGGGCCACTAGGCCACATGTTGGGTCCTTCCCTAAGCACACAGCCATGTAAAAACCGATAACTTCAACCAAATTACTCTCTCCCAGCCAGGCCTTCCTGAAAATGCATTTTCGTAATATCTTAGGAATGACAAAGTGTGGAGGCTGGAGGGGCAGAGGGAAAAACAATAACATGACTACAATAAATACTAGAAGATGAAAATATGTCATAATCAGTGGCAGGTTGGTTTTGATTAAATTCTTATTTCCCTATGTCTGCTGGGATTGGCGTGGTCATCAGAGCTCTGTCACATGTAGAACTATTATTTTGTTTTTTTCTAGCTCAACATAATTTTTCCTTTCACAAAAAAGTTGGAGTGACGCCTTGAAAACAAAAGAGAAATTCAGTACTCGTGGGTGTTCCGGTCAGCCAAGCATGAAGCTTGCGTTTCTCTCTCAATCGCGTTAATCTGCAAGGGGCCGAGACCTAGTATATTTTACATCAGCAAGTTTAGAAAACTTGTTTTTATAGTTAATTTATCAAACTGCTCTGTGTACCTTGTCTTTGTTGGTTCAGGCAAAAAAGCATTCTGTCATCTGTAGGGCCTATTCCACTCAATGAAATAAAGAAAGAAAAACATTGCTTGTCCTATCTGGTCAATTTTGGAAAAATATCCACCCTGTTGAGTGTCTATCTGTCTTTCTCTTAATCATCTGTCTTTTAATCTTTCTTTTCATCATCCTCTTCCCTTCTCTTCTGTCGATATCACAAAGTTCTTTCTTTCCTTCTCGTTCCTCCGAGCAGAAGTTTTTTTTTTAAATTACAGCACAACTCCGCTCATTGTAAAGAAAAGTACAAAACCTTGGAGAATCAGTGTCATCGTCTCCCTCGCCTAAGCACGTACTCTACAAACACAGACACTGGGAGTATGTCAGACTCCACCCTCTTCTCCTGTCAAATAAAGTCTCACCCCATTAGGGAGTCTTCCTCCCTTGCCAGCACCTATGATGTCAAATTACATTAATCTAGCTGGGAGAAGATCATGGATGGTGTCAGTTGGACAGGCCTTACTGTCATCCCGCCCCGTTGAGGCAACAGTTATTAATGAAGCGCCAGTGACGAGCCGAGCCGGGTTGGAGGGCCCTAACTGTCCCTGGGCCCACATGGTTTCACAGTTGTTTGACAAGGGGCAGTTAAGGGGCTAGTGAAATTGCTTGTTAAATAAACACTGCCTTGCTATAAAGAGAGGGATATTTTTTCTTTCTTCTCTCATTTGATTGAGGTTTGAGAGAAATTGCCTCCTCATCTTCACCACACTACCTCCCACACAACAACTCCACTAATTGGTGTAAGATGCCACTCAGGGCGCCGGGCTACAGATCGCCATGGAAACGCTTCCCTTTGGGTTAAACACTTCTGAGCCCCATTCATTCAGTTGTGTCCTGGGTAAAGCGTGTAGAATAATTATCCCCCGTATGCTACAGGAGCTGCCTACGCGGATCCAAAAGGTGCCAATACTTAACCAGACTTCCAGTACCAAACCTTTGCCTGGTGCTGTAAGTTGTGCATACCTTCTGCTAATGAGTCATATCTGCAGTGTTTTGGCCTTTTAGGTTATTTGGCTCCCTACCCAGGTGGACACACACCAGACACCTGTCACAACAGCCACTGTGTACTGTAGTAGTGTGGACCACACCCATCCTCTCAGGGTCAGAATATGGAGTGAGCTGGGGCCTGGGTCGCTTCTCCACCACTGAGGTCTGGACTGGACGTGTTCTGACTTACAATCACCTCAAATGATTGTCACCCTTGATAAAGATGAGCTTAAAAGGCTGTATAAAACAAACATCACAGGTAATGAGCGGTCTAGCCTGTGCAACGTATTGTACATTGATCATGAGGTTCTTTTCTGCATGCACTGCCTTCCTTTGACTGGAGTCCCACCACTGGTGTTCATGTCAAGCCTCTTTCTACTGTTTTCATCTGTCAGATGGCAAATGGTATTTTGTGGCAGCCCTTCAAATTTGGCTGGTGGTGTCTAATTGTAGATTTGTGGACTTGGTTTTGTTCCCCCACAATGCAAGTTCTCCTTAACTTGTGTCTCTTTGGTTCATCTTTGCCTTCCCAACCATAATCTTCATGACCCTTTCAGGCAGGACTTAAACTGGTTGTGAACTTCTTAATTACCCTTATACTGGTAAGTTGTTTAAGTACATTTGTAGCATTTTCTTCCCTTAACCATATACCATTGGATGATTCAAGGTCAACAATAATTTGTCTCTTCTCGTTTGTACATTCCTGACTGCCTTTCCCCATGGTGACTGATGACAAATGGATTTTACATGCATCTTACTTCATCAGTCTTGACCTAGAATTGGTGCCAGCTCATTAGGGCCTAAGGAAAGTTACATCTCTTCCTAGCCTTCCTGTCAGAACAAATGGAACAACCTGGAGCTACTTGCCTCTGAATAAAAATCTGGAAAAAGTAATAATAATGTAAATGTGGCCAGCAGAAGTTCTGATAATGGCACTGTTTGTGGTGACCAGTTACTTTGCATGGAGCGCCCAGACCCTTGAGAGAAAGAAAGGTATTTGCATTACAGTCTTCTCCCCATATTTTCTCGTAACATGAAGTACTCCCCTGGCATGACGGCGTGGAGTTAAATGGCATATCTGGACAGTGTGGAACTTCAGCTCCAGACGCACCTGACCTCAGGGTTGCAGAAAGGGGTGTCAAGGATGCGTTTTATCTCTATGGAGGAGGAATGTGCTACTCAGGTTTAATACTGTATTGGTGTGAGACATTATACCAGTACGTTTTTTTTTTTCCCCACGGCCCAGGTTTTGGCTGGTTCATGTGAAGTTGACAGTGTAACTGCATTAGAGAGAATGAATGTAATTGTTGGGATTTTTACAAGTGGTGTCTAAAGGTTCAGAGAAGGGTGGACGCTAGAAAGGCTTTGATATTAAGTGAAAAAAAACGTAATCTTATTTGGATTCACTGGTCTAGTCAAAGATTTCTCCTCCCTCGTCTGGTACAAATAAGGAGGCAGACACAACAGGAAGTGGCTTCCATAAAATTCAATAGTTTCTGAGATTGCGGCAGAACCAATACATTTCAATTCTTTCATGGAATGCTTTAGAGATTATTTGAGTTCTTGATTGTTATCCATAATCTATTTATTATTTTTTTCGCACATAGATCTGAATGGGTTCTGGTTCTTTGTTTCTGTCCCTTAACCATGGGTCTGATGTTAAGACCGTTGTATTTCCTTAACACTACAGAGGGTCACAAACTGGACACGTCATACCCCTTTTATAACACTGCACAGCCCTAATTTGGTCGGAACAGGTCTCTTGAAAAATATATTCAGCTCAATGAGACAGTCTGTATAAATAAAGGTAAAAATGAGGTAAAATTCAATGGAAAGGAATGCTGAAAATGCCTATTTCCCATCCTTTGTTATGGTTATTGGAGATTAGGTTTGTTTGTTAATCCTTTAACCTCAATCCAGTGTTCATTTATCGCTCCCTCTTCTGTTATTGTGTGTCTCTCCCTCCCTTATTTTACTCTGTTGTCTCTCTCTCTGTTCTTGTACCCTGCTGTCTCTCCTTTCTCCTAATGTCTATGTCTTGCCCTTTATTCATTTATATTTCAAGGGTTGGGTAAATCAGATTTTCACTTTGGAGACGATTGTTTCCCTTAACCTCACCCCAGGGTGTCTAAAGTACAGAGTTTTGTGTCTGTGGTGATCACGGTCTGTCTGCCTCTATCTGACTGTCTGCCTCCGTCTATCTGCCTTACTGGCTGCCTCTATCTGCCTGAATGGCTGCCTTGATCTATCTGCCTGGCTGCCTCCATCTATCAGCCTGGCTCTATCTACAGTTGTGCTCATAAATTTGCATACCCTGGCAGAAATTGTGACATTTTGGCATTGAAAATATGACTGATCATGCAAAAAACTGTCTTTTATTTAAGGATAGTGATCATATGAAGCCATTTATTATCACATAGTTGTTTGGCTCCTTTTTAAATCATAATGATAACAGAAATCACCCAAATGGCCCCTATCAAAAGTTTACATACCCTTGAATGTTTGACCTTGTTACAGACACACAAGGTGAGACACACAGGTGAAAATGGCAATTAATGGGACATTTCTCACACCTGTGGCTTTTTAAATTTAATTTGTTTCTGTGTATAAATAGTGAATGAGTTTGTTAGCTCTCACGTGGATGCCCTGGGCAGGCTAGATACTGAGCCATGGGGAGCAGAAAAGAACTGTCAAAGGGCCTGTGTTACAAGGTAATGGGACTTTATACAGATGGAAAAGGCTATTAAAAGATATCCAAAGCATTGCAAATGCCAGTCAGTAATGTTCAATCACTTATTAAAAAGTGGAAAATCTCTTGATACCAAGCCAAGGTCAGGTAGCCCAAGAAAGATTTCAGCCACAACTGCCAGAAGACTTGTCCAGGATACAAAGAAAAACCTACAGGTAACCTCAGGAGAAATAGAGACTGCTCTGGAAAAAGACGGTGTGTTTCAAAGAGCATAATATGATGATACTTGAACAAAAATGAGCTGCATGGTTGAATTGCCAGAAAGAAGCCTCTACTGCGCCAAAAGCCCAGTTACAATATGCCCGACAACACATTGAAACGCCTCACGGCTTCTGGCACACTGTAATTTGGAGTGACAAGACCAAAATCGAGCTTAATGGTCACAACCATAAGAGCTATGTTTGGAGATGGGTTTAGAGATGGGAACAGAATACCATCTCTACTGTGAAGCATGGTGGTGGCTCACTGATGTTTTGGGGGTTTGTGAGCTCTAAAGGCACAGAGAATCTTGTAGAAATTGATGGCAAGATGAATGCAGCATGTTATCAGAAAATAGTGGCAAACAATTTGCATTTTTCTGAACGCATGGGACGCTCTTGGACTTTCCAGCACGACAGTGACCCTAAGCACAAGGCCAAGTTGACCCTCCAGTGGTTACAGCAGAAAAAGGTGAAGGTTGTGGAGTGGCCATCACAGTCTCCTGACCTTAATATCATCAAGCCACTGTGGGGAGATCTCAAACATGCGGTTCATGCAAGACGACCAAAGCCTTTGCATGACCTGGAGGCATTTTTCCAAGATAAATGGGCAGCTATACCACCTGCAAGAATTCGGGGCCTCATAGACCACTATTACAAAAGACTGGACGCTGTCATTGATGCTAAAGGAGGCAATACACAGTATTAAGAACTAAGGGTATGCAGACTTTTGAACAGGTGTCAGTTCATTTTTTTCTTTGTTGCCATGTTTTGTATTATGATTGTGTCATTCTGTTATGACCTACAGTTTAATGTGAATCCCACAAGAAATTAAAGATATGTGTTTTGCCTGCTTATTCATGTTTTCTTTACAAATGGTACATAGACTACAAATTCTCCAAGGATATCCAAACTTTTGTGCACAACTGTACCTACCTACCTCACTGCCGCTCTCTGCTGCCTCTCTATACTATTATCTGCCCCTACCTGTCGGCCTGGCTGGCTGCCTCTACCTATCTGCCTGGCTGACTCTATTGACCTACCTACCTCACTGCCGCTCTCAGCTGCCTCTCTATACTAATATCTGCCCCTACCTGTCGGCCTGGCTGGCTGCCTCTACCTATCTGCCTGGCTGACTCTATCGACCTACCTACCTCACTGCCGCTCTCAGCTGCCTCTCTATACTATTATCTGCCCCTACCTGTCGGCCTGGCTGGCTGCCTCTACCTATCTGCCTGGCTGACTCTATCGACCTACCTACCTCACTGCCGCTCTCAGCTGCCTCTCTATACTATTATCTGCCCCTACCTGTCGGCCTGGCTGGCTGTCTCTACCTATCTGCCTGGCTGACTCTATCGACCTACCTACCTCACTGCCGCTCTCAGCTGCCTCTCTATACTGTTTTCTGCCTTGCTGCCACTACCTATCTGCCTGGCTGGCTGCCGCTACCTATCGGCCTGGCTGGCTGCCTCTCTCTATCGGCCTGGCTGGCTGCCTATCTGTTTGGCTGGCTGCCTCTATCTTCCTGGATGCATGTCTCTATCTGCTTGGATGCCTGCCTCTATCTGCCTGGCTGACTCTATCTCCCTCTATTATATATCAGTGTTCCCTAGCGTTTAGCGTCATTAAGGGCTTTACTGTGGTTGGTAATCATAGTACTTCTCTGACCTCTACTATTGTATTAGGCATAGATGCTGAGTCAATCTCTTTTCCCCAGGAAAACACTGGAATGATATTCCCTTTCCCTATTTTTACCTTCTTCTTTTTTTGCAATTCTGATATAAATCTCTGGTGGTGTTATTCTTTCCAAAGTATAATGTGGACTTTGTTTCCCTGCATGCCTGGTCTGGCTCTTGAGAAACTGACCCAATCTGTTGCAAGGGCTTTATACTGCTATAGCGCAGAGTGGCTTATCTTAGCCTTAGTGCTAATACCTAATAATACTTAAAAACTATGCACATACATGCATAGATACACATGGGCCGTTTGTGTACACACACACACATGCCCTTTTTCATTCACTTATTTGTCAGACTTGCACAACATTTCACCTTATTCCTACTCTGCCAACTTGTGGTGAGATACTGTATCATAATTCATTCATCCATTCATCTTCTTCTGCTTATCCGGGGCCATATCATAAAAATTATTATATTTTATATTGTGGTTTTCATTCAGTTCTGTGAATCTCAAAGACTCTTTGAAAACAAAGGTAATTAATTGTACGGGCTGGCAGGTCTTGACCAGGCAGCCAGGCAGATACCCACCAAAACCTAGAGCTGCAAAAAAATACCAGGTTAATTTTTACCATGGGAGACGGTGAAGGAATGTGGTCATTGTAGCGAGCCAGGCTTTTACTGTGACCCCTGAACTGCAGTAAGGACTAATACAAAAAACGCTGGTCATAAAGTCCTCCATTAAAAAAGAGGAAAGAAAACAATTGCCCCTTTGAGAGAGGTAGTCATTGCAGGAGTATATGAGGAGCAGTGGTTGGCCTGCAGGGCCAGGATGGGCACCTGACCACAGACTGACTGCATATTCCCCCAGCTGCACGGTGGGGTGTTTTTACAGAGGCCTTGTGGAAACACACTACAGCCAAAAACAGAACGAAGAAAAAAGGTTCCTAGTCAAATACCGCAAAACCTTTTCCCCCAAATTAAAAATGAATGTGACTAACCAGACCGGCTAAAATTAAATTAATGTTTTAATGGTTATATTTGGCAGTGCCATATGAAAGGCATACCCCACAACTGGGGCAAAGTTTATTTTGTTTCTCAAGGAACAATTTCCTCCATTAATACATCTTTCCATGGTTGCCAGGAGGCTTTAGACCCGTGCCGGGCTCAAGCCAAAATGTCCTCTCAAGCCAAGCTGGATCTGTTCCTAACACCTTGATATGATTCATCATACAGAAAGAACAGAGGGTGTTCCAATCTACCTTTCATTGTTGAAGCCCACCTGAAGGATGGTTCTGGAATACTCTGACGCTGGAATGTTCTGTGAGGTCAGCCTTTTCAAACTGTTTACAGTGTTCCGGATGGAGTCCCTGTGACAAGTAACTGTCATAGACTCAACACGTAAGATAAATGATTGTCACGCTAGTTTGCCTCCATTACTTACAGGATGTGTTGACCCATGTGTGTTAGTGTCGGGTTTCCCTGTTCTACTGTAACCTGCGTCTAGTTTTACGGTGGAGCTGAGTTGACTACTCCCCCTCAGGGCCGGAGCAGACAGACTTCCACCCCAACCCCATGGACAGACCGATAGACCAGTGACTGTTCCAATAGGTGTCACTATAGCACAACATGTTGTTACTGTATAATAACCATGTGTTATTCCCACACGGTCTGCTTATTCATCATTCCAAACACACAGCCCTTACAGTTGGAGTGGCTTTCACCATGGCTGTGTTTATGGATAGAGATGAGGTCTAGCTCCCCCTTCTACACTGCAGTGATTAGGGTCAGCGGGGAATAACATTGGCCTCTTGTCACCGGTGGTCTCCTAACTGAATTTCCCATTCGTCTCACACGGCCTTTCCCATAATTATGTAAATCTGTTGACTGAATTTGGCGGCAATTCAACATTCAATAAAGTGTAACAACAAGTAATGTGAGGGGAGAGCCTGGCTGGTTTGAATTAGAGGTTCGTCGGATGGAGAGAGAGAGAGAGGCTGTGGCTCAGCAGTGAACACCTCACACATGGAATGAATTACCAAAGGGAGAGATGGAAGAGTGGAGGAGACGGGGAGCAGGAGGAGGACAGATGGTGTACATTCAGGATGGTTAAGGAAGTAGACGGATGTACCCTATGGAATATAAAGTGACCCGTGTGTGTGGGGTTGTTTAAAACAGCAATAGGTCAAGGAAATGTGAAAGCAGAAAAAGAAATCCGTAAATATCCCATTTTGCTTGAACTTCTTATTGAAATTAGGTCACTGCCAAAATCACTAATTGTATTTGAATGCTCATACTCTTTAATGTTGGCTCCCAAAACAAGGCGTAGCAATGTGTAAGAGTCCGATAGGATGGGCCTGATAATACTATTAGCATAATCAAGCTAATTGTCCCCCACAATGAAATCATAGAACTGACTGTGGGTCATTTTCTGTAGGTGTGTACCGCACAACATCACAGACAACACTGGCCTGATTTTGATAACAATTAATGAAGCGTCTTGCTGTAGAAAAACACTAACTTGAGCTTCAGAGGTGAGTAAGCTGACCACTACGGCCTAGGTTTGACCCAGACTGTGCTTCTGGCGAGTGCCTGGGAAGCGCGTGGGCAGAGTTGGCCCCAGGCATAAGCAACATAAGCGATGGCTTTGGCCCCCAACCGCTAGGAGGCCCCACAACCCCAAAGCTCAGTTGGGGTCTTAACTTACAATTGAAAATAGTAATTTGGGGGGGGGGGGGGGGGCTGGTGTTTACTGTTTCCTAGACTTACTTATATAAATAGGGGTTTAGAAGTGTCCATTAAACTGGGCCTAATGTAGTATAAATCCTGGGAGACATGGAAGGATGGAATTTGGAGTCTGACTCATATTCTGACCCTAACTGCTATTGTTAACAATGGAGTGAAGACAGCAGGAATTATATTGAGATGCGGGCAGGTATCTCATTAACAGAAACCCTTGTGTGTTTTATCTACTGAAAAACATTAGTCCTCATTTTGGTGAATTTTCAGCAGGGCCTTTTGTTGGATTAAGGAGGTATTTTTTTATATAACTGTAGCATTTATTCGCAGTCAGATAACCTATTATTGACCAGAACCTTTAAAAAATGAAAATGTAGTCACTATAGTCACTATAATAAACATACAATGATTGGCTGTCTAATTCATTTATTGCGTAAAAGGAAAGGACAAAGTATGCCTCGCTGTTGTATCAGGTCTGGGTTTTGCACTTTTATGACTATTCTGTTGGTTTCTTTTCACCATTTAGGCACAATTGATTGCATTTAAGGTATTTGAACGAAAACAAATACTTTTTGGCTTAAGTGTGGTAACGGTCAGGGATGCATGTTATCAGTCATAAGAGAGCATTGCAGCCAGTCATGCTCTGTAGTATGTGGTAGTGAAGCACATTTTACAAGGCTCCACTGATGAATCAACCTGGACTTCATATCCCATGGTACCTCAGAGTGATTGATTAGGCTGTTGATTTTTGAGCGCCTCATAAAATGTCAGTCTTGGCTTCACACTAGTTTTTGATTTGGTTCACCTAAAATGCTATTTATGAGGCATTGGAAAATGGCAGACAAGATGGGCGATATAGCTATTATAGATTGACTTAACCAGACGGAATTCTGCACTCCTAAGTCTGGTTACCATGCTAGAAGACGGACAAAATGGATTTACTTAGCGTGACACGTCTGACTGCGCTAAAACTGGCCCAAAGGACTCCCAAGGGCTATGGGAAAAAAACTGGTCCTGACAAGCTGAGAGATCTGTCCCCAATAGAGTCAATATTTTGTATTTACGTAAGTGTAATTTCATATTCAACCTAAGAAGAGAAAAAAGCTCTTGTTCTTTGAAGAATCTTTTTGCCTCGGGCACATTTTGGTTAGGGTGGTGAAATATGTCCAAGAGAGAAAGTGACCAAAAATGTGGCCTCACTGTGCTCTGATGGTGGGGAGGACTTTAGATTCAGGACCGGTGTCTAATGCATCATAAATTCTGCTTGGCTCTGTCAGTGACTCATGGTCATTTCTGGTAATTCAGTTTTACATAAGCAGGTCCATTCCTGTAGCTCTGCGCGAAGCAGCCTGGCCTTCACCCATGGTCCATTAAAATGGGTGGTGCCCACAGGCCTGCTTATCAACTCAGTATGGATCGACCTAATGTTTTGGAGGAGTTATGGGTCAAGAAGATAGAGGAAGGGACTGGTCCTAAAGGATGCAACACTTGTCTTTTGGCATCATGTGTTGGGCAAATGGGGGATAGTGTTGCTTTTATTTATCTGCCCCACAAATGAAATTGAAGAGGAAACTGTAGTTTAAATTTCTGACTGTTCATAGTCAAAATGTACAGTATCACGTATAGTTTTATGTTATTCATGCACCGCTGGCACCTTTTGGACAACAATTGGGTGAGATTAATCTTGCCTTAGAAGTCCCACATTTACATAAGTAAACTGACTGGCCCGAGGGGAGCACCAGGTAACTGACTGAAAGTGGAAAGTCTCGTGCAATATTTGAATTGGCTAAAATGGGTGGCTGCATCATTCCTGGGGGGGCAGCATGTTTACTTTTGCCTTGTTTGCTATGGTTTTAGTTCAAGGAATGCTGCATTTGCATTAACACACAAACCAAATACAATACTGTAAAAACTAAAGGCTATCTCAACTTGCTGCCCCCGAAACATCCTCACCCTAAATGGGTCCGAGTTAGAGGATGTTGACGCCTACACTGCCATTCACTTTGTCACCAGCACCCCCATTTACAACCTGTCACTGCATACTCAAGTCCATCAAATTCAGCCCCCTCCTCAGCATCTTCCAGTAGTCCCTGGTCAATAATCAGTTCCACACCATTTCTCTTCTTTTCCAGTGATGTGATACCATTTCATAATCTGAACATTTTCAATTGATTTGGTTCAATAACGTATAATATACCACAATTTTGTAAAGAAAAAATCACTTGAAATACAGATGATGACAACCTTGTTCTATTGCTCTTCCTGGAGGGGCCATGGATTCTCATTCCAGGCTATATTATGGACCAACATTGTCCTGACCCTTACTGGGGGCCTGGAGGCCACACCTGAAGTCAAACCAACCAAGGCCCGCCTGATTGCCCTCTTTAGGGAGTCGGTAACAACTAGGTAACTCAACTAAAACCATTTAAATGTTTACCATAGGGGACTGAACCGCTGCCTTCGCCTGCAGGATTAGTAGCATTATTCTGATTGGATGTCATGAGTAACTGTCTACGGTGGAGTCGTCTGACAGCCCAAGGGCTTTGAGTGGGTTGAGTTGTGTCTGTATAACCCTGTGACATGTGGAAACTAACCCCGACGATGAAAACCTAACCACATTACAGGTTTCCTCCAGCGTTTCGGTTCCCTATCCCCGGTGAACGCTTCGGCAAACCGCCTGTCAAGTGTCGCTAATAACCGCCGCCACTTGAACTGTTTTGACTTCTGTGCTGACAAACAGCTCGTGAGATGATCCCAGGATGAATTGCGTGCGCGTCGTTTTGCGAAAGGCCGGACCGGGCCGGCAGCTCTGGCGCGGAGACTCGTCGCCAGTTAACCGCCATGCGGGAATAGAGGCCCCTGCCGAGGCTCTCGCCTGGACGACGATTGGTTGTGACAAAAAGAAAGGAAGCTATAATCCAGTACGTGGCGTGAGCCCAGGTGTGTTTATGTAGCGGCGCGGCCAAGCCTGATACAACAACAAACAGCTCCTCGCCAAGTGATGGGTGGCATGTAAACCGGCAGGCCGCAGAGGCTTTAGTCAGCTGACGTGTGTTTACGTGTTGCTCGGCCCGGTTGGATTGAAGTAGTTCAACTGTACACAGACGCAGCATTCCTCCAGGGTCTCGGGCCCCGTTGTGAGGATGGTACCGTTCAAACCTCCTACACATTGTACACGTAAGGGCCCGGCCCTGAGGAGGGCACGGCGTCCTCGGTGGAATACAGGTCAGGTGTCTGTATGGGTGGCACGGCAGGGAGGGGACTGACACAGCAGTGGAAGACCTGAGGATCTATCCGTTTCAGTCAGTCCCCAGCAGGCATCACGTCATTTGAGAGAAACTCACACACACACACACACACACACACACACACACTACACAAACTCTCAACACATACCCCCCCACCCCCATTGTGGGTGTGGCCCCATCCAGTGCCTCTCGCATTACGGCTGGCCTCAATGGGCCCTGGGAATTCTCACCCCGATCTGGTTAGCCTGAACACAAAGCCCTCTGCACGGCCGGGCCAGCCCACTGGTAGCCAGGTGAAAGGGGACTTCCACACTGTACAAACTCCTTATAGACCCCGTAGGTCTGGAGTCTCTGTGGATGACAAATGTGAAATGACAGGCTGGCCTATTGGCATGTTGTACTCATATGAGCTATTTGTATGACTTAGAAGCCTGGTAATTAGTTGTTGAGCTAGAAATGTTTATGTTTAGAATTATACATATTTACTTTTTGCTTAATCATCCCTGGTGTACTCCAAAATCTAGCAGGACATGTGATTTAAATATCACACGAAAACCAAATCTGAGTTTATTACTCGCCCTGTCAGTTGTGACACTTTTCCAAACAACTTTCATCCTGTGTTCAAGGCCGTGTTGTTGCTTTAAATCGAAAGCGACATCCAGATTTATGCAATTCCTCTCGTTCACACTCACAGCTTCCCTGTTATTTTTTCCCAATGCTCCTTTAGGTGGCAGGCTCATTGAATGTTTTTCTATTTTTCCCTTTTGAAGAGGGTGAATAGGAGGAGGGGGAAAGGGCAGTTGTTTGCTTACACAACAGTGAAGTGCCAGGATGCCCTCCTTCCCACTCCAAGTTCAGTTTAATGTTAACTCACAGCACGGAAACCAGGCAGTGGCCAAGAACTCGCTACCTCCACAGACCCTCCTGGGAATAGCCTGGGTGTGTTAACCACATAAATTCTAACTGTATTTGTCACCTGCTTTGTTAACAGCAGGTGTAGACTAACAGTGAAATTCTTACTTACAGGTCCTTCCCCAACAATGCGGAGGTACAACAGTTCGATAGGGAGAGGAATACAAAATAAACTGTTATCTGTACATAACAAATAACAATAACATATTACAGTAGCTTGGTTGTATGGGAATGTTAAATTCTATAACATATCTTTACGTTATGGGAAGTTATATGTTGTGAAAACACAAAAACTGTCCGTTTGTAATGAGAATCAGTTCATTTCATCAGGGTGCACAAAACCATACTTTGTTTTTGCAAGAATGTTGATAGCTTGACTTTTTGGAGTTCTTTTAAGGTTCCCAGAAAATGCTATTAGATTCTTGGAATAGTATGGGTACAAGAGATGGGTTTCTAAAACACTAAATAAGCTCCATTGTAATGACATTCCCAGGTCAGGTGTTTTATATGGCCCATCGGCTGTGTGCCCATATCTAGTGAGACTGCACCAGTTTCTCCATGTTCCAGCATTAATCCCTCAGTACTGAAGCACGTGCTACTCAGGAACATCCTCTCCTCTTTATCCCCAGACAATAGAGTTTACGCTGAACAACCAGTGATGTCACCCCTTGCTTGTCTTATTTTCGCCCCTATCACATTTCTGCGCTGCATGCTCTCTGTACTTTAGAGCTTGCGGGGGAAATGATAGTGGCCTCATGCACATGCATTCATGCTCTTTCTCACACGCACACACAACAGAATGACAGACAGCTCACATCGCGCAAGCAATGTGATTATCCGACACACCTCTGAGCCAAGCTCTATTCACTGTACGGCCAAGAGTAATGATTAAAACATGTTTTTGTTAAGTCTTGCTGTTGGGCCCTGAGTTTGTTGTCAATGATTTAGTAATATGGCTACAAAACAATATGCTTACCTACACTGGAAATATAACAATAAAACCTGTATCTTCAATAAAACCTGTATCTTGAGTGTAACATATCAGTAACATGTCCAGAGTAACTATATTTAAACTAGTATCTGTGGTGTAACAGAACATTTACACAAGTATTACCTGTGTACAGTAGCAGAACATTTCCATCAGTTTCTTCAGTGTAACAGAAAATGTACACTAATATCTCCAGTCTAACATAACATGTATGCCAGTTTCTCCAGTGCAACTTAACATTTACACCAGTTTCTCCACTGTAATCTGTTGAATGTTTGTGTTTGCGTCTTTGGGATAGAGACAGAAAGAAAATTCTGGTCTCCCTGACAGTTATATTCTTTCTACGTTTTAAAACAGGAAATATTGATCTTGGCCGAACATTTCAAAACCAATTCCTTTGGGTCTACCTTGTGGACAGCACTACACCGTCATTTTGGTTGGACCCAAAGGTTTACTCAGCCATGAATGGATCCCAGTGTTTTTCTAGTACGGTTCAGGGCATCTCATCATAAGTAGGGCTTTTGAGCTACAAGCTGGACACCACTCTGCCCACATGGCTCCATCTGAGCGGCTTTTGATAATAAAAAAAATAAGCCTACCACAAAGATTGGGAGGTCTGTGTCGATCCCATAGAGCACTCTGGTTCCATGGGGAAAGAGGGGAGTCCAAGCCAAAGATAGACATGACCATACATGCATGTGTTTTATATGTGCTAAGGTGCACACACAGACATAGAGACAGTGCCAAACATACACTCACCTAAAGGATTATTAGGAACACCTGTTCAATTTCTCATGAATGCAATTATCTAATCAACCAATCACATGGCAGTTGCTTCAATGCATTTAGGGTTGTGGTCCTGGTCAAGACAATCTCCTGAACTCTAAACTGAATGTCAGAATGGGAAAGAAAGGTGATTTAAGCAATTTTGAGCGTGGCATGGTTGTTGGTGCCAGACAGGCCGCTCTGAGTATTTCACAATCTGCTCAGTTACTGGGATTTTCACGCACAACCATTTCTAGGGTTTACAAAGAATGGTGTGAAAAGGGAAAAACATCCAGTATGCGGCAGTCCTGTGGGCGAAGATGCCTTGTTGATGCTAGAGGTCAGAGGAGAATGGGCCGACTGATTCAAGCTGATAGAATAGCAACTTTGACTGAAATAACCACTTGTTACAACCGAGGTATGCAGCAAAGCATTTGTGAAGCCACAACACGCACAACCTTGAGGCGGATGGGCTACAACAGCAGAAGACCCCACCGGGTACCACTCATCTCCACTACAAATAGGAAAAAGAGGCTACAATTTGCACGAGCTTACCAAAATTGGACAGTTGAAGACTGGAAGAATGTTGCCTGGTCTGATGAGTCTCGATTTCTGTTGAGACATTCAGATGGTAGAGTCAGAATTTGGCGTAAACAGAATGAGAACATGGATCCATCATGCCTTGTTACCACTGTGCAGGCTGGTGGTGGTGGTGTAATGGTGTGGGGGATGTTTTCTTGACACACTTTAGGCCCCTTAGTGCCAATTGGGCATCATTTAAATGCCACAGCCTACCTGAGCATTGTTTCTGACCATGTCCATCCCTTTATGACCACCTTGTACCCATCCTCTGATGGCTACTTCCAGCAGGATAATGCACCATGTCACAAAGCTCGAATCATTTCAAATTGGTTTCTTGAACATGACAATGAGTTCACTGTACTGAAATGGCCTCCACAGTCACCAGATCTCAACCCAATAGAGCATCTTTGGGATGTGGTGGAATGGGAGCTTCGTGCCCTGGATGTGCATCCCACAAATCTCCATCAACTGCAAGATGCTATCCTATCAATATGGGCCAACATTTCTAAAGAATGCTTTCAGCACCTTGTTGAATCAATGCCATGTAGAATTAAGGCAGTTCTGAAGGCGAAATGGGGTCAAACACAGTATTAGTATGGTGTTCCTAATAATCCTGTAGGTGAGTGTATATACAGTGCCCTCCACCATTGTTGGTAAAGATGAGCAACAAAAACAATGGTATTGTTGTTTATCAGCTTGATCTTACATTCAAAATATTAATGAAATTGTTTAATTGAGGTAAAATTGTTCAGATTAAAGTATTTTTTAGTCTGAACTAAGTACTAAGACCAATAACAAATGATATAGAGCACCCATGAATTTGAAGGAATTGTCAATAGAGCTCTGAGACAGAATTGTATCAAGGCACATGTCTACCAAACAATTTCTGCTTCATTGATGGACTCCAAGAACAGAGTACCCTCCATTATTTATAAAAGTACGGAAACCAAGATGAGCCTTCTGGGAAGAGGGGCCTTGGTCAGGGAAGTGACCAAAAACCTGATAGTCACTCTGCCAGACCAGCAGAGTTCCTGTGTGGACATAGGAAAAAGTTCCTTAAGTCCAACTATCTCTGCAGCAATACACCAATAAGGCCTTTATGGTACAGTGGCCACTTGGACTTTGCCAAGATGCACCTAATGGTCTCTCAGGCAATCAGAATCAAGATTCTCTGGTCTGATGAAACCAAGAGTTAACTCTTTGGTCTGAATGCTAAGTGTCATGTCTGGAGGAAACAAGGAACTGCATATCAGTTGGCTAACGCAAACCCCTGCAGTGAAGCGTGGAGTTGGCAGCATAATGCTGTGGGTATGTTTTTTGGTGTCACGGACGGGGATACTAGTCAGGACTGAGATAAAGATGAACGGACCTAAGTACAGACAGATCCTTGATGAAAACCTGCTCCAAAGCCCTCAGACTGGGGTGTAGGTTCACCTTCCAACAGGACAACGACCCTAAGCACACAACGAAGACAACATTTGGAGTGGTTTCGGGACAAGTCAGTGATTGTCCTTGATTCCCAAGCTAGATACCGGACTTGAACCCGATTGAACATCTCTAGAGAGATCTAAAAATGGGAGTGCAGCAACATTCTCCATCAAACTTGACAGAGCTTTAGTGGATCTGCAGAAAAGAATGGAAGAAACTCACAAAATACTGGTGTACAGAGCTTGTCTCAAGGCTGTCATCACTGCCAAAGGTGTTTCAATAAAGTACTGAGTGAAGGGGTCTGAATACTTAAGTGTGATATTTCCGTTTTTTCTAAAATATTTTTTTGCTTGGTCATCTGGGGTATTGTGTTTAGATTGGTGATGGACAAAAGCAACTTATTCCATTTAAGAATAATGTTGTAATGTACTGTGGAAAATGTGAAGAGGTATGAATCTACTGTAAAAATGAGGTGACACACATGCCTAACACCATTATTCATGTAGTATTTTGTGGTAAGTCGGAGAACACCCAAAATAAATCATACAAAAGGTTGTTGACTTTCATGAATTAGGAAAGAACTGTAATGAAAAATAATATTAACGACACACCTGAATATAACCATCTACATGAGCCAATTAAGATGCCACATCCATGCCAACAAGCTATTTGAAGAGAAGAAAGCCTCTACTCTCATCAATAACTAAATGTCAGTGCCTCGAGTTTACTAAATGTAATTGGAACTTTTATTAGAACCAGGTTCTATGGTCAAAGGAGGCAAATTTAGAGCTTTTCTGGCTACAAACACTAGAGGTGTTGTTTGAGTGTTGTATGCTGAAAATACTTGAATCCCCACTGTGACGTATGGTGGTGGATATTTGATGTTGTGGGGCTATTTCCTTTTAAAGGCCCCGGACACCTTGTTATAATACATGGCATTATGGCTAAACCTGGGATTTCGTCTGATATACCAGCAGGAAAATTATCTAAAGCATTCCTCCAGATCCACACAAAATGTCTCCATGACTACATAATCAAGCTTTTGAAATGGCCTTCCTAGCCCTTAACCTGAACCTGACTTTTATAACCTGTGGGGAGAGCTGAAGAGGATATTCCAAAAGTGAGGGACAAGGACCCTGAAGGATCTAGAGAGATTCTGCATGGGGGGTTGAGTCTCTGCATGGATCAATGGACTTCTGTCCTTTTTCTGTGTATTCCCCCACCTTATTAAACATAGGAAAAGACTAAGTGCTGTTACCTTGACAAGGGGAGGGTACACAAAGGAATAAATGCCAGGGTGCCAATAACTGTGCCACACCTTGGTTTGGTTTGGTTTTTCTTTGAACAATTTCATGTCAATTAAAGGTTGGATTTCTGTCACAATTTCTATGATCAAGCTGATAAACAATTAAATATTTTAATAGTTTCGTTAATAATTGTGGAGGGCACTATACACACACACCCTGCTGAACCTTGTCTGCTCTGGCAATGGTAGCAGGGACCCATGTGTTAGTGCTTATGCCACTCCTCATGTCATTAGTCAGGCTTTACTAGAACCACTGCACAGCATTATAGCACTGACAGAATATTACAGCACAGGCCACACAAAAAAAAGACTTGGAAGAATGTGTTGAGATGACTGCTGATTCCAAAAAAGCCATTATTTTCGTCTGCCTATATACATATATACACAGACTGGAAAAGTTGGCCTCGGCTCCCGAAGGCTCCAATTTACTTCTGAAATTTCTCATTTATAGTTGTACTGCATAAAGCCAGGGATGGAGAGAGGAATTGCCAGAGATTGAGTGAAGTATAACCAGGAATGGTGTGCAGAATTGCCTGGTATGAAGAGGGATAACCAAGGATTGAGGAATGTGTAGAGAAGACTGTCATTGTTTCCCCTCCTTTTTATTGACAGTTTAACACAAAGTGAAGTGAGATGTCTGGCTGATGTGAAGCTTAATACTGTTGTGCTGTTGGAGAACAACAGAGGAAATGAAGGTGTTTAAAGGCTACACTGAATTGCTGGGATGATGTCTTTAGTCAGTTTATCTATAGCGATGTCATTACAGCTGCAAATTGAACAACCTGTCCACTCTTTCTTCCACTGGTTGACTTCCCTGTTGTTGATTTCATGACAGAAGGATGTTAGAGGCCTGGAGAGAAGGATTTTAGAGGGCTGGATAGAAGGACGTTAGAGGCCTGGAGAGAAGGATGTTGGAGGCCTGGAGAGAAGGATGTTGGAGGCCTGGATATAAGGATGTTGGAGGCCTGGATATAAGGATGTTAGATGCCTGGAGAGAAGGATGTTAGAGGCCTGGAGAGAAGGATGTTTAAGGCCTGGAGAGAAGGATGTTTAAGGCCTGGAGAGAAGGATGTTTGAGGGCTGGATAGAAGGATGTTTGAGGGCTGGATAGAAGGATGTTAGAGGGCTGGATAGAAGCATAATTATTATGGGTCACTTCAAGACAGAGCTGGAGGGAAATGGAGAGATTACACTGTGCGGTGTGTTACCCCTTCCAGATGTTTGGCATTTTGTCTTTTCTTCTCACCTCCCACGTCTCATCTCCCTCTCCATATACCTTTCCATGTTAACACAGATGCCTGTTAGCACGGCCGGAGGTACGGGTGCCCATTTAGTGAATAATAGTCCAAAGGGGGAAGTTAAAATGCTTCAGATATGACAGTTTTCTTTGGTCTCCCTGAAGTGTAGTCATTTTCTGCCTTGTCCGGGGACATCAAAAACGACTGAATCTGGGGAATCTGTGAAAAACCTGCTAAGTGCAGAGCCACGGTCAAGTGGTAACACTCCCAGCTCTGTGCACACACATGGCTCTCTGCCAGAGGCCAGGGTTCAGTACCCCTCACCACTGTCTCCTCTTCACCTGTTTCCCTCATTCCAACTGTCAATAAAAAGCAAAGAAAAAAACATCCACTCTCAAGTGTCCTCTCTCCATATTTTAATACTGACATGGTATGGTACTGAAAGCGCCCGTCGTTGCTAATGTATTCTTTGTTTTTACTTCCTAGCTGAGATACCAGCATGGCCTGTCCACTCCAGACCTCCGCCAGACCCTTCCAAACCTCAAGAACTTCCTGGAACACGGCCTTCTAGTCCGATGGTGAGTAAGATTAACTGACTCTCCTAGTGTCTTAACTACCTTATCTAGAAGTCTAGTTCATTGTACTTTACATCCGGTTCACTTTAGAGTGTTTCACTTTAAATATTGGTGTAAAGAGCCCTAGGTAGTTCTTAGGCTTCTTTAAGACTGGCTTAAGTAGTTCAGAGTTCAATGCTACATGCTTTGGAACTTCCTGTGTTTGTTTGTAGCTTTTCCATTTGGTCAATCCATTCATGACAACACAATTGACCTTATAGGGGCGGATATTGATTCTGATCTCCTGAGCCTTAGGCTTTGAATGACCTCACCATAGAACGTGAGACTCAACCCATAGTATGGACTAGAAACACTTCAGGCTACATTCGCTTGCACCTCCATCACAGAAGATGGACTTGAACAGGGACACCTTGTCTAGTCTGAATGATGCGACCCGGACTCCATCCTACACAAAGCCCTATTAAGGGTGACCCTTCATTCTTCCACCTGATTTGTTCTCCCAGTGTCTGTGAATGGGAAAAAGTGTGTTACAACGTTAATTGAATAATCTTTTGTCTTGAGTGAAAAGAGGCCGTGCGAAGCAGTTGAGTCTTCCTCACTCCATGGAAGTGGTAGCCCTGAGAACAGAGGAAGGTGGATGAGAGGTGGTCAGCTCGTTGTATAGGGAGGCTGGGGAGTGGGGGTGGAAGGGGGGCAGATCCACCACTCTCCTCTGGGCTCCGGGGCCTCGCTTCACTGACAGACAACAAGGCCATAGGGGATGGAACAAGAATCCCAGTGTGTTGACTCAGGAATCCCTGGCTGAGAACTGTGAAAGTTCTGTTTCCGTCTCCGGGGCTGACCAGGCCATGTCGAAACATGCACACACACATTGTTCTGTTTCCGTCTCAAGGTCCTGTCTTGCGGGCGCATGCCGTACACACATCTACACAGGTCGCAGACGGCGGTGGGGGTCGGCTGCACTCAGACTTACAGCGTCGTGTGTGTGTGAGAACTTTTAGTCGGTCTTAACAGGCCACAAGTTAGGTCCGCGTCATAGGACCTACATAGTTCTCCCATCTAACTGACTCAGACAGCAGGTACTGGGGGACAGGAAGGTGGTCTGACACTGGCTCTGCAGTGGGGACGACATGCATTCATTCCTGCTCTCCTTTTGTAAGGGACTTCTTTTATTGCCTTTCCTCCACACCATATCGCTTCCAGTCCCCCTCCCTGCCCGAAAAAAGCCTAAATTCAGATAGTATTTCCAGCAGAGGGGCCAAGCGCATGAAATATGGATGCATAAAAATGTTGTGCGGCAGCTGCAGGGAGTTAACCGGTAGGCTGTGAGAGGGAAAAGGGGTTTGATATCCGTTCCCCTCCCCTCTCCCCCACTCTATATGGGGGTGGGATGTGGTGATGAGGCGAAGGCCTGTCCAAGGGAACCATTTCCATCCCTGAACTGTGTAGAGACATTTCCCCCTCCATATAGAGCTAATTCTGCGTGCACAATAAGCTGCCTAGGAGGGCTGTGCTCATGCATGGGAGTATTGGCTGTATTCAGTGGACTTCATTGGAGACTACAGTATATTGGGATGTTTAATGTTTACACTGTGAAGAAGGAGACTGTTCTTTTGTTTCAATACTGATCTCTTCCTGATGGGGCAGTTGGAAACAGATTCAAAACTTGTTCTCAGTTGGACAAAAGTATGCGCAGGTGTACAGAAATGCAATGGCTTGTAAACCACATTCGTTACAATGACCTGTGTTCTTTTTAGGAGTAAGCGTGGGGTTAAGTGTTTGAACCAGTTCAATTTAGGGCAAATACAAGATAGAAATAAACAGTAAGAAAAACTGTGTTTTATGTTAGACATAGAGGAACATTACTGAAGTCATTGCTTCTTGCTTTGTAATATGGAACAGCCTCCTGAGTTTAGAACAAATTCATTGAGCTCCTATCCGTGGTCCAAATCCGTGGAGGCTTTGGCAGACGTTCACAGATCTTAAGCCCAGGCCAGAGGACCGGGGATGGGGTGAGAGGGCTGGATGACTGGACACAGCCCAGCCTCCGGCTGCTCCCCGGAGGTTCTGAAGCCAGAAAACCACTGGTGAGAGAACAGTGATAACAGACGTAAATCTAGATTCTTCTCTGCTGGATTCATACATTGACACAAGTGTATATCCGCCAACTCACACAGACACACACACACACACAGACGGACACACACACAGACACACACACACACACAGAGAGAGAGACACAGACAGAGAGAGACACAGACGGAGACACACACACACACACACACAGAGACACAGAGAGAGACACAGACACACACACACACAGAGAGAGACAGACAGAGACACACACACAGACAGAGAGAGAGACACACACACACACACACACACACACAGACAGAGAGAGACACAGACATAGAGAGACACTTCAACACACAGACAGAGAGAGACACAGTCACACACAGACAGAGAGAGACACAGTCACACACAGACAGAGAGAGACACAGACACACACAGACAGAGAGAGACACAGACACACACACAGACACACACAGACAGAGACACACGCGGACAGAGATGCGCACACACACATACACAAGGACAGGGACCCACAGACATCCACAGATACACACAGACAGAGACACATACATTAATAATTTCATCATTACTACTTGATTGAATCATTGAATCATTTCTGCCAGTTTAGGGTACAAAGAAACTCTGTAGGAGGGGACCTTGATGTAGTTGACACCTCTGTTTTGAATGGGCTGTCTTTATCTCTATGCCTTACAGAACAGCTGAGAATCAAGGCAACTACAGTGTAGTTCTTGCTAGCAGCAGTGTTAGTGTTTATACTATGAAGTTGTACAATATGTTATACATGCTGTGGTGATTATGATGGTTTCCTTCTTCATCTTCAAAAGGCCAGACTTGCAGACTGTTATAATATGATCACTTCAATTCCCTTCCACCCCTGTAGTGATTACAATATTTTAGCTATACCATTCAGTTTTGTTGGTCCTCTGGGATTTTGTTTGCCACGACATCAAAGCCTGAATCATATCATTGTGTTTTGTGGCCCTGATCGTGGTTCCTTCGCAGGAATGGAATGAGGTCTGTCTAAGGATAAGACAGTGGAAAATATTTGCTTTAGTAAATTCCTGCCCTGCCTGGAATATCCAGGGCTGTGTGACACAAGCAGACAGGAAGTGAGACCTGTACAAAACAAACATGTTTTCAGGAGGAATAGATCCATCTGCCGGTGGCCATGCCAACTCTGGGGCTAATGGTTTACACAGAGAGCCCAGGTAGTTTTATGTGGTGAAATCATTGACAAGAAACTCTGCTGAGGCTTGGGAGGACTAGTAAAATGTAATGATGAGTTAAAACATCCTGAGGGAGGTAGTGGCTCCCTTTGGTTGTAAATCTTGATCCTTCAATGTCCCACCTGAATAAAAGGACAACCTACAGTACAACTAGCCTGGCTATACTACCGACAATACTGTACAATACAACCACCCAGGCTGTACAGTACAACAATACAAGCCAAATTATACAATACTACCATTAATACTATGAAATAAAACCAACAATACAATGTGCAATGTAATGATAACCTTTTCCTTTTAAAACTGGTCAGCATCTAATGTTTGGTAAGACATTTATAGCGACTTGGTTTATGGGGGCGATGGGCTATTGGTTTTAAAAGAAGACTACAGTATGCTGCCTCTTGTTCTTCTAAAACTCTGCCACATGTCTTCCATCGCTCACTGTCCTTTCACTCTATGCTTTTCCATTTGTTTGAGTTTTTTCTAAGCACACTGCAACTCAGTACCTCAGAGCAGAATAATACCTACTGTGCTCTACTATGCCTGGTAAACAAAGGGAGACAGACTAGTTGGTTAAAACAAATATTAATGAACCTAATCTGTATTTTTCAAGGATGACCATGTATTCTTGTAATTAATTATTATGAATAGTTTTGGATTATTGTCATGAAGATAGAGAGCAAACAAAAACACAAAGAGAGGCTCCAGAAACACCCAAATACGTAATACATTTTGTGCAACTTGAAACATCTCTGTATTTGTCCTGAAAACTGAAATTGACCTTAAAGATTCATAATGTTGTAATTCCACAACCAAGGAGACGTCTCCACTCTCTCCTCAGTGTTCTCCCACCTCTGTCCCCTTGATCGTCTCTGCAGCAACTTCCAGGACTTCATTCTGCACCTGTTTAAAGAAACCAGTTTAGAGGGAGACTTAATAAAACAATCGCGCTACAAACAAGAAGTGGCTTATCAAACCGTCCCAGAGAAGAGGCGACCATGTGTTTTTCTGATCTGATTGTTTTTCATTTGTGGGCCAGGGCCAAAGCACATGCAGGCTTCTCTGTCGGCCAGCTCTATCCTAGGTCCTAGGTTGTCCTGACTCTGAGATGGATTACTGCGTGGCAGAGGTACTGGGAGAGAGACCATATTAATTCAAATCAGGGATGGATCTGCCTCAGAGCTCTGCCATGAGGATATCATTTAGCAGCTACAGTATCAGACGGAAGGCAGTCATTAGCATGTTATAAATTACGCATGGAATGTTTGAAAAGCTGCTTAATAAACAGCGGGCTCCGTTTTTCCCACCTGTCCTGTGTTTGGGATTGCTAGGCCTGGGCCACAGTTTGCTTTTGCTGGATGGAATGATAATTCCGTTCTCATGGAAGGTAAAAAAAATATATTTTTGCGGTGTGCTCAAATACTACAATGATTTTGAGTTCACAAATATGACATGTTAATGGCAAACCACTGAACCTTTGTCCTTCTGGAGAAAAGACATGTTTGGCGTATGCCGTAGTTACAGGATATATCTTCATTATCGGCCATGTGATAACAATTGCAATAGATTCTGTTTTCTGATGGATGAGCACTGTGAACCAGAGCAGCACAATAGATCTCTAGTTACAAAACAATTTCACCCCAGATGATCTAAATTCTGTATTTCAACTGGCTTAACATTGCATGAAGGTCTGACCTCATCTGGTCTGTTCCTGTGTGCTTGTAAATAAGTATTGTGTAGCATGACTAATAAGTATTGTCTGGTATGACATGGGCCATGACCTATAAGTATTGTCAGGAATGACATGTGCCATGACCTATAACTATTGTCAGGTATAACTTGGGCCATGACCTATAAGTAGTGATGGCCATTTGAGGCTTCAATAGCGTTATTTTAGTAGCAGGATATTATGCTGGCAGCACTCAGATTCTTTATCACAATAAAAGCCATAATTGAAATTTCGAAGGCAATTAAGTTAACAATCTATTCTGTGAAAAAGAACAGACAAGAATAACATTGGAACAGACATTAAACATAAAATATACGGACTTAACTATACCTTATATATTTCAATGATGGCTTTTATTTTGAAAAAGGAAATATGAGTTAGCGCTGCTAGCATAATATCCTGCTGCTAGAAAAACGGTAATGAAGCCTTGAAGGGCCACCACTACCTAAGTATTGTTTGGTATGACATGGGCCATGACGTATAAGTATTATCTGGTATAACATGGGCCATGGCGTATAAGTATTGTCTGGTATAACATGGGCCATGATGTAAAAGTATTGTCTGGTATAACATGGGCCATGACGTATAAGTATTGTCTGGTATAACGTGGGCCATGACGTATAAGTATTGTCTGGTATAACATGGGCCATGACGTATGAGTATTGTCTGGTATAACATGGGCCATGACGTATAAGTATTGTCTGGTATAACATGGGCCATGACGTATAAGTATTATCTGGTATAACATGGGCCATACGCAGTTTTCCTTTGTTCTGTATGGTTCTTTTATTGGACATTCTGGACTGAGGTAGATCTGTGTCTTGTCTCGTCAACTGGTTGACGAAGGATGCTGTGTTTGACACATCCGCTGGTGAAAGAAGGATGCTGTGTCTGACACATCCACTTCTGAAGGAAGGATGCTGTTTGGCACATCCACTGGTGAAGGAAGGATGCTGTTTGGCACATCCACTGGTGAAGGAAGGATGCTGTCTGACACATCCACTGGTGAAGGAAGGATGCTGTTTGGCACATCCACTGGTGAAGGAAGGATGCTGTTTGGCACATCCACTGGTGAAGGAAGGATGCTGTTTGGCACATCCACTGGTGAAGGAAGGATGCTGTCTGACACATCCACTGGTGAAGGAAGGATGCTGTGTCCTGTATGTGTGTGCCTTGCTGTGACCCACCAGACAAGCCTTTATCTGACAGACAGCAAGGCGTCTGAATCAGGGACGTCACCCATCAGTGACATCACAGCCCTGTTAACCTGTTTAACTACCTAGGATCACTTACTCAGGCTTCCCTGCTCTCTAACCAGCTACAGGTGGACTTCTGACAGCACAGGGGCCCGATTTAGCGTTGGACCGCATGAGATATGCCCCGAATGACTCCTGTCATAACTAATTGACCAGGTTAAGTGTACTGGGTGTTAATGTGGACATCTTCTCCCAGTTAATTTATGGGCAGAGTTTGCGTGGTGCAAATGGGGATTGCCGAGTCCAGATGAGATCTGCCCGGCCGTGTCTGTTATCTGTTATTCAGCAAAATGTCTCAAATACCTTCTAGGAGGCATGCTGTGAGCTTCCTCTCCGCAGGGCGCTGCCGTCGCATAAGCTGAGCAAATGTTTTTGAATGTAATAATGGGGAGTGATTTGCGGTGCGCCAGCTGTCTGGGCTTTGGATCAGGAGAAATGAGATCAATGCAGATTCATGTCCCAACAGAGAGGTCTGGGGGCTTGCGAGGGGAGGCCTTCCTCCCTCTCCTCATCTCCATGGCCCTCATTGTATGTGAAAGACTTATATGAGCATATCCATCTCTTTTATTCTTTCTTTCATTGTTTCTCTCCTCTCCCACAGTGACCGACACCATGTCTCCACCTCCATCCCGGTCCCAGCAGGAGCCAAGTCTCAGCTCGGTGCCTCGGTTGCGTCTGAGGTAGGCTTCCCCACCCACACCAGCTCTCCGGACCGGGGCTCGCTGAGGAAGAGGGCCAGCTCCGAGGCAGACAAGCAGAAATACAAGGCCAGCCCTCCTCCCAGTTACAACAAGGCAATGGCCATTGCCCCGCCCCAGGGGGGCCTGGTGCTCCCCGACCCCTCCCCCAAGCACTTGTCCTCCTCCCTGGACACCAGCATTGACCTGGCCAAGACTCTGGAGGTCCAGGCACGCCAGGCGCCGGCCCCGGGGGAGGGCGACAGGGCGGTGGAGGGAGGATTAGATCTGCAGGTAGTAAGACCGCTGGAGGAGGCGGAAGAACAGAAGTCCTTCAGCGCCGGTGGAATAACAGGAGGCTGTGATCTCAGCGGCAGCCCCGCCGGGTTCAGCACCGGCCAGTCAGGGGAGGCGGTGCCCGCCAGCGGGCAGCACACAGACCTCACCATGAACGGCTCAGTGATGCCAGGCGAAGGAGTGGCGGGGCAAGCGGGGGAGCGAATGGTGCCCGTGTCATTGAACCCGGAGATGTGCTGTTCTGTGGAGGAGGCGGAGGAGATCATGGGGACGGAGGCCACGGGCCTGGCGGGCGGGGCCAGGCTGGAGGACTACCCCTGCATCCCTGTGGAGGAGGCTGTGGCCGTGGAGTGCGACGAGCAAGTGCTGGGTGAGCTGGATGCCGCCGGCTTTGAGGAGTTCTCCCGCCGCATCTATGCACTTAACGAGAACATGTCCAGCTTCCGCAGGCCGCGCAAGAACTCCTCTGAGAAGTGAGGGCAGGACGGCAGGGCGTGAGGGGAGGCCGGGCTGAGAGCTCAGGACAGAGCTGGGCAGGGATGAGGAATGAGTTGTGGGCGTGGAGTGCCGATGGGGGCGGTTTTTTGTGCGTGTGTTCCTGTCCCATGCATCAATACAAAGAAACATAGGAGTTACATGATTACAAACTTGCACTTCTTCTCTGGAACATTTCTATTGTCCTTTACAAGAAATAAAGCGATTGTGGTTGAAATGCTTCCCGGGCCTCCTTTCAGGATGCTTGGCAGTGTTGTGGGACAGAGGGAGTCTGTGTGCTGGGTGACCTCCTCTGCCAACTAAATGCATCCTGCCTTAGTTCCTTCAAGTAAGCAGTGATCTAACAAGTGTGTCCTAACTCATACCTGTCAGTTCCTGTTGTATCAGTAATGACTCCAAGACGAGTTAGTTAGAACAGAGACAGGCCCTTCAGCATGGCTTAGGGAGAGAGAGGAGTTACATCAAAGATCTATCCCACCTTAGACCTCTGACCTCTGTCGCCTATTAGAAAACCAGCTGATCAGTAGGTCTGCTTACACTGTTGGCTTAATCAGATACTTACTGTTCCACCCCGCGCCTCCAGGTCCAAAATCCCAAACAGCCATTGGACAGGCTGCTCTGTCTCTGCCCCCTGGGGCCAACGCTGATCTGTTCTCACTGAGGACCAGAAATGAGTAGAGGAGGGGTAGGCTGACGCATGTTAGCTAATGGCACATTATTGGATATGTTTCTGTCTTTCTCCTCAATACCTGCTTTATCATTTTGTTGCTATTTCATTAAGCACCATTAGTATAAAGTATTAATATGAAGTCCAATAATTAGCATATTATTCAATAGACCAAAAAATGAATAATGTGTACTGTATTCTGCTGGAATGTCTCAGGCCCTACAAATGCTAACCACCTTCTAGATTTTAGACTTAGTGTCTGTTTTTACTTTCTTTTAATTCATTTTCCTTGTTAAATACTTTGTTTCTTTCAGTTTTCTCCATTGGCAATATGTGTGTTATTTAATGTATCTCACAGAGTTTGTTTCTTTGGTTTGTTGCACAGTCAGTCATTGATAGTACTTTTTAAGTGTTAAACCTGTCACAACACCAAATCTTCAGATTCAAATGTTCCAAAAACTAATTGTGGGTTGAAACCAGTAGGGTGTACTATGTTCCGAAAAAGATCTACCCAAGATCTAGCTCGGATTGGATTCTGATGCTTCAAATTGGAATCCAATTTACACTGTGACGTTAGGGGGTCTCTTTGTGTACCAGCTTGAGACAATTGTTTGTATGGGCCTTATAGTGAAACTATGACTTATCTATAAAAGTATTTGTTTCATTTTGGAATGATCACAACCGGTCATATGTTCATCAGTCAAACAAATCACTTCAAAAAGTAGTCTTCCTGTGTACATACTCTAGAAAGTCATTCCAGCATCGAAACAGAAACTGCACTGTTCACTTGCACAGATAAACATAACACAACATGCATGTTCAAACTAGAGAACAATGAGTCATGACCTGTTTTTCCAGTGATTTGTTCATTTTAGTAGTTCATTTGACCTGCTGGACAGAATTGAATAATTCATTCTATGGCAGAATGATATTGCTTATCCCTCTGTCATTGTCTCTCAGGAGACTTTCCAGGGTGTGTGCTTGTCGCACGACATTTTCATTGAGACAATGTTGAACCATCAATCTGTGGCAGAGTCAGTACCACATTTTTATTTGTGCCGAATTCTAAATAAAAGTTATCTTGTGAATTGAGCCGGCTACTGTATGGTGTGAAATGGGCAAAGCGGCCTTTCCTTTATTAGGCTACCTACTGTTAATGTTGTCTATAATATTCTTTGGAATACTAATCAGTGCACAGAACCTTTTTCGTCAATCCTATTTATACAATTATTGTATAGTCATATAAGCATCATACCGTGAGTTAACTTTCTTATGCAACATTACAGATATGTAAATATGTAACAAACAAAAAGACATTTCATTAAGACATGGTTTACCAAACCTCTCTTTGGACCCCAAAATGTTTAAAATGTTTGTTTTTAAACTGGCACAACTATTTCATGAATCTATTAACCATCAGGTTTTTTAATGATTGAGTTAGTTGCGCCCGTTAAGAGATGAAACAAGAAACAACTGGGGAGGATCAAGGAGAGATTTAGAAAACTCAATATCAATAAAATATAAAGGGGATGATGAAGCAATTTTTGTTTTTGAGGGAGGGAATTATGATTTAATGACCAATGATTTAATTGGTCTGTGACTTAACCTGCCCCCTATACAGTTAGATCTAAAGGATATCTTGCAATTCAAATTAACCTGGCTATAATGTGAGTCACATTAGTGTGATCATTGGCATTTTTGTTGTTTATCCGGCCCTTATATCAAGACCAACTTATACATAATTAATTGCATACGTTTATTGCCTGAATATACATTTTCACATGGTAATCCCAACTTGGGACTCGAGTGGCCTCAAGTTACCTTGCTAACACCTCAACCCAGCTACAGTACCTAGCACACTTTACTGCTTGTGTTCCCTGTGTATTGCTCTGGAAATGGGCCACAGAGTTCCCAGTAGAATAAACCCAAACTGATGTGGCAAACTGATTTACATACTAACCACCAGATACAACAAATATGGATTTTATCATCTAGTCCCCTAGAAATGTTCCAACTTATTTTTATTATGATCAAGTATTGTGCTGGATGACTGTTAAAATGTATTGTATTTAAAATGAGAGATTGAACCATTGTAAATCATTTCCTTAAAATGCTATACAATATGTGACCTTGTACATATACTTTTGTATGGGGGGCATTTTATTATTAAAGACTTTGTCCAATGGCATGGATGTTTGTTGCCCCCTTTAAATTTGTGTGTGTGTGTACGTGTAACATTTGTGTGAATGTGTACGTGTGTGTGTGTCAGTCAGTCGGTCATATGCACACGCCCAACAACTGGTGTCATAATGTCTTAATTGTCCCTCATGATCCGGTCTGACATGACACTAATCAGGTCATCAGGAAGGATCAACCAATAAACTTCAAAGTCAGATGGATAAAATTGAAGGTCCCACCCACTTCATTAAAATGACAGATTATATCGATGTCTATGCTAAAATGCTCTTTTAGTCATTCCGACCTCTAATCTTTCTAATCTGTCAAAAGACTGTGAAATGTACCAACCTTAGGCAGATTGCAGTTCTGCATATTTTGGAAAGGGACACAACTTATTATCAGCGCAGGAAGGACATGGAACTGCCACCCTGCTTTTCTCCTAGTTCTTGTGTATTTTTTAACATCTCTGCCCCAAAAACATAATCAGCACTTCTACTAGCAGAATACGAATATCTAATCGAAAGATTGTTTTGGACGAACAAATGTCGCATTGTGATCTGTGTTCAGTACTGGCTGACCACTTCAGGTGTTATGGGGCAGGATGCAGTTGTGCGATACCACATAGAGTCTGCAGAAAACATGTTTAAGGAGCTATATCAGAAAGGAATTAACAAGGTGAGAGGCCCAACTGAGACCAAATACTGTCTTCTCTTACAAGTGCTGCTTTTGTCTCACAAAGTGCGAGGTTTTTGTATGGCAGTCAAAGAAATTGTTGAATTTTGTCAACATAAAACAAATGTTTTTATGTTAGGCTTTTTTTTTGTTGAATATCCGTTTTGTACTGCTTAGCTTGTAATGCCAGTGACGTAATTAGGTCACTTCCTAGCAATTTTGAGAAAAAATGTATTGCAGCTTTCGAAATAATGAAGTCAGTTCACATGAACACCCTCATTCATCCATCCATCCATCATCTTCCGCTTATCCGGGGCCGGGTCGCGGGGGCAGCAGTCTAAGCAGAGATGCCCAGACTTCCCTCTCCCCAGACACTTCCTCCAGCTCTTCCGGGGGGACATCGAGGCGTTCCCAGGCCAGCCAGGAGACATAGTCCCTCCAGCGTGTCCAGGAAGGAGTTGCCCAAGCCACCTCAGCTGACCCCTCTCGATGTGGAGGAGCAGCGGCTCTACTCTGAGCTCCTCCCAGGTGACCGAGCTTCTCACCCCTCATCATCTCTAAGGGATCGCCCAGCCACCCTGCGGAGAAAGCTCATTTCGGCCGCCTGTATCCGGGATCTTGTCCTTTCGGTCATGACCCAAAGCTCATTACCATAGGAGAGAGTAGGAACGTAGATTGACCAGTAAATTGAGAGCTTCGCCTTGCAGCTCAGTTCTTTCTTCACCATGACAGACCGATACATCGACCGCATTACTGCAGAAGCTGCATCGATCCGTCTGTCAATCTCCCGTTCCATCCTTCCCTCACTCGTGAACAAGACCCCTAGATACTTAAACTCCTCCACTTGAGGCAGGCACTCTCCACCAACCTGAAGTGGGCAAGCCACCCTTTTCCGACTGAGGACCATGGCCTCGGATTTGGAGGTACTGATTCTCATCCCCACCGCTTCACACTCGGCTGCAAACCGTCCCAGTGCATGCTGAAGGTCCTGGTTTGAAGGGGCCAACACGACAACATCATCCGCAAAAAGCAGTTCATCTTGCCGGCACCCTCATTCAATATTAATAAAAACCTTTTCAAATACAAAGCTCTATCCATCAATTGAAAGAAAAGATCGAGAGCCTGACTTTGTCAATAGAATCAAGTTTTGCTCTGCACAACTTCCATTATTAGGGTGTAGGTATTACAATGTCAACATCTCGGCCTACAAGCACCTGTTCATCTTGTCCTTAGCTATGACCGAGATTGTGCCTGTGCCACATCCCTGCCTGTCCCTTGAGAAACATCTTCCTTAAACCTAAGGATTCGGATAACGTTCTGCACATCGCTCACATCCATGGTTCTCTTTTTTTATCCCTAATCCTCTTCTTAACCTTCAATCAATGTCATCAGCATGAATATGTTGCCTGGAATATCAATATATCTGCCTCATTTCTGAACGGCTGAAACTTGGCATGGATTGTGCCTTTTTGTTTTATGAAGGCTGTCTGTCTCTTTGAACGTGGATATGTTGCCATGACACCCGCAAGTCTACACATTGCAGCGTTTTATATGGAGATGAAGTCATTTTTTGTTATGCTGCCACAAAGCAAGAGTTGCTAAAAGAAAATTGGTTTCTCAATAGCAGTGTTTGCTGAATTAGTCACTACTGACTGCCTGTCTTAAATCGTCATTGAATTCCTGTCTCTGTCTTGCTTGTTCAATATGTTTCATAATAAATAGCTGCATGTATGTTTGCTCCGTTCCTGAAAGAAAAATATGTGATATTGCTAGATTGCCTGTTACATCTCGTGCCTGTGTTAGGAATAGGTTAGTTACAACAGACTGAGAATTAAGTAATTTTTTTTCAAATTGTCTTCCAAGCACATGCAGTAGTGGAGATGGGTGAACATTAGGCTTGAAGATTCTGAACAAGAATCGCCAAAGAGCTGTTCGTGTCTGATGAAAAGTACTGACATGTCACTTCCATGAGGTACAAAAGCAAATCTGGCGTCATCTGCCGCCAAAGTACAAGCTTCAACTGTAAGAAGAAAACAGAGACAAATAAGTCGCCTCATCAAAGATTATGAATTCCCATCACTAGATATCGAAATCTCATCTATATTTCCACCCACATTGTTTATGATAGTAGGCTTTTTCAAAAGAATCTTGGAGCATCGAGCTGCAAAAAGCCTATGCTTACTGCTTTTGAAATGTATTGGCCTTGTTTGTGGGCAAACTAACTGCTTGTTACCGTGCCACTATGAGGTCCCCCCAAGATATTTTGGATTAGTTTAGCTTAGGCTTTTTTTTACTCTTTTTGTACTCGTCCAACTCTTGCACGAATCCTGGACTAACAACCCAACACATAAGAACTTAGTCTTTAGAGTGAATGTTTAATTTTGCTTGAAAGGCAACACATTTTCACAATTTTGCAATATCACTCATCTCTGATTTTCCAATTCCCTGTCAGTTTATCCATACAAGCTGTGGTCTGGAAATAATAAACGTGAATGCCATAGCATCAACACTGGGATAAAGCACATTCATTTAGCAATACCATACTAGAGAACTAAGCAGTTCCCATCTGCAATAACAATACAATGCTTCAAACAAGACATAACCGACCACCAACAAGTTAGAAATCCAGCCAGCTAACAATACAGGCAAAATGGAGCTAACAGTGTATACGTAGCTAGCATAAAAGCAAGTAACAATGGTTCAGACAGGAAACGCAATGTATGACTTTACCATTTATTGGAGAACAATGCACAACAATACTTTTACAGGTCTTGGCATTAGGTTCTGCTCCTCTGGGGTAACTCACTGCTATCACATGATCATGTATACAGTACTACTAATAACAATATCGACTCCATAATATCATTAATATCAATCCCCATAGGCATTGAGGAAGGTACGCAGTCCCAATCTTCCTCATGAAAAACACAGAACCAAAAAGGTGGAGATGGTGGGAGTGGTGGGTGGGTTCACACTGCATGCTTGTAAGACCAGCACACATCAGACTGAGCAACCTGACCATTAAATAGTCAGTAGGAAATATGATATTGTGGAGCGACCCCTACTGTTAGCTGATACATCGCTGACTAATGACCACTCAGGTTTCCTGTCTGTACTGGCTATGGTAATTTATGATGTAAAAATATTAGTCTATTTACTTCCTGACTAAGTCATGGAGAAAAATTATGTACATTATCAAATAATTCTCCAAGAACTGCAATTTATGTTAAGAAACAACTGCAAAGTGTTACATGGTCGCAACTTGATATGATAGGTCCATGGCAAAGTATTGCCCAACTTTAAATTTGTCTTGAGTTATATAATGTTGATTTATGCTTTTTTACAAGTAATAGAGAAAAAGGGAATCCAGATACAACCTGGTCACAGTAAATACTTTTCAATCTAGGTGTAAAATGCAGGATATCTTCCAAATTCCAATCCATGTGTGCATATACATTATGTGTGTGAGTACATTACATTAACAACGATATTAAGTCCAAGACGGTGTTTGTTAACACACATTTGAGTGTATAGAAAAACAATATTAGTGGGGTGTAGGTCCACGAGAAGGCTGATTGAAATGGAACGTTGTGCCTCTGGAATTTAAATGGTGAGTTCTTATTTTATGGAGATTGTGCTCCTATTAGACAGTTCCTCATGTTAGTGTTCTCTAATTTATCTTGAAGATTAAAAAAATGTCCCACTTTAGCCTCATCACTCAGTTGTAATTTCATTCTAATTCCCTGTCAGTTTATTGATGTAAGCTGTGTTCTGGAAATAATAAGCATTGATGCAAAAGCATCAAGTCTGTGATAAAGCACATTAATGTAGGACTAATAAACAAAAAATCTGCAAAAACAGTACATTGCTTCAAAACTACAATTTTACAATTGAACCAGCTGACAGGACAGGAAAAATATTGCTGAGAGAGCAAACTTAGATAGCTCATAAAAAATATATCCAGCCATTAACATACATAAAATCATGATAATTTGTTTAAAAAATAACCACCCTGGTTCGCCCAGTGGAATATTTCGCTACAGGGTACAAATACAGCCTACTGCTCTTTCTGCAAAAGCTGTCCCAACTTTGTTTAATAAAGCATTAAGAAAAACGATTGGACAAACCATTGTAAAATTACAGCAAGTTGTGCACATATTCCTCTAATTGTAAGGTTCTAAAAGTATTTGGATTGATTAACATTATGTGCAGTAAGGTAAGCATGTTTATTACAATATCAGTAAACAGGATTCTTAGGATTATTTAATTAATGTTAATGTGCCTATAGAATAACAAATGTTCAAATGTGTCATATTACCCAGCTGTGATTATCCAATTCCCTGTCAGTTTAGCCTTACAGGCTGTGTTCTGGAGTTAATAAACATGAATGCATTTAATTGAAGCGAAAAGTGAGAAGTTGCCATAAAGGCTACACTAATAAAGAAAATCCAAGTAGAGGTTTTACAAATTCAGTTGAAGTAAGTCATGGTGAAACAACCAAATGTTTTAATATTCACGCATTGTATTTCATAATTTGTTTAGAAAATAATAATGGCCATAATGTGAGATTTGTGTTTACAGCAGTATGTGTCAAACTGGAGTCTATAAATTTGTGAAAGAAAATTTGCCGTGCTGTTTTTAATCGCAGTCATGAGTGGAGTACGGGCTGCTTTTCTTATCCCATTGAAATCAATCTAGCTGATATTGAGCAATAGCAAAACACAAATTTTGTTTTAGTAAAAACATGATTATATCTCACATCCCAAGGCTATGAATAACTAACTTTACCTTATTCTTAGTCACCCATCAAATCATTACACTCAAAGTAACTTCAAGTTGTGAATGCTAGCAGTGGAAAGCTGTGTTAGCATCTTTTTACATTTCACTCAGCAAATGTTAGCATGCTAAAAACACATCTGCGCCAAAAAAAACATGGCTGTGTTATAAAAACAGGCAGCTTTTGCGGATAATGTTTAATGAAGCTGCCAGTTGAGGAAATGTGAGGTATTTGTTTCTCAAACTAGACACTCTAAAGTATTTGTCCTCTTGTTCAGTTTTGCATCGGGGCCTCCCACTCCTCTGTCTATTCTGGTTAGAGCCAGTTTGTGCTGTTCTGTGAAGGGAGTAGTACACAACGTTGTATGAAATCTTCAGTTTCTTGGCAATTTCCTGACATGGAATAGCCTTCATTTATCAAAACAAGAATAGTCTAGAGAGTTTCAGAAGAAAGTTATTCGTTTCTGGCCATTTTGGACCTGCAATCGACCCATAAATCCTGATGCTCCAGATACTCAAATAGAAGGCAGGTTTTATTGTTTCTTTAACCAGCACAGTGCTTTTCCGTGGTGCTAACATAATCACAAAAGGGTTTTCTAATGATCAATTAGCCATTTAAAATGATTAACTTGGATTAGCAAACGAAACGTGCCATTGGAACACAAGAGTAATGGTTGCTGATAATGGGCCTCTGTACACCTATTGTAGATATTCCATTGCAAATCAGAGGTTTCCAGCTGCAACAGTCATTTACAACATTAATATTGTCCACCCTGTATTTCTCATCAGTTTGATGGACAAAAAAAGAAAAATATTCTCAAAAACAAAAAAAAGAAAGAAATGCCAGCTGTAGGCATTGTGTAAATCTAATTTTAATGTTTGTTGACATTAGGATGAGATCTAGCTGACAAAGTAACAGCTGTTGTATTGGGACAACTCAGTTCATCTGAGTGACACAATAAGTTGAAGAAGCTGTCTATGTAATTAATTACAACACCCATACTTCGCTTACAGTACTACCATTTTGGTATTTTTTGTCTGTACTCATATACTCTGTAGATGTAAGGGGGCTCATGGCAAAAGTGTAAACTAGGAGTGAATGTGCTAATAACTCCTTTATTGAGTAAAACATTTCTTATTATGTCTGCTGTAAGATGTTGTCTCACCTAGATATGATAATGAGCCCATATTTTAAACTAAATGGCTACGAAGTAATGGTAAAAATGCTTTAATGGAGACAATTATAACTAGTCTCTTTAGCTTGCATTTCAACCCTTGCCAGACTGTTACACTGACTAAAATAGAACCCCTTTATTATGTGTGGATGTATCCAGGTGGACGATCAGTGAACACCTTATTTCCCAGCCATCCTCACCACGACACACAATAACTCAGTCTTTGTCCTCTTCACAGCACACGTTTATAATGGTGCCATAAAATTATTTTAAAGAAAGATCTGAAAATAAATGAAAAGACAGTAGTCCAATGGTCATGTAAGAACTCAATTGACATTCCTTTACCCTGTTGCATGGTTGTGGGAGGGGAGGGGCTTTCAGGTTCAACCTGCTTGTCCTTAAAAAGCCTTTCATCTCTAATTGAGTTAAATGACCAGAGAGGAGGATAAGAGAAGAGAGCTTGTTGTTCTACAGACACTGCGCTGTGGAGGTGCATTAAGACCTCAAGCCGTTTTACATTCCTTTCCTATCTATTTACTATAACTCTATGATTTGGTTAAAGATTTGAGACGTGACTTCATATTGAAACATTATACCTCTACCCCCTTCTTTCTTTTTATTAGCTTATAGGACCTTACGGAACTTACTTAAAACTCCTTGTTCCTTTTCGGACACAAGTTGACCATGTGTTCCTTTCATTTTGAACTATCCAAGACCTGAGGTTATCCTTAGCCAGTTATGGTCCAGTTCATCCTGACAGACAGCAAGACCAGGGCAGCAAATAAGTCCTCTTGTCCATCTTGTGTGGGATATTATGACACCATGTCATTTTAAAGAGTTACATGCTTGACAGAAAAATACAGCAGAATCTTCTTAAAGTATTAGTCACGGCTCCTTCATTTGAGGCATTAGTTTACACTGTAACAGTGGCACAGCAAAGTAGCGAGACAGACAAACAGAGTGCGGGGCTGCGGGTGTTTTATTAAGGGAAAACTCAAAACAACGTGAACTAAACACAACAAAACAAGAAACGATGTCCGAACGTGTACCTGGCGATGCAACTGCTGGCGTTCATCAGGCAAGGCGTGAGGCTGGCGTCTGAGGTAGAGACGGAAAGCACAGCAAAACAGAACGCTAGTTCTTACTTCCTCTCTCCGCCCTTTGTGCCCAAACCCCATCACCGTTGATGAAAGGCAGGTGTGGATGGATGGAGTGTGCCCTACTAGCTGCCTCTTGACCAGAAAGGCGAAGCCACACTCTCCACACCCTACACGGCGAGCTCCCAACCGGGAGGTTGCCTTGACCAGAGGATGATGTCCATCGGGTGTTTGGAGGTGGAGTGGCCCCATGGAGACCTGAAGGGAGGGACCTGGTACTGCCAGTGAATGCGGTTTTCCCTCAGGCTAAGGGTGCCATGTGTACAACCAGGTACCTTTTGGTCAGGTCAAGGGTGGCGGTGTTCTGGTCCCCGCCCCGGCTGCTCTACCAGTTTGTCTACCCGTGTCATGGGGTAACTGCTGAACTGGCAGACGTCGTTCAGCCTCTGGAACTCGTTGCTGAAACGGAGAGAGACGTCTGGTGTTGGCACCACCACAAGGGGACTGGACCATGGGCTGTTGGACGTCTCAATGATGTCCATCGTCTTCATCTTTGCAACCTCCACCGCAACTGCCTTCCGGTAAGCCCCCAGGAATCTGGTAGGACCACAACCCTGAGCTGTATTTGGGCCCATAATTCCGGCCACTGGGGAGTCCGGTCTGGTCCCAAAGCGTTGTCCCTGGATTTGAGTCGGTTAGGGACAGCAATTGTGAGGACGTGAAGTAAAATTGCAGGCATTAACTTCTCCCCCCTTTCTCACACTTATTCCAACCGAGTAGCGAAGAAGGCCCAAGCTATTGCAGCTGACCCTAGTCATCCTTTGTGCTGCCAGTTTAAGCTACTTCCCTCAGGCTGTAGGTACTCCATGCCCAGATGCAGGTCAAATAGATTTAGAAACTCTCTTATCCCGACTTCTATCTCGATTTTAAACAAATTGTCAGAACTGTTTTAAGATGTTTTTTATTGTATTGTTTTCTAAATAGTGTGTTTTAGAGGCTTAGAGATTATGTGTGCTTCTACACTATGGTGTATGTGTGTTGTGTTTTTGTGTTTTTTTCTGCTGGCTGTACAAATAATTGCCCCTCGGGGACAATAAAGTATCCTTGACCTTGACCTTGATCCCTCCGGTGGGTGGCCGGGGGATAAGGCCGATGCGTTGACTAGAGTGACAGTGCTCCCAGTGTCCAATGTGGTCGTAATAGGATGACCCTGGAGGCCGAGCCAGCGTGTCAACAGGGAGGCACAGCTGCGCTCATGGATAGCGCAACCCGACAGCCAGCCTTTCTTCCCAATGTAGGACAACGTTGTTGAGTCTGTAATCGAACCCACAAACACTGATGCTCCAGATGCTAAACTAGTCTAAGGGAGGCCAGTTTTATTGCTTCTTTCATCAGCACAACAGTTTTTAGCGGTGCTAACATAATCGCTTAGCCTTTTAAAATGATAAACTTGGATTAGCAAACATAATGTGCCATTGGAACACAGGAGTGATGGCTGCTGATAATGGGCTTCTGTACGCCAATGTAGATATTCCATTGAAAATCAGCCGTTTCCAGCTACAATAGTCATTTACAACATTAACAATGGCTATAATGTATTTCTGATCAATTTGATGTTACTGGACAACAAAGGTGCTTTTCTCTCGAAAACAAGGAAATTCCTAAGTGACTAAATTTTATAATTCACTTGGTATTGTTTTAACAGAATCACTTAAAGCAGGGATAATCCAACTGTTCCCGCAGGTATTCCCTACTAGGCACCTCACTATAGCTGAGGATATTGATCAGGGTTGCCTTTACCTGACATATAGTATATCTGTCCATGAGTGTCTTGCTGTAGAGCAGGGGTGTCAAACCGGTTCCACAGAGGGCCGAGTGTCTGCAGGTTTTTGTTTTTTCCCATAAATTGGTTCCCAGTTCAGACCTCAACAACCAGGTGAGTGTAGAAACTAACCAATCAGTGACCTAATTAACCAATCAAGTACAAGGAGAGAGCAAAAACCTGCAGACACTCGGCCCTCCGTGGAACCGGTTTGACACCTGTGCTGTAGAGTATGTCTGTCCACTCACCTAATACTAGACAGGTTCCTGGGAAGGAACATTTCTCACTGTGGAGGTCACCTTGACCAATCATAGAGATTCTAATGATCTTACCGCCAGGTGAAACCCAGGGAAACAGTTGTGGGTAGGTTCATGTGGTCGAGAACACTTATGCTGTGTTATGTCGGGGGGGGCGGGGACATTGGTAAGCAAAACAGCGAAGGCCCTGCCCATTAATATTAATGTGGATGAATTGAAAGCTTCACCTGGAGAGTGAGCAGGCCGAATTCCCTCTGTCTTCCTCCGTGTTAACCCATCTCTGTATGTGAAAGATTTGGCCCACAGCTTGAGTGTTCTTAATGGCCATTGTGTCAGGCCTGCTGGGCTGTTCCCCATCAGCGGCACCTCACAAAATGCACACCAACCAAATCAGTGCACAGCTTGACGTGTGAGTGAGCCCTTGGCTTTATGGCTGTGTGTCTGTGTCTGTGTGCGCATGCTTTATTTGTCTGTGAGAGCATGTGTGTCTACAGTATATGTGGATTAATATAAGAATAGCGGTTCCCCCAGGGCGTTCACTACACGTGCACCTACAGACACAAAGGACCTGGCTTTATATAAATCAATGGCAGGTTGTGGGTGCGTCTGTTGAAAGCTGCACTGTGAATGCCCCATTCCGTCAACGTTACTACTCTGTCAGAGTTCAACTCAATACGGCCAGAGTGTAGCTTACTGTACCATTGTATGAGTAATGCTATTCGCGTTGCCCAATCAACAGTCCATTTAAGGCTCATCGGAGGTGATGAGAGTGAGACGAGAGCTCGAGTCCAAGATCTGAATCTGGCACGTGTTCAACAGCTTGGGTTTAAGTCAACAGAAAGAAAGGGGAAGGTGGAGTAGAGATTTTAATTCATTAGTGACCAGAGACCTCATACTGTGACCATAATTCTTAATAGCTGGATTATAGTCATAATATAAGGAGTGGGGGAATAGGTTACGTGCATTATGGAAGACTGCTCTGGTCCCCATAGCTGAGAAATACATGGGCTATCCATGGTGCCTTGTATCTGAGAAATACATGGGCTATCCATGGTGCCTTATATCTGAGAAATACATGGGCTACCCATGGTGCCTTGTATCTGAGAAATACATGGGCTATCCATGGTGCCTTGTATCTGAGAAATACATGGGCTATCCATGGTGCCTTATATCTGAGAAATACATGGGCTACCCATGGTGCCTTGTATCTGAGAAATACATGGGCTATCCATGGTGCCTTGTATCTGAGAAATACATGGGCTATCCATGGTGCCTTATATCTGAGAAATACATGGGCCACCCATGGTGCCTTGTATCTGAGAAATACATGGGCTATCCATGGTGCCTTGTATCTGAGAAATACATGGGCTATCCATGGTGCCTTATATCTGAGAAATACATGGGCTACCCATGGTGCCTTGTATCTGAGAAATACATGGGCTATCCATGGTGCCTTGTATCTGAGAAATACATGGCCTATCCATGGTGCCTTGTATCTGAGAAATACATGGCCTATCCATGGTGCCTTGTATCTGAGAAATACATGGCCTATCCATGGTGCCTTGTATCTGAGAAATACATGGCCTATCCATGGTGCCTTGTATCTGAGAAATACATGGCCTATCCATGGTGCCTTGTATGTGAGAAATACATGGGCTATCCATGGTGCATTGTATCTGAGAAATACATGGCCTATCCATGGTGCCTTGTATGTGAGAAATACATGGCCTATCCATGGGGTTTTGTATGTGAGAAATACATGGCCTATCCATGGGGTTTTGTATCTGAGAAATACATGGACCATGGTGGTGTGCTGAATCGTATTCCAGCCTCTCCTCTGTTCTCCAGGGCTAAGTGGATGTGTGGACTGTGTGAGAATTTGTACAGTATGTTATACATTGCGACCCTATCGACTGTCACTCAGTGTGGCTGAGATGGTGTGGATCGTTCTGCCTGGCCTAGCGTCTCCAGTCTTTATAGCAGTAATGCCTCATTCCTAACAATCACCCTTCCCCTGTCCAAACCCCCCCCCCCCCCCCCCCCCCCCCCCCGCTTTGCAAACCTGACTTTTATGGGGCTGACTCGCTTCTCTCCACAGCCACATGTCGAGCCTTGTGAAACGCATTTGTGTGGAACTGATTTCATTGGAAATATATCAATATTGGGATTGGAGAGATATACAGACCAAAGAATAACATTGCAGTGACCGTGACAGTTCCTTTGTGGACCGTTGTGAAATGAAAACCGTAGGACGCAAATGATTAGGGCTGACGTCAGCGCAGTGTGAGCTAGCTAACAAGCTCATGTGAACACAGTATGTTAAATAAGCGCTTGGACACTTTGTGGTGTTCTATAATTACCTCTGCAAGCTATGAATGATGTAATTGACACCCGCCATATGGTGGGGAAGAGAGGAATACTCCCCATGCACACAATATGTTTTTTTGGCAATGTCCCATCGGGCTAACAACAGGTAACAATATCGCTGAAATCCCTCTCAATCCACCAAAGGAAATCTCTGATTTTTTTGCCAGATGATCAGTTGGTTGTACAGTGATTAGATTGGAACATATATTTCTGTGGTCTCCTTGACAGTGCAATGCTCTGTTTCTTTCTGTCTTCTTTTCTCTCACTGATTCATTGTACCTTTTTATCTTTTGATGCGTGGACAGCGATGGATGGATGGAAGGCCATTATCTTACCATACTCTTAACAACAGTTATAAGAGAGTCTGCAAACCTTTTTTTTTATTGGACTAGTAATATACAGGCTTTGACGGAATATACAGGTAACTGACTAAATAAAATTGGCCCAGGACTATTTCAGTGCCTGGCCATGCAGACTGGGTGCAAGCAGGATAGATACAATAGCTGAACAAGGTTTGGATTTATAGTGTTAAACTTGTGCACTCATGGTGTCTGGTCTATGTTATGTGTTGGATTGAGATGTGGCAAGTATGGCCTTTGCATATTGTGAAATATTCAGCCAGTTGTGAAAAATAAGACTGGGCAACTTGTTGATTTTATGTTGACACTTCCAGCCATGTTTAAGCCACTAACACTTCATTTGTTTGTGTCTGTTTAAGTTTTAAAGCCTTTCTTTTCTGATTTACTGCAGCGATCCTCAGCTGCCTAGACAGAGCAGTAAGACATTTGGCTCTCTGCACTCTGGCATGAATCATTTTTATGTATTTTATTTTATAATGTTTTTGAAGTATATTAATATCTTAATTTTTTATTGCGCTTTGGTTTCCTTATATTGTGATTCTATGTACGGCACTGGTTTTGATGATTTTATTGAATGCATCATTGTACTGCATCTGATTACATCTTGATCTTAAATGTTCTTGAGGGCCCTGAAAGGTCTTATGTACCAAATGAAAATAACAATGTGATTATGTCTTAGCACAACCATTGTCTGGTTGTGGGTAATCCAAGCTCTGGAGAAGCGTAAAGACACTGTCAACAAGGATGTATTGTGTGTATATGAGAAACCAATTGTATTTTTTACTAGAGAAAACTATTATACCTTTATATGAGACGACCCATATACAGTGGGGAGAACAAGTATTTGATACACTGCCGATTTTGCAGGTTTTCCTACTAACAAAGCATGTAGAAGTCTGTAATTTTTATCATAGGTACACTTGAACTGTGAGAGACGGAATCTAAAACAAAAATCCAGAAAATCACACTGTATGATTTTGTAATAATTAATTTGACATAAGTATTTGATTACCTACCAACCAGTAAGAATTCTGGCTCTCACAGACCTGTCAGTTTTTCTTTAAGAAGCCCTCCTGTTCTCCACTCATTACCTGTATTAACTGCACCTGTTTGAACTCGTTACATGTATTAAAGACACCAGTCCACACACTCAATCAAACAGACTCCAATGGCCAAAACCAGAGAGCTGTGTAAGGACATCAGGGATAAAATTGTAGACCTGCACATGGCTGGGATGAGCTACAGGACAATAGGCAAACAGCTTGGTGAGAAGGCAACAACTGTTGGCGCAATTATTCGAAAATGGAAGAAGTTCAAGATGACGATCAATCTCACTCAGTCTGGGGTTCCATGCAAGATCTCACCTTGTGGGGCATCAATGATCATGAGGAAGGTGAGGGATCAGCCCAGAACTATACGGCAGGACCTGGTCAATGACCTGAAGAGAGCAGGGACCACAGTCTCAAAGAAAACTATTAGTAACACACAATGCTGTCATGGATTAAAATCCTGCAGTGCACGCAAGGTCCCCCTGTCCAGGCCCGTCTGAAGTTTGCCAATGACCATCTGGATGATCCAGAGGAGGAATGGGAGAAGGTCATGTGGTCTGATGAGACAAAAATGTAGTTTTTTGGTCTAAACTCCACTCGCCGTGTTTGGAGGAAGAAGAAAGATGAGTACATCCCCAAGAACACCATCCCAACCGTGAAGCATGGAGGTGGAAACATCATTCTTTGGGGATGCTTTTTTGCAAAGGGGACAGGATGACTGCACCATATTGAGGGGAGGATTGATGGGGCCATGTATCGCGAGATCTTGGCCAACAACCTCCTTCCCTCAGAAAGAGCATTGAAGATGGGTCGTGACTGGGTCTTCCAGCATGACAACGACCCAAAACACACTGCCAGGGCAACCAAGGAGTGGCTCCGTAAGAAGCATCTCAAGGTCCTGGAATGGCCTAGCCAGTCTCCAGACCTGAACCCAATAGAAAATCTTTGGAGGGAGCTGAAAGTCCGTATTGCCCAGCGACAGCCCCGAAACCTGAAGGATCTGGAGAAGGTCTGTATGGAGGAGTGGGCCAAAATCCCTGCTGCAGTGTGTGCAAACCTGGTCAAGGACTACAGGAAACGTATGATCTCTGTAATTGCAAACAAAGGTTTCTTTACCAAATATTAAGTTCTGCTTTTCTGATGTATCAAATACTTATGTCATCCAATAAAATGCTAATTAATTACTTAAAAATCATACAATATGATTTTATGGATTTTTGTTTTAGATTCCATCACTCACAGTTGAAGAGTACCTAGGATAAAAATAGACTTCTACATGCTTTGTAAGTGGGAAAACCCGCAAAATCGGCAGTGTATCAAATACTTGTTCTCCCCACTGTATATATATGAGGGGGTGTATTCGCCTTTGGACTAGAAAACCATTGTTGACCACAGGGCCCACACACTCTGGAGCTGGCCTAGCATCCCTACCGTTGAGTAGAGAAGAGAGAGGGAGAGCTTTTGTGGGCCAAAAGGAGGTAGGTGTAGAAAGAGGCCCGGGGACTCTGTTACACAACCCATCTCAGCACGTTTTAAGTCCTTGCTTGAATCTTTACTCTGTTCTGTGGGCTGTGTATCACTGCCTGAGTATAAAGCTGTTCCCTGTGAAGGGAAGAATGTCTTCCAGCCTGCGTTGATGCTTTGAAATCAGAGGCAATAGCTCATTGGAAACATTGACTGAATCAAATAGGGCCCTCTGAACTACAACGCATGTGCAGATATAATTGGCCAGTAGAGGTTCTCAACCTTTTCCCTCCATTCTTTTGGCTGATCATTTGACGCACTATTTTTCACCTCCAAGCTCCCAGTTGCTACAGTATGCATGTTTGTCCACATAAAGTCACACAACCCTGGTCTTCTTGCAGAATTTTTCACCAATCCAGTAGTTAAGTCTTCACATAATGTATGAATTGCGAGTTGTAACAAACATATGGGCAACATAGAACGCAAGTTGATGTAGTGGAAAATGCTTTGTGGTCACTTTAATTAAGAGCTTAAAATACAAAAACTCCACAGTTTCTTTTCCCCAATTTTAGTGGATAGGGGGAACTAATACACATAGTCTCAGGTATCTAACTTTCCTATCGGGTTCAACCCGTGTCCACTGGGCCTCACACTGCAGCTGTTTCTAAGGTTCTGTTAATAGTAGTCTGGACACCAACCAGATCAGATGTGTGATCTGATGGGGGTGAAATTGTCTGTAGAAACCATGCTTCACCACAGAGCTGCAATATGATTTATTGATAAAAATTTACATACACTAACACAAAAGTTACATACACTAACACAAAAGTTACATACATTAACACAAACATTACATACACTAACACAAAAGTATTCTATCTCTTCCATTATAGTTAGTTTTGCTTCAGCCAGGTCCAACGTGGCAATTCTTTGTCAGCCAATTGTCTTTCAGCTTTTAGTTATCACTTCTTCTGTGGATTGTTTCCATTCACTTGCTTCCTGCAAAATGTGGGCACTGCAGAATACATAAACATCTTGACATGCACAAAGACACAGACTCACAAATTCTACACACCCTCTGTTGGGTGTTGGGATAGTTGAGAAGGATCTGTAGTCCAGGCATTCCCTTTCAAATTTGATGTCCATATGGCCTGAATCAAATCAAAATCTAATTGTATTTGTCATATGCTGTGTAAACAACAGGTGTAGACAAGTAGTGAAATTCTCGGCATTTAGAGTTAGCAGAATACAAGTAATATGTACTCAATGAATAACAAATAATACATTCAAATCCTTCTGTGTCCGCCTAGCATGGAGTCCACAGACCAGGAGCAGTCCTTAAAGGATGAAATGCCATTCCTTGTTTATCTTTCATGAAAAAAGTCCTTATGATTGCATTGTCTATTCCATATATCTTTGGCAACGTCTGCTATTTTAGCATCAGGCACATATGGAGTTCTTTCTGTTTCACTCTTTCATATGTAACTCTTGCTTTTGAGGTTTGAGTTATTCATTAGAACCCCTTTAATTAGTAAAGGTTTGACTCTTAGGATCTGAAATTGGACACAGTATGAAAGCCTCTCCATAAATTAGAGTATTGACATTTGATACTATATCGTTTATTGGATTATTGCAGGGAAAGCTATTTCTTTGTATGACAGGATGCTATGATCATTGTGATAAAGATGTCTCAGTGTTCCTGAATAGGAAGTATGGAATGTGTGTTTGTGATCTAGATCTTCTGGAAACATTTTAGTTGAAAACTGTCCTTAAGATTAGATTGTTTGGAGTTTGGAAAACTGCACAACTCATAGAAGAAAGGATACGAAAGCTCTACAGGACAAAAAGCACTGCTGTTAAAAGATGCATTTGTTGTGGTATGTAACGCTGTTCCCCCCTGAAAGGTTGGATTCATTATTAGACAATTAAAATAATCTAATGGCTGCATTTTGAGCAAATAGGACTGGCAATAGGAGTGAAAAAGTAATGTTTAATGATTGAATGTTGAATTAAATTTCTCTGAAATGATTGCTGCTTTAATGACATATCATGTATTAATTTACTGAGAGCATAGCACAACATACTTTTGCACACATTCAAAGTACTTTACCCATGGAGGTTTGCTTTATATGCCGTGGAGAAGCAATCTAACAAAGAAAACAGCTTTTGACCTGCTATTTCACCATAATGCAAACTACTTCTGAAACAGCTACAGTAATGAGAGAAGTAGCCTTCACTGTACCATAAAAACTGGACAGGTTGTGGTTGTAGTATAATTCTTTTAATAGAGGGTCTGAGAGATATACATTGTGGTTCTGGCATAACTGGATAGGTTAACACTAGGAATGCTATCCCAACATCTACACTGACTCATGGATGCATGATATTTATCACTGACAGCCAGGGCAACTATCTCTCGCCTGCATTATTCAAGTTTTCCAACAACAAGGTCTGTCCACAGAGGGCATGCCATGAAAATACTTTTTGTTGACTGAAAAACCACAATGGCACACATAACTATTGCAACAGAGTCAGCCAGGAAACTGACTGTGGTATACTGACTGAAACCGCAAAAAAAGGACTTTGTTAGAGAAGCATTTGGGAATCCATGGACTGCATCTTCAATTATCCCCTAAAGGCAGGTCCTCATTAAAGATTTGACATAGGTGACATGCGTTGACAATACCAGTCTGGTGGCAAGCCATCTGAAATCTCTTTACGGCTGAAAAGTCCCACCGTGATAAAAATCAAAGCCTAAGAAGACAAAATAAGTGGGACGTTCAGTTGTAGTCCATTGAAACGAAGAGAGCAACGCTTTCGCCTCTTCAGACAACCTGCGGCACACCTGTACAATTTTGTCAGTTGTGATGATCGTGTGGCTGGTGGGCCCATGACCACCCATGGCTCTGCTCCCCTTCCCATCTGCCCCCACTCTTATGCCCGCCCTGTCCAGTGCGAGTAGGATCTATTTTAATGCGTGTTGTGTAATGTTTGAGAATGAAAGTCTTCGTGGGTTTGTTTTCAGAAACACCTTCCATTCTCATAGTACACATGTATCTTGAGCAAATGTGTAAGAGAAAAATCCAACCAGACCACGCTGGTGGTCTCACACGGAGGGGTCGGCATCAAATCCTGACGACTGACACCTAAGGTGAGGTGTGAGTGTAAAAGTCAAGTATTTCCCTCCTGTGATGGACAGCTCGTCTCCCACCGAGACCCTAAATCAGCCTCGTGGGACTTCCCTCTCTTCCTCTTCCATCCTGGCCGGCCTGTACTCCCCCACCTCTCCATCATGTCCTCCAGAAGGCCTGAAGATAAGCCAGACAGGTACGTGTGATGAAAGCGAAGGCCCCTGTTGGCCTGTGGTCTGGCCCACATTAAGAGGATCAGATCATGCATCTGCGCAGCAGGCAGAAGCAGCTCCTGAAGCTCCAGTAACAGCATGTGTTTCCATTCTTCCAGGACCCAATCCCCACCGATATGGAACAGGGGGCTAAATTGAAACGGCTTGGCTAAGGACATAACCAGACCTTATTGGACTTAATGTACTTTGTGCAGCGTCTTGAGTGTCTAGTTCAACGATCAGTGGTATAAATGAGGTTTTAAATCATACCAGAGGGCCAGTCTAATTTTTTGGCCTTATGTGTCAATCTGCAAATGGCCAGTAATTGATGCATCCAATCAAATGTACCCTTGGCCTCTGCCTTACAAAGAAGATCAAATACACTGAGAGTAGATTGGTTTCTTATTATAAAGATTGTTTCAGTCATGGAAAAGGAATAATGGGGGAATGAATGATTCCAAACTATGAAAGGAGAATCAGTGCAGCAACCAGCCACCATACACAATACTACAGTTGGTTTTAGGACGGAGACAATAAATTGTTTACTTGTTTTTTTGTCATTCTTTGTATTCCTATAACTTGTTTGGGTTTAACCACACATTCTTTGCTGGCCTCTGGCCTCAGTGACGGCTTTTGTTCAAATATATTTTTTTTGGAAAGAGCAGATGAAAAGAACAACATGGACAAAAAGAATATGCATATGTCTTGTTTGTTTTTATCTCCCTGAAGACACTTTAATAAACAAACATAAAAAAGAAATATACATTCAAAAGGAAATTAAACAAAAGTACCAAACATGACCCCCACATCTGACTGTAAGTGCTTTTATGGCAGTGACCCATACACAGCTTCCCCACGACTGACCGCTGGCTGGAGGACAACAGAGGGAGATCAGGAGAGGGCAGAGAGACAAGTGTAAGGGTGCAGAATCCAAGCCATGCAATGATGGGATCCATGCCCTGTCATGATGGGATCCGTGCCCTGTCATGATGGGATCCGTGCCCTGCCATGATGGGATCCGTGCCCTGCCATGATGGGATCCATGCCATGATGATCTAGACAGAAGGTTGATTGGATTGGATCTCAGTAGAAGGGATGCAGCTCATTGTATTCAGATCTGTGAGCCAGCCAGGCCCCAGGCAAAGCCAAGGAGAGAACTATGAAGAAGTCAGCCATTTTTTTGTTATTCCCTTGAACTATTCATCATTCTAAAGCAACTAGTACTTATAGAGTTGGTTTATTTCACCTTCATGTAAACAGGAAAGGAAATGGAGATCCAAATACATCAAAAGACATGTACAACAGTAAGCAAATGCTCAATAAATTAAACCATATGGGGTGATACATACTGAAGTATATACAGATGGATAATGTGCATTGCAGGTGCAGTGAACAAGTATCAGCTCAGACAATCTGTATTTGAGTGAAGAAAATGTGTAAGGAGTGAAGAAAGTCGGCTTTGACAGTATCATTTCCCATGGAAGAGAATGCATTTGGTTTCCCTGGAATTGAGGAGTAGCTGGAGATGAAGGAAGACAGGCTGTTGTATATTATGGAAGTTGTGTTGAGGGGGTGGACAGCCCTGAGCTCAACAAGGGGCCAGATAGTGTAATCTCCTTAAAGGTGTATAATAGAGTCCAGTGCCACCTTATTGATGTATACAGAGAATCATTTCCCATCTTCCATTGACACAGCCTGTGGTTTAGACAGCAGGCCTGAGATTTTGCACACTATAAACAGTGAGAAGTAATTTTTGAACAAGACTAGGCAGTTCTCTGAGAACCCAACATTGTTGAGTCTATGGATTCAGATACATGAGGGAGTCAAAGGCTTTGGCCAGGTCAATAAAAACCACAATGCAGTACAGCTTGATGTCTCTAGCAGATTCTATGTAATTATGTTGCACCTTCGGTATTGCTGAAGTACAACCATGGCCAAATCTGAAGCTTGACTTCAGAGAGAATATGATGGAACTCAAAATGTTGAGTTATCTATTTGTTTAAAGAGAGGAATGATAGCCACATAAATTTCCAGTTTAGGGGGGATTTCAAAAATTTGCAGTGAGAGGTTAAACAGGCATACGATAGGGGCAGTGATAACAGGCAAACAGCTTCTGAAAGAAACTGTGTAGATCATTGATCCCAGCTGATTTTGTTTGCATTTTGGAACTTGTTTCCAAACCTAATACCTCTGACCTGAATCAAAGGAGAAATGAGGAGAGTTCTGGTGGGAATCTCTATGGAAAAAGAGCAGGAGTGAGGGCAGCAGGGCTAGGCACAAAACATTTGAACGCCAAGCGGTTATTGAATCTCTTAATCATCCTGGCCTTGTGTTGTGGGCAGCTGAGAGGAGGCCTTTTTAGATTGTATAATATCACAGAACTGTTTAGGGCTCACCATCAGCAACAAGTTGTTTGTTTTCCTGAGCTCGGCATGTTTATTAAGGACAGTAAGGAAAGCATTTTCTCAGCAGAGGAGATGAGGCTCATTTATGCCAGTGTGCAGATGCTGCTCATTAAACACATTGAATTCATTGGTAAAGTTATACATTTTCTCTAGACTCCTTAGACAACCAAAATGTCCATGCATGCAACCTCGGAAGACACCTCTATGCAGCTACTTAAATGGGGTGATATTCATGCAAAACCTTATATAGTACCCAGGTCACTTCCCTCTCACTTTCTATTTCGTCCCTTTATTTACCAAAGTAATGGTTTTAATTATTATTTTGGGTATAGGGGAAAGTCTTGTTAAAATACATTTGGCTAAAGGGAGGGCCATACATTTTCATTTGCACATATAGCTCATCAAAAGTAGCCTAATATACTGTACCCTCCCACATGGTGAACAATCAAAGTCACTCTGTATAAGAGCTAAATTACTTTGAAGTAATTGAGGAATATAGGAGAGGGCCCTTCTGTTCAAGGGCCTAACATTTAGTCTGTCTGCTAGGCTGTTAGAGAGCTAACTAAAACAATAGTGGTATGGCCTGTACTAATTGCAGCAGCTGGTAAAATGCCTCTGGCTTTGTCTTCTTCTGGTTGTGCCGCTGGTTTGTTTAGGCTGTTTTATTTTGTGGCACATGATAGTTCTTGGACCAAGACTGAGCTTCTGTTTATGTACAAGTGTAACTAAAAGGCATGGCTATCTTGTCTCCTTGCAAAGAAATATCAAAAGTATAGTAAATTTCAATGTGTTTAATCTGTTTTGACATTCACCAAACACTTTTGGCAAAATGATTCATCCTTGTCAAACATCATCACAGTGAATTTGATTCTCCTCCGCAACCCCTTGAGAAAGATGGGAAATATCTCCTCACATTTCACACTGAGCCGCCCGTCAGCTGAGTTAATTGTGGTGTTTGTGGGATGGATGGATTAGAGTGAGGGAGGGAAGGAGCTCTACTCTATGGATTCCTGTTAAAGCTGAGGGGTGGGGATCAGAGAGAAGCACCACAAAGCATGTCCCTAACAGTGGTGGTCTAGATGAGATAAAGTGATCCAGTCCTGGAGCTGGGGAATCCAAAACTCAACCCCCAAGGGTGTACTGTGCTGGGCTGACGAGAGATGCCTTTTTGAAAGGTCTAATTTATCCTTATCTGACTAACAATGCCTATGCCAGATTTCTATCTCCATCCTCAGATGTTTTGTTGGTCTTAGCAGCCTAAACTTTGACCTCTCTTCTTCTGGATTTGATTGGATGCATATGTGGAATTGTTACCTCCTTCTTAGTGAGAAATGCAACAGCTGTTTCAGTTGTGTTTCTACCCAGTCTGATTTATTCCAACCTTATTAGCGTGATGACAGACTTCACATTAATTTGGTTCTGATTAATTTCAATATTTAGTTATTCCACTATAGCCAGAATAACCACATGTCTCATTGTGTATGATATCTTTACTTCGTCAACCCTCTCTAGCAGGCTCTGGAACAGTGGGTCAAGATGTTTTTCCATCCATGGAACTGCATCACTTTCTCTATTAGCTAGCTGGCCTCCATCTTCTCCATCTTCTCTCCATCTTCTTCACTTGAAGTTCACAATTACACATACATGATCTGATATATTTAAGGAAAGATAATCTGTTGACAATACTGACTCGTAAGAAGAAAAGAATGAAAAGATGGGTGTGTATTTTCTGGGAATAGACTGACACCTCCGGTCAACCCTAAACACCTTGTGATCCTGTGACTGTCAGTACTGTACACATCCTAAATAGAGCTGAACAGAAGATAGTGTTGCACACGGTGACTCCCAGTTGCCTCACGGCAATGGCCACTCAAGGTGCTGTAGCAGCAATAAAAGAAAACATGTCACCACAACCCCATGAACAACAAGCCTAAGAATAGGCACAAAGTGGATACTGGATATAGTGATGGACAATAGGAATGGAGGACACGTACATGATCCTTCAGATGTGTCCTTCGATCTTCTAGTTCGGAAAAAGAGATTTTTACAAAGGCCCCGATATTGAGACCTGTCACCCTGTCAGACGGCTATTGGCTAAATGTAACGTGAGTCCAGCGCTCCTGACATTACTGTGACAGGCTGTAATGCTGTGCCATCTGTGCGCAGTACAAGAGATGGCAGACCACAGGATGGGCCCCCCAGTTCCCCTTCACTCAAAAACAAATGACTCCTATGGCACAGGGGCAGCCGTCGTATCCATGGCCATGCCAGATACATGTGCTACAACTTAAGTCGCCAGAATAAATCTCCCTGTGTGAGTGGAATGAGGAGGATTTCCCATTAACCCAGGAATGCCTGCTCACTGGGGATCTCCCTGAGCCCAGCAGGCATAAATAACAGCCCCGGCCTCTAGGGGGCGCATATACAGCCTTTACACAGAGAACCTGCTTGTTTTTTTTCCTCAGTCTGTCTAAGGATGGTAATGTGATCATCCATTCTGAAGGGTATAGAGTGTGGGTATGGGTATGAATATCAGCAGTGACGTCAGGGCTACAAGGTGACAATGAGGACCACAAGGTGCCCTGGAGTGGGGCAGGGTAGGGGCTGGGCTGTGTGGTTAACACAGTGCTAAGGTGACAGTCTTACCTGCAGGCTGGGCCCCACTGAAAGAGGAGAACACACACATCCTCTCCCCCTCCCCTGTGTGGGAAACCCGGGCCCCTGTCAGCGTGTGGCGATGACAGCTAAGAGGTGTTCAGTGGCAGAGAGGGACGGAGGGAGGGGGGGTTTACTAAGGTAAATGCAGGAGGATTGTGCTAGAATGAGAGTGGTAGACAGAGAGAGAGAGAGAGAGAGAGAGAGACAGGTGTGGGAGACCCATCATGTTCCATGTCCTTCAACAGGAAATGCCCCAGGATATGTTCACGGCTAAAATGTGGTGTGCTTTGCTTTTTTAAATACGTTACTGTAAAAATATAGCTGCTGACTTTTTTCTGTTGCTACATTAAGGGCGTGTGAAGGTGAGCGCTGCTTTGCTTTTGAGATGTGTTTTTCCATCTGCTGTTGCAACTTTAACTGGGACCCATCAGCCACAGTCTTCAACAGGCCTTCAGCGGAGGAGAGGCAGCCTTCCAAACGGTGTCGATGGACGTGGCTAAAACTCCTCAAACCTGGCTGCCTGTTTATCCGAGGTATGAGGGCAGATGTGAGTGGTGCCTCCTCAGACAGGCTGCTCATGTGAAAGAGAAAAGGCAGCTCTCTCGTCCTCTCATCGAGTCCTCCTGCTGAATGCCTCTTTGTCGCAGCAGAGACGCATTGTTGCGTTGCTAAGGCCCGTCACCAAGGGACATGTTTATCTTCCCCGATTTAATCACCTACTCAGTCTTAAATGAAAACATTCAAATGTTTTGCTGCTCTGCTCTCTCTCTTTTGTGCCCTGTAGTTTGGGTGCGAGCTGCTCTTTCCACAAAAGAACCCTCATTTTCTGTCTCAGTTCCCTTCTCATAGAAGCCAGCCGGGGGGGGGGGTTGGGTGCGCGCCGGCATTAACTCTAACAGCTTTTGGCATCTCGAGACAGGAATTCATTTTTGCCTCCTATGATGGTGGCGAGCGGAGGTTTCATCACGATGGGAGCTACAAAGGCCGGGGTTATTATTATTCTTTGAGACACAGAGCTTTACACTCCACACTTCATCCCTTTCCGCTTCATGTCCTAAATGAAATGAAATGTTTGGCATCCTGATCCCATTCCAAAAACATGCATGTAACATAAATACATAAACTGTATCCGAGGAGGATCTGGTGTCTGCAGTCCACAGCCCTCCCACATGGTGCAGTACAGGACACCACACTGGGAGCTTTGAACATACTGGAACACAATCGGCACTAGTGTGTGGATGTTGGTGAGCATTAGTGTGTTCATGTGTGTCAGAAAAGGGACGTGTGTGTGTTTGTGTATGTACTTGTGAAACAGAAACAATTATGGAAAGGGAGGACTTGACTTCAAAACATGCTTTTGTAGGCTTATAGATCAGTTTGAGGGTTTGGTTAAGGTGTCAGTATATTGCAGAGAATAGTGTGCGTGTGTGTGTGTGTGTGTGTCTGTGTCTGTGTGTGTGTGTGTAAAAGTGAAAATGTGGCAAAAAGATGTGGCAAAAACATATGGTCCAGCTATGTGGCAAAAATATATATGGTCAAAATGATTGGAGTACTCCTTCTCTCCCCTACTCATTGTTATAAGGGTACTCCCTCTCTCCCCTACTCATTATTGTTAGGGTACTCCTTCTCCTCCCTACTCACTGCTATGAGGGTACTGCCTTTCTTCCCTACTCACTGTTACTATGGTACTCCCTCTCTCCCCTACTCATTGTTATTGGGTACTCCTTCACTCCCCTACCCACTGTTATTGGGGTACAGCTTTACACCCGAACCCCCAGGAAGGAAGCCATGGACGTATTACAGCATTTACTCCTTCTCATCTCATCCTCAACGCCCATGTCCCAGGTGGATCACAGCTGTTGAGTGAGACACTCTAACTGAGCTTGCTCTAAAAATAACAGTGTTGACACCGAGAGAAAAACAAAAACTAATTAATGAACCTATGATTTACTACCTCCTGTCTCTGCTGCGAGATCTTTAGTCCCATGAGGTTTTGTTCTCAGAAAATCTCGCTTTTCTTTTCACCTCTGAGTGAACATACAGACTACACTATTTCCCAGGCCGCCATGGGTTGAGTCAAGTCTCCCTCTACATTCGGTGAACTGAGTGATGTAGGCCCCAACCCTCTAGTAGCCCCCCACCTCATCGCTCACAGGAAGAGGAATTTCATCCATCCGCAGTACAGGTGGCATATTCTCACCCCCCTGGATGTTTTCTGTGTTACAGTGAATGTCTCGGATTGGGGGAATTTAAGTCTCTCTGCTCCTAAGAGAAAACAGAGCGGACATTTTCCACCGTAGAAGCAACACGTGGTAGGCTTTAGAAGCTAATAATGTGTAAGGAGATCTGAGAGGTCTGCTCAGTGAGAACGGGCTGTCCTCTCCCCAGTGCTGGGCCTGGTTAGACCAGGGCCTGGCTTTATGGGCCCCGTCCAAGAGCTTAGCCAGCGGGGCAGATGGAAAGATGAGACGGGCCTCTGGTATGATGGGCAAAATGGAAAAGGCCTTGTGTTTTTATTCAATCAGAGCTCTGGATGACACTTGTAATGCCCTGGGGCAGTATGTGTGTGTACATGTGTGTGTGTGTGTACGTGTGTGTGTGTGTATTGGCATGGTTAGTATGTGGGAGAGAATAACAAATACACCTTAATCAAATTAGCACACCCTTTCTGTTTCTGGCCATTTTGTTGTTGGGAAAATGTTGCCCCTGCAGTAAATAGAAATAAACCAGCCTCCGTTTTTATAGGCTGAGGGTATGTGTTCTGTTGGACCAGGGTGTGGCCAGGATATAAATCCTACTACATGCCCAACGAGGCTTACTAATTTAGGTAGAGTCAACTCTCGACACACACACAAGCCAGAGATTATTTTTACTGGAATAGATTAAAGCCTGCCAATACAAGAAAGAAATTCAAGATGCTGTTTAGTATATGTGAAATATATTACATTTTTCACACATTTTGAAATGTATATTAATGTGGACTTACTGTATATTTGTTCACTTATTTGTAAATTATTTATACAGGAAATATAATATTTTGGAAATATTACAGTAAATATTTCAATTTTATTTTTTATTAGAAATATTTTAGATAACATTTCTCACATATGACAGTCAAATCAATGTTTTTCTTTACAGCCATGCCCTGGGGAACAGTTACGAGGGAAGGAGAAGGTAAGAATGACACACATTGTGAATGATTAGTTGGCCATTTTTGTTTTCAGGGCCAGATTGTACATTTTGCCACAAAAGTACCAGACGATCTTTGGTGACCGCAGCAAGTACCTTCTTAACATCCGAAAGATACATTATACGCAGGGTAATTTCCCTTTCGCTTAGTTGGGACATTAGTATTTGATCTTCAGACCAGAGTGAGGAGTGCCCGTGCTAGCACTCCAACACCATTTCCAGCAACATCTGGTCTCCCATCTAGGGGCCGACCAGGACATCTCTGCTTAGTGTGTGGCAAGCCAGCAGTGAGATTGATTTGTCAGGCTGGTGCGTGTTTTCTACCATTCCATACCAAATATCCATGCTGAAAAGCTCTGTAAGTGGTGGGCAGTTGAACATGTTGTTTTGAATGTGAATTTAGATTTTTTTTATTTGGTTGGATAAGAGTGATGAAAAGTGGCTGTAAAAATCATCACACATCTAACAGATCACCATGTCTGCTGAGTTAGAGGCTGACCATCACATGGCCTCAGCCAGAGAGCCACCCAAGCAGAAACAAACAAAGTTCAAATCTGTCAGCGAGATAACTGAATAAAAGAATATTCTCTCAGGACTGCTTGTCTGAAGTACAGAATTTTCTTCTGATACTGGAGTAAAGAGACAAACTTCTCATTGAACTCATTAATTCATCTTCAAATGTATCCCCAACAGTTTTTCACGCATGACGCTATTCACAGAATCCTCAGAAATACGGGACCATTTCTGTTATCCTCTGCCAGACAGAGCAGAGTGGGTCAAATTAAATGGAAGTCATGCTGGTCTGGTCATGGGGCTGCTGTGCTATCCAGTAGAGGAATTGTTGCCTCTGTGATGGTCCTCCCAGGTGGCCTGTAGGGAGTGGCTGTGAGGAGAGCTCAATGTCCCCCCTGGGTTCCCCACCTCAGCTCAGAGTATTCTGGAACCTGGGCCTGGACAGAAATAATGTCAGAAAGTAGTGTGCTGAGGCCCCACACCTCTGCTTTGCTGTCTGCCCACCCCGCCCCCCACCTCCAGAGAGTTATAAACAAGCTATGCTGATATTAGCTGTGTTACTGGAGCCATTCGAGCAGCACACTTTGGAGAGAAAAGAACAACACTTTTTGCAGTCTGTAAAAGGTTCACCTTTAGCCCCACTCGGAGCCAGACGTCTTCCAGCCTAATGTATCCCTGCTTTTAAAATGGGACTGTTAAACTGCTTTTTTTATTTTCTTTTTTTAAATCTCCTTTTGCTCTTCACCAGAAAGAGGTTTCAGCTAACACCTGACAGGGTGCGTTCGTTCTCATTGCAGGCTCATGCAGCAACAGGAAAGAGAAGGGGTCACATGAACGTCAGGAGCTGACTTTCAGGAAGAGTTGAGATAGAGCAGAGCTGGCTGCCAGAGGGAAGAGAGAGACAGGCACAGAGAGAGAACCAAATAGAGAGGGAACAGGAGAGTGAGAAAGATGAGAGAGAGAAAGGGCTTTTCTCCCTTAGCCCCTGGACAGGCCCGTCAGGGGAACCCTGGGAAATGAGATGCTGTCAGCCATTGTTTTCCTCCATATCACCTTTTGCCCACTGCTCAAGCGCTTTTGACAAGATCAGGCTTTCCTCTTCAAGCCCTTTGACAGGCACTGAAAGGGATGGGATTTGATGAGCGCTATCTTAGCTAAACATTATTTATTTAACCTTTATTTAACTGGGAAAATCCTATAAATAAGACACCGTTTATTTTGCAAGGTAGGCTTGGCCAGGCAGAAGCAGGCAATACATCACAGCGTTTTAACCATACAATACAATCAACACGCAGCACAATCTGGCCTACAGGAAACTTTAACACTCCTTAATATATAATATAAGTACAGTGTTTCATGTGCCAGAATTCTTCCTGACCATGTGTTTTCCCTGAGCAGGAACAAATCCGGGCCTTGGATAAAATTGTAAAGGATTGTTGTCATTTTACTCATTCAGTGAACGTCTCTGTTGCGTGGAAGCCCTCAGCTGTGTGTTTCCAGAGGGAATGCACATGTTTAGGTTTAAATCACTTGGGCTTTTCGGGGCTAGGTCGAGCTGTCCTCTGCTCCACTGGAGTCTATGTACATACCCTTGGCCTGGGATGAATTAAACCATTATTAATTACTCTACATGCAGTTTAGTGGCCCCATAAATAACAGGGGAAAGGGACAGAGCTGCTAGACCCATACCAGGAATATGACTGTAGATACTTGGTAAGGGGAAATAGATGTGCAGTTTATACCCTAACAGTAAATGTCATTAAACATATTAACATAAAAAAATGTTTTACACTTGTAATGACCCTGAACCTGTTTATAGCTTATATAAATAAGCAACATACATACCTCCACAACTGTCAAGCATGAAGATATGAAGTATGTTATGGGTTTGTTACCTCTGCAAATCTATGTGACCGCCATGAAGACATACTTCTTTTTGCTTGTTTACACAAACAGCAGTTAAAGCATAATGTCATTTTGTTCATCAAGGCGTGACCGAGAAAGGGCTAGGCCTATAATTTCATATTCAGTACTGAGAATAAATGACTGCAAGCATATCAAACCACATATTTGATTTAAATCATGAAGGATCATCTTGTGTAAGAGAGCTGTGTACTGATTTATTTTCTTTCCTCGCAATTTTCAGCAGTAATTTCAGGGAGCTAATGTGATCAAATAACGTCCTCTGATTTTCAGGGTTTATGCTTTAAAAATAAAATTAAAATGACTACCTTGAAATTTAAACACTAACAGAGCCTCAATGTTGTGCCCCAGCCCTGCCCAAGCTTTGGTTTCTGTTCTTAGAACTCCCAACCAACCCACCCAGGCTCATGGAGAAGGTTGTATGGGGCATGATTATGTTTATGTTTACATTATATTTACGTTATATTTGTCCAATAGATCCTCTGACTTTCATTAAACTATGTCTTCACTCATCATTATCCTCATCATTCCCATCATGATATCAACATCAGAATCATTATTATCTTCATTGTCATTTTACATCATTCTCTAAAACTTTAAGCTCTGGAGTCCTGCATGTAGATAAATAAATAAATTCTCTGAAAACTGTGAATACATGTATTGTACAGTAGGTGCAAATAAATCCGGATACATATTTGTTGTTTCTATTGAGGCCATAATTTCAAGCCTTGTATTTGGCTAACTCAAGTAAAATATGAGGTCAGTTTATTTTTAAACATTAGCCTGCGTTTTAAATCCTGTTTCAGCTGTCACAAGCTAACCCCACCGCATTCTGCATCAGCAACCAGATAAACAAATAGCATTCCTTATCCTTTCTTTCTTCACCTTGAGCCAGTGCTCATTCAAATATAAACCGAACCTATTTATTGATAGCGATTATATATTTTTTGTGAATTACCTAGTCAAAACATTTATTCTGTGCACTGGGAAATGGGCTGTTTTTTCGCAGAAGGTCAATGGAGACAGCATAGCTTTATTTTTGTCCCCAACCTGCCACCCCTGTTGCTCAAGCTCCTAGCCCAGAGCAGAGTCGGTACAGAACAAGCATTTAGCCGACGTCCGTTTGGAATGACTGTGTGGCTGACTGGCTTACTCACACACACATTCAGAGCAACAGGAGTGTGTGTGGCTGACTGGCTTACTCATACACACATTCAGTGCAACAGGAGTGTGTGTGGCTGGGTGATACTGATGCGTGAAGGTGGGAGGCAGAGGATGGCTGTTGAACAATGCCATCGTTGTGAACCACCTTGCTAGCCCCTTCGGGCCCTGTGCAAATTCCCACCTGTGTCCTCAAGCTTATCGTCTCATCATTGGAAAACAATCACTATGGACAGCTACTGTAATTTTGAGTGGAACAGACTGCATAAGTGTTTTCTTGTCTTCCTTCGAGCACTAAGTTTTGCTGATCGCTAACTAAACTGAGTAAAATATATTTACTACGACTGGGTAGTCTGCTTGTACCACATAGCTGTCTTAAGTTAACTGCATTCACCCTAAGTTGCTCAGGATAAAAGCCTCTGCTAATTGACTAAAATGTAAATATGTGCTTGATAAAAAGAAGCCAGCCAGCTGTGGGTGATACATGCTAGGAACTCAGTGTGCTGTTGAATGTATGTGAATGTTTACACTTGTGATGTTTCATTTCGTGTAATGATATGATGAACAAAGAGACTCCGCTTTAAGTAACCATTCATCATCATTAAAATGTCATGGCATTGCTTTATAAGTTCCTTAGATAAGCTGATGGCAGGCTAATAGGCAATGAATGAATAGAAATCGCTTCACTGTAAATGTTCTTCACAGTTCTAAAATACATTTCACAGTCATATAAAATTTGGCCCCCAAAAATGTCTTTGTTAGTAATGGTAATTCACTCCATACATGGAAAGCAATACACGATGAAAAGTGCTGGGCCACGTTGTAAATATGAAGTACAGCGCTAAAACAAGGACAATCATTTATTGTTTTGTTTTAACCACAGCTCTTATGAACCGTATCGGCAACTGTTCATATGTTTCCCATTGTTTAAGCTTTGATTGAATATTCCATAAAGCCAGGCTTGTACTGGCAATATTATATTCTGTAACAGTGGGTAAACTGTTCTGATAAATGTCTCTTAGGAGAGGATGATGTGTTATGTAGACAGGAAATACAGGAGTTGGTTCCTCTGGCCATTAGCTGAGTGCTATTGGTCACTAAGTCATGGAATGAAACCTACTGAATTGTTAGAGAGGTCGTTCTATTGATGGTAGAAACGGTAGAAAAAATCGTGCTATTTGCCAGATTGCTGCTCATTGCCTATGTATCAGGTGAAGGGTCCAGTAAACAAGAAGATATAGGTTTTCAAGGATTTTACATAACTAACTGTTTACTTTCGAAAAAGGGTTTAATGCATGTGCATTGCCCTCAATATTTGTGGCCATTTTGGCCATTTGCCTACATGGGCTGCAGTGTGTCTAACAGGGCATGTAGGAGACCAGTAGCCAGCTCTGGTTGTCATGGGCATGTGACACGGATACCACAGCCAACTGCCTCCTACAGTATAAACGTTTCACTTTTTCTCTTTTACAACCAACGATGGTCTTTGTTGTGTGAAACTGTGGGATCCAAATCAAATTGTATTATTAAATTGAATGTGCCTTTTAAAGCTCAATAGTGGAATGTTTGTGAAATCGAATGCCCCTATCTGCCCGATCAAAGAACTGGAGTGCCATGGTTTCATGGCTTTGCATTCCTGCTTTGGTGATTTATTTTTGCGTGTCCTGTAAATTATTAACAGATCTTGTAACACGGGTGGGGACCCAAGGGGGCCAGTGGCAGGGCAGAATCTGGATTGATCTTGAGTGAGAACAAAGCAGTTATTTCTTGAGGTCAAGTGATGGGATGAATGGCTGTTTTCCAGCGGACTGTAATGACAAGCCACGAACACGACACAAACAGGCCAACAATGTGTTCATGGAACATCTTATTGCATTTTTACTCGATCCTCCGCCTTTTTGTTGGAGTTTGTAAAACAGGCTTTGAAAACAAAGTAAACAGCTTGGAAAAATGTTAACAAACTGTTTTGGTGTGAAAAGAGAAATATGCTTTTCAATGATCGCATAAGTATAATTTAGTAAGCTTAGTGTGAGGGATTTCAAATAGTTTTAAAACGGGTTCTTCAAAGCATTTTGTGACTAACACATAAAGCTGTAATCTATGCAAAACCATATATTCCTATGGTATACATAGTAACAAATAATGGATCAGATGTCAATACATGTTGTGATTTTTCCTTTCTTTTTCTTTTCATTTTGTAGTCATTATAGGTTAATCACCAACATGTGAAATTGTTTGAAAGAATCTGTTAAGACTCATATTGACTACAAAACCCACTCTACCACACTCTCTGTAGACAGACTCTGGCTGATAAAGTATATTTTCACTTTTGTGCCTAGGCTGTTAGAACCTAACACAATATTACAAACCCAATATCACCATGTGAAATAGTTAAATAGTTGTGAAATTGCTTTATGGTTTCTAACTTAAATTGTTGTTTTTTGGTAGCTGGCCAGTCTGAAGCAGATATTAAAGAAAAGAGACTTGAAACATATTGTCAATGGATGGGGGAATGAGGAAACACTCCCGCTCAGCAGTCAACTGACTAATTATGTTGTCATGCTGCGTCAGACGGTTGCTTAGCTAATCATCAACATCCCTTAAAGACACCCAGGGTAAGTATTCAAAAACTGCAAATGTTATCTATAATGTCTCGCACAGCCCATTGATAATGTACGGGTAAGAAAACAAATGCCTGTTAGCAGGACTCCAGACTGAGGTTTTCTGTCTCCCCAAAAGTGTCTCTGTCTGAAAGCACTTACGGAGCACCTAGAAGTTAAATCATAATGAAAATAAAATATTTGAATTACTACTAGAACAGGCTTTCACCAAATGTCATGAATTGTGTTTCTGGGAGTGGATTTCTACTTCAAGGCATAAGATCTCACTGCAACTGTTTGACATTGAGTTGTTGGAGAACACCCGGTATAAAGGTTACTATGTTATAAGAGAAGTTTCAGATTTTAATATGACAAATAACTGACAAATAACTTTGATTATTGTGGATATGTTTTAATATAAACAATTTGAAGATTCCCTGTAAGCTCACTCCACAGGAAGCTTGAAATTGTACATCCCCAAAAGTCAGGAAGGACGCAATACTGTTAGCAATATCATGCTGGTTGTTGGTTTCATTTGCAGAGATACACAGGGCAAACCCCACAACAACATTTTTACTTGCAATTGCATGCTTAACAATGATAGAAAAATACATATAAATACAAATACATATAAATACAAAAATAAGAAAAAAGTTAACTATTGATATTATTATAACAAAACATTTAAAACTTCAGAAGTTACAGCACTGTACTTCAATAGTAGCAGCTCTATACTTCAGAAGCAGCAGCTCTATGCTTCAGTAGTGGCCGCACTATACAGTACTTCAGTAGTAACAGCACTATACTTCAGTAGTAACAGCACTATACTTCAGTAGTAACAGCTCTATACTTCAGTGGTAACAGCTCTATACTTCAGTGGTGGCAGCACTATACTTCAGTAGTAACAGCTCTATACTTCAGTCACAGCAGCTCTATTCTTCAGTGGTGGCAGCAGGCCATCAACTGTAGTTAGCTACTATAACGACATTAGCTGTAGCTTGGGGCAAACGGAGGGCGGCTTGTTTAATCTGATATTTACTCTCTCGCTACTGCACTTCATGCTAGCTCTTTCTTGGTGACATGCATCAGTTATGAGTTGACAAACAAGCAAAAGTGTTCAGCAGTTGGGTTGCCTGAAGATTGAAAATGACATTGAGTGTCTTGGTTTAAGACCCAGTGTTTGGATACAGTCCGTCTGACCGATGGTAGGCTAAATGATAGCAGGTGGAATGTGTGAAGGGCCTTTGATAATGTTGCAGTCTTTCATCAGGCATTGTTTTGGATAGAAGTTCTGCCATGTTGTAGGCTCTCTTCTAATCCAGCAATGGACTGAAATGGCAAAAAAAGGCAACAGGATGGCAACAGAATGGCAGGCTGAAGACAAGAAGCAGACAAGACAGGAATGGTTGGCTGGAGATGTCATGGTCCACAGTAGTCAGATAAGGCTGTCTGTCTCAGGGCTAACAACAGGCCACTGCAGGCTGGCACCTGACCTATCCATTTCCCTGCAATAAAATACAACTTAGAGCCTGATCCCCTAGGGCTTCAAAGAGCTCCACCAGACCTTGCTAAGACCCCTGCTAGCTGAGTGTCAGAGCCACTGAGATCCTGACTGAGAGCATGGAGCCTGTCTCCCCTGGCAGTCTGTCTGCAGATAGGAGTACAGTAGAGCTGTAAACATACTAACTCCATAATTAGACAGTTTTTTTCCACTTCCATCTACTGCATACAGTATGTGATAGAAATACTGTATTATATGTTTTTACAAATATACTACTAGGTTGGACGTTTTCTTTAAGTATATGTCATTTGCAAACAGTTTAGTATCTCAAACTGACTCCATTTCTTGCATGTCAGTGCATCTTTTGGGTCTTAGTATTGGTATCATGTGGGGTGTGGTCATGGCTTGATGTTGGAGATATGGACTAGTGAGGTGAGGTGCTTTAAAGGTCAAGGAGGGAAGGTCACATGACAGCATTGATGTTGTTGACCTCTGTGCTCTGTAGGAGGGCAGGGAGACACTCAGCCCCCTGTATCATGTTGACCATTCAGGACCTCAGCTGAAACCAAAGACTAATACTGGCCTAGTCTTCATCAAGCTCCTTCATAAATGTCTGTCCACACACAAAAGAGTTTAACAGAGCCCAGCTCTTCTCAAGACATGACATACTACATAGGCTTGAAACCATTCCAAGTCTGACAAAAACAAACTTTATTTGAAGTAAGGGGCAAAATAAGACAAATAAAGAAGTTAGGCTCAATTGAATGCTTACCATCGCAACCTTGTTGTATCTTAGTCATGCAGTTCTCTGTAGTAACTATGTAATATTAAGACGTGTCCACCAATGCACATCTTGCCGAGCGGTCCTGGTTCTTATCACACTGCTCATTCGACCGGGGGCGGTACTCACCGGCACAAGTGTGCTGGAGGAAACCAATAACCATAACTGAGTTTGCTGAGCTAATTCACGTCACACAATGCAACAGTTGGCAGGCTGCATGCAGGATGCCAACTCATGTCCGCAACGACGCAACTGTGCAGCTAGACGGTGAGTAGAACAACTGTTCTGACAGATTTTGTTATTTAAATGTGTGTTTTATTTGCTAGTTTTTACCACAAGCTGCTAGAAGGATTTTTTTAGAACTATTTAGCCACACTCCTTCCTTCTGATAGGTTGGGTCTGTCTCCAGATATCTCTGGTCTGCTGAGCACTCCCAAATCTCCTCATCTAGGCCCCCTAGATGGATACAACTTGCAGCCACTGGCCTGGTGATGATGAGAGAGGTAATGCAAAGTGACTGATATTAAACACACTGGCAGTCTCTGGCCTTGGACTGGGGATCCGTTCAAAACAAAGGACAAAAATCCTCGAGCTGTTTGTGTGCTTGTAACCACTTTCACAAATACACGTCTGCTGCCCTACAATACATTTTGGTAAAACACCTGTTGTTACTGCTGGATAGCACATGTGGATACTTCATTGTATTGGGTGTGTGGGATGGCCTTGATGTGACCATCTGTGATCAGGATTAACACGATGAGCTACAGGGGTGACTAAGGCTCTGCCACCTGGTCAGATCCCTGTAAGTCATAACGAGTTACGGATGGGCCTTGCATATTGTTACAGTGCAGTCAAGGGCTGCCCAAGGCCCTGCCAGACTTAAATTAAATAAAGATGCCACAGAGCAAAATTTTTTAATCAGTTGTTTCACTGTCTGGCAGGGTTCTGTCTCTTTATCTCTCTCTCTCACACACACACACGCACACACACACTGATGAACACACAGACCTACATACACACGTGCTGTGTTGCTTTCAAATAAATCTGTAATCCGCTGACAAACTTGAGAACACCCTGGGCTTTTCTAAGCGTCTCAGTTTAACCCCACTGCCTATTTCCTGTTGAGAACTGTGGACAGGACTTGCTGGGTGCCAGTCCTGGCTTTGATCAGTAACCAGATACGGTTACTCTGAGCCACAACCCCTGCCCATAGAACCCAACCAAAAGGAATGTGTTGGCCTGCTGCTTTGCCACCCTGCTGGGTAGGGCTGACCCCTCTGAGCCTGCTGTGTTAAGGTCAGATTAACAGAGCAGCCCTCACCTTGTAACCCCACCAGGACAAACAGACAGTGGCCAGGTCAGCTCGGCTCTCCCACTGTAAAATTAGAAAGTCCCTGAAAACGAGGTGACTCCCATTATAACATCTTTGCTGTGAAGTGAGGTGACCAGTAGGCTAAAACTACATCTCAGGCCTGCATCAAATGTTATGAGTCCGGGTGATGGGCAAACAAACCAATCTCTGTTTGTTTTGTTCAGCATGGTTTAGTCTGTAGTTCTTTTGGCCGTTGCATTCTATACAACATCGACAGCATGCATCCAAGACAATAAGGCTGATGTGATCATAGAAATTGGTTTATTGATGAAATTCTGTTATTGATGAGATGTACCAAGGTTGGTGTCATTCATTTTTATGAATCGAAACTTTCCCAGAAAAAACCCCACAAACCTGCTGTTGTAAACGTGATATTCTACCAATTGAGCCACGCAGGAGTCCTTTGAATTCTAATTAGTTATTTCTGGAAGTAACAGAAATTCTAATTTGTCTCATAGAAGACAATTATAACATTTTGAATTCATATTACAATTTCAGTTAACTTTTATATGTTGTATTCCTTCATTGACTGAATTGAAGATGAAATGACACAACCCTGAAATGGACTATTCTCGCTGATTTTACCTAGGTGTTAAGGTGTAACAAAACGGACTGGAAAGTATATTGGATGTGTTTACACAGGCGGACCATTTCAGTAATTATACAATCGGCTGCTTAGCTGTTTATTGGTTGATTATTCATTGGGATTCTTGTTTGGACAACCTGAAATCGATTCTTAAAATCAATATTAAAGAAAGAATCAATCGATCAAAATAAATCAATTTAACAAATCCCTGCATTTTCTCTTAAATGAGTGGGAGGTTAGAGAGAAAGAACCAGCCATTATGACAGACAGTGCTGCAAATACGACACACATAAAACTGACTGAGCTGCTTCACGTTGGCTGTTTCATACAATAAACTTAGCCTTACAGGCTACTCTCAAACTTCCAGCACGCTTTCTTGTGTCTGGTGAGGCATATTGCAACCTTTTTTCACTGTAGCACTACGGACAGCCCTGTGCTTAAGGAAAAGCAGAGGACAAGCAGAGGTCATTTCTGGACATGCCTTTACACAAGCTGCTGATAGATTTGGTGACTCTGTAGTGTTGGAGATACTAGAAAGGTTCCAGGAGCAGTAGTGAGCCATCTTGGCAGCTCTGTTGTCACTTGATTTGTGCAGTTTGTGAACTATTCATTCTTTTTGAACAACTTTTTACTAACTCAGGAGTAACAACTACCTTTTAGAGGCTCGTTCAACAGTATAATTCAGTCGAACGGTTTTCAGCGGATCTCTACAACATCATTGGTTTCATATGCGGTTCTCCAGCTCAGTGCAATGACCAATGGCTGTTTACGTCGGCAGAGAAAATACATCAAGCCAGGCAGAATTGTAAATGCATGTTTATAACTGATAATTGCACGCAGGTTGCAATAATGAATGCAGGTAATTTATTGTTGATTTTGATGATACACACATAGTTTTATCAAAACATAAACAGAAGTTTGGTTAAAAAGACTTGTGGACAACCGATTCGTTCAATTTTGTTGACTGTTCCATTTATTCGAACGTCTGGCAGCAGAGTTCTATTTTTTTAAGCTCTCTAAGAAATATAGATCAATCCAGTTGCATTATAAATGACATGTTTATAACCGATATTTGGACACAGGGTACTATAATGAATGCAGTTAATTGATTATTGATTGTGATGATACACACATTTCTATGAAAACATAAACTAGGGTTTTGTTAACAAGACTCATGAACAACTGACTCAATTAGATTTTATCGTTCATTTGAACCACCTGTTTTGTTCATTGGAACGGCTAGCAGCAGAGTTCTACAATATCACAAACTGGGTTAAAGATTATTATTTTAAAAAAAAGTACACTTTTCTGGAATGACTAGCAATATTTGATGCTTAGTTAAATTGTGTAAGGTTCTGTTTTGGTTCGGTTTAGATTTTGCTTTTGGTTTTGTATCTGCCCTGTTCTGTTTTGGTCCTTTGATTTTGAACACAGCTTGTCCTTTTGTATTATTGTATTATCTTCACCTGTGTCTTGTTTGTCCCTCGTGTCCCTGTACAGCAAGAGACCAATGCACCTTTTTCTTTCCTTTCCAAAAAAATTGAAAAGGAAGGTTTTGAGTGAGGAACAGAAGGGTTAAAATTAAGAGACCACTGCAAATTGAATGCTTCTGTTCCTCACTTAAAACTTTCCTTTTTTTGGAAAAAAACTTTTTTGGAAAGGAAAGAATCTTTCCGGAGCTGTATAAGTTCCTCCTGCCCCAGGGTTACTGGTTGGTCATTGTTGCTCTTGTCTGTTCCTGCCATTTTGTGCCTTTTTCCTTTTTTTTGGGTGAGTCTCTATTAAACCATGTTGAAAACCTCTGTGCCCGTGTCCTGCCTCCATGCCCAACTGTGACAATTTGGCATTTCATGGTAGTTTATGAATTAGGTACTTTTCATTTGGAATTATGAATGCCTATTTTTGGTTATTTATAATTGGTTAAACAAAAAGGAATTCATAATGTTTGTTTTGTGCCTGGTCGTCCATGTTTAACATTCATCTTTATTAATTTACCATGTTATACAAGCTAGAGGGCTCCCTGTGCATTTCATTCACAGAAATTATTTCTTAAAATCAACCACAATAATGTGCTATTTAGGTAGTAATCATTCTGCTGCAGGCTACACACATTATCATGATGAAACTATGTGAAATTATATCCAATGTTATGTAAGCTAGTTGGACAGAAAAGTGAATATAGTCACCTTATGGGTAATACCGTGTCAAGCAACATAGGCTAACAAACATTAATGCAATTCATTACATGCAAAAAGAGATGACATAGCTGCATACTGTTATCTTATGTGTGTTTTTTCCTAAACTGGGCCCCTGATGGCTTAAACCTTTTATCTATTTGTGTTAATTTGGCACTAGAGCATCAATACATTACCCATCCCCCAGCACTGTCAACCAAGAGTCCAGACTAAACAAATTCACCTTGGTGTTGAGCAGACTGGTTATATATTATTCATAACGAGTTCACATAAACCAGAAAAAAAATGCAACAATATGTTTGTGAAACTCTACAGTATTATGAATTAATTGTGGTTTATTTGGTAAGCATTTCATTGTCTGACTGATTTTACTTATTGTGTAAATACTGTACAAATTAGAGGTGCGCTTTTTGATAGAGTCCCCTGCTCCCCCTCCCTCAGATTTCCAGTGTGGAGAGTCCCAAATCACATACCACTGTACATACTATGTACTGCATGTACGTACTTTGCGGGTGTTGGTGAAGTATGTAATGTGTAGTAAATACTCAAGATGTAGCTCTTTAACCGACTTTAACAGGCTTTAACATCACGCTAATTTGAATACTTTGAGAGAAGCTGTAATTTAACGCTGTAGAGAGACACTGTTGTAACGATGTAATTTATCAGTGTTACAACATATAACCAAATACCGTTTATGTATTACTTATGTTTAATTCTTTATGAAATGCATTCTGGATATTTGAAAAAAAAAGATTTTGATTTCTTTCATCACATTTCTAATTATAAAAATGTATAAAAGATAATATAAATAAACCATTTGACTTTTAAACAAAACACTAACTCATTCATCCCTAGAGGAACAAGACTAATGTCTGGTTCCATCTTAGTTACTAGGTATGCGTTTATAAGTCACGCTATTACCCAATGGGCATCTGCATTTAAATTCCTGACCAGTACGGTCAAGGGCCCTGAAGACGGATTGTCAGCCACGCGCTTGGCGGTCATGCAGACCAGGTGCAGTTTGCTATCGGCATGGCTGGTCAGGGACTGTTTTCGAAAGTTGTCAGTGCAAGTGCAAGACCCATCAAGTGTCTGTTCTTGCTGGGAACTTGCGACAGATGACACAGTGTACCTGCGTTCCATCGAAGTCCAAACTGTAAAATAATTTTTTGCACTGAGGTAAACATTTTCGTTTGAGCTCGTAGTCATCCTTTGCTGCCTTCTTCACCTGAGTGACGCGCACAAGTTTTTAAATGTTCTATTGAAAACCAATATCGGACAGCCGTGTGTCTCATCACTGCTCAACACATGACTGGCCAACAACAAGCAAAGAGCTGCAAGGTAGTTATTTGTGCATGTGCCAGTTCACGGAACAACTGGAGGATGTCAAGTTCATTTTTGAGATCGGGACAGTGACTTGGTAGTTTTTGACTTTTTACCGGATGCTTGGGCCATCGTTGTTTTCAAGCCCTGGCTCTGAAAAGCAAGCACGATTCCTAAAGAGTATTTAACTTACAAAAATGTACAGTATGTCCATTATGAGATTATTAAAACTAAGGTAAAATACAGTCTGGGACATCCACTCGTGGTCAAGGCCCTAAGTCCAACTGTGTCTTGGAATCGTCTTACATTCCAGGACAGCATTAAACAATGATGGTAAGGAAATCAATAAAACTCAGTATACCTGAATGAAAACGCAGTAAAATCTAAGAGAAAAAGCTAATCAAATAAAATGCTTCCCGGTCTGAGTGCTTGTATGTCTTTCTATTCATCTCGCCAGTCGGACTGAGGTTGAAAAAAGGACGGGGAGCGAATAAGTGTCAATGTTATTAAAGCAGGCCATCATGAAGCTGAAACATCATAATTTAAAATAATCTGAGACAAAGCTTCTACATGTGTCAAATCAAATGTTTGATACATTGTTATGAAGCAAGTACACACGAGTGAGCTTAGCAATAGCAAACAACCTGGTTTATCACAGAAGACCACTTAAGGGGAGGATCCAAGTATACTTTCAATTGTGAATAAAAAGCCTTTTTCATTTGTCAAGCATATTAAGATCATTCTGGGATGTGGGCATAGATGTGTCAAGGAGTAACTTGTAGAGAATACTACATTTACTTAATCTCCAACGTTTTACCACAAGATGCAAACCACTGGTAAGAACCGAACAGATAGGAAGTGCTTTATAAACCTGGACAGATGAGACAAAGATGAACCTCTTCCAGATGGAAAGAGAAAAATCTGGAGAAAGAAAACAACTGCTCATAATCCAAAGCATTCCACCTTATCTGTTAAACATGGTGGAGGCAGTGTTATGGCTTAGGCATGTATGACTGACACTGGAGCTGGCTTACTTGTCTTTATTGATGATGTGACTACTGACGGCAGCAGTGTACAGAAACATCTGCTCCGATGCAACCAAATGCCTCAAAACTCATTACATAGCATTTCACCTTGCAGTAGTACAAACATACTGATAAAGCAACCAAGGACTTTTTCAGGATCTTAATTGGCCAAGTTAATCACTGGATCTAAATTCAATTGAGCATGATTTTGACTTGCTCAAGACAGGTTTGAAGGCAAAATGCCCCAAAACAAATAAGAACTGAAGATGGCTGCAGTACAGGACTGGCAGAGCATCACCAGGGAAGATACTTAGTGTCTGGTGATTTCTAAGGGTCACAGGAATCACAGATCTGGTGATTTCTGGTGCTCTGGTGATTTCATCACAGGATTTGCAACCAAGTACAAAATATAACAAAATTATTTAAGGTCATGTTCATTTGTCCAGTTACTTTTGGTCCACTAAAATGTGTGGACTATGTATAACATGTCAGTAATCCCTACAGAATTCTAGGTTTATAGATATGATTAAAAATAAATACCCTCAAATTAAAGCTGGCAATCTGCCCTTTAAGTTCTTAGTCATTGTTTCATTTCAAATCCATCCTGTGTGGTTGACTGGCTTGTTCCCAAGAAGATAAAACAAAGTAAAACATGAATCCTTAGAAATAAAGACATGATGATGACATACATGCAGTGTAATTATCATCATGGATATATTAAACTACAACTGTCCGTCAGGACCAACAGAGAATTATGTGAATGATAAGCTACAGTAGTTACCGTTCTGTTTTCATCATTAAACCGGAACCTGATTTTAAAGCTGTGTAGAAAGTAAAATATGCTTACTAGGTTCCACAGCTACTAAGTCAAAACTGGCTATAGCATGCATATTGAAAACATAATAAACACAGGTGAAATCAGCATTAAGGTAGGCTTTAAACTGATAGTTTCCTTTGCAAGGCAGGAAACTTGGCTATCTTTCATTGGACAAAAGTAATCATTGCTGTTAATGGCATTACCCTACAGAAGTAAAGCAGGATATCACAAACTTTTGCGATATCATTTTACTTACTGTGTAAATGAGATTAGCATAAACTAATAGAGAGATAATCATGCAACTGCAAATGAGAGGGTGGGGCTTACATTCACCTCTTGGAACACAATAGCACAACCAGCCAATAAAGAGAGGCAAGGTCTTAGCCTTAGTCTTTTTAATCCTTTGCTATTGAATATTATATTCCTACACGAAACCCATTTTGACATTAACTCCCATATTAGCTTTATATCTAGATGCGTGGGCCAAGTATTTCACTTCTTTTTCTCTTAGTGAGAGGTGTGGTTGTCATACATGGAGATAAAAATGAACTGCTCCAGACCCAAAGCAGTGTTATGGCTTGGGCATGTACTAATCCCAGCTTCTTTTGTAAAAGTCCTGGTACCAGATATCTCGCCTTTGATCTGGTCATTGAAAGAGATCTGCACTGTGTAAGAAATCTCCAAATTCATATTGTAATGGATTGACCCATACAAAGAGTCTTTGCCTTATTTTACAATATTCAACCGTTATTGGCTGCAAAAGCTAAACTGAACACAATATATGGCATTTAACATACAAATCTAGCATCACGCAGGAAGGATTGTATTTATGACGAGATGAACATCACTAAATATTGTTTGTATACATCAATCGCACGGGGAGAGCCAGGGGAACACGCTGGTTATCGTCATTTTCCGTTCAGACACAGTCAGACACAGTCACAGTTCACAGTCAGACACAGTTCAGACACAGTCGCAATGACAGTTGTCATGACCAGATGGCTGGAGCTACAAAATCACAAGTAACTCAGTTTGAATAAGGAACGCCTCTGGAACACATGAATGTGTATGTTTCTGTTGTAAGACACCCACAAGCCAAGCTTAGGAGTACGTGGAAAATCACCCTCATCATGTGAACTTCCAAATAAATATCTATATTCAGTAGAGTCCCTGGAACAAGAAGGTGGTTTTGGTTTTGCTCCACAGGCCTGGTCCTGACACAGCAGTCAGATCCAACACTCTCATTTGGAGCACAGACACCTGTTTCTTGTTGTTATTGCCCTCACCTGTGTTCCTGATCACTGTCCCTATTTAAGTTCCTTCTTTCCTCATGTGTCTTTTATTAAAACCCTCCATTGTCCCTGTACCTGTGTCCCGCCTCTATTTGCAACTTTACAGGTCCTTTGAAATCTGTGATCTCTGGTGGGATAAAATGGCACAATTCTCATAATTAGCATTTCTGCAATACTTGTAAACAGATTTGACACTCACAGAGGAATTTGATTTGCAAAGAAATGTATCCCATTCAATCCATCATGTCAAATATTGTTTCTCAAGCAGGTTTTGAGATCTTCAAGATCATGCATGAATTTATGAAGATTGCAGAATAATCACTGCAATACACAGTTTTAGCATGAAAATAATATCGCAATAAAATGTGTTATGACTAAAAGGATCTAAATATACAAGGAGAAGAGGTCAAGCCAGATCTCTTCCCAAATAGCGTGTTAAGGATTCCTTAAATGACCCTATTTGCTCCTGCTTGTCAGAGTGGAGTACAGTAAGTGGAGGCCACCATGAGGAACAATAAGGAGAGTACCTAAATATTTGGTTCATCTCTGTGCTCTGCTGAGTCTAGCTGTCACAGCAGATGGATGAAGAGACAAGGGAGATTGCATGGCTTGATGTGTGACTCCAGCAGTATCCAGCATAAACAACTTGTGTGTGTGAAATGAAATATGGTTATAATTGCCGGTATAATTGTTTACAGCACAGTCTGCATCAAAGCCTCCGTTGAACCTCTCTGTGTACATTAATGTGGATGTTATTAGAAATAAGGACAGAGACGTTTACACTGAAATTTTGATGCTTCAATAATTCATCGTTATATTTCACATGCAAACAAACACATCTCTTTGACCTTGCCGTCTGTCAGCCGTGTTCAGAGGTTCAACATCCTGTTTTCAGTGAAGGAAATGATACAGCTACCCCAGAATGGTGTGTCAGCGTCCATTTTACACAGAAGCCCAGTGCTTTACAGTAGAGGAACTGACCGGTGGGTGGAAACAGAACCTTGTCAGTGTTCTCTCTACCACCACCCAGGGAGAGGACCCAGAGTTAGAGCAGTAAGCTTCATATACCCCTACGATTATGGGCTTTCTGCTTCCCAAGCTGAGTATGACACATTGAAAGGGACTGTGTCGCTAAATGCCAATTGAAAGCAACTGACAAATTTTGAATTTTTCTAAAACTCCCTAAATCATTTGAATGCATTTTGCTGACTATACACCACGGGCCCACAGGCCGTTGTTCGGATGATTTTAATTGGGTTGGCCTGATTTTACATGTGGAATGTTATTCGAGAGTATTTAGTCAGATAAGGCCAGATGCAAAGTTTCCAATACCCTCAATACATGATTGTTTTCCAATACCCTCAATGAGCCCCCCAAAAAAGAATGTAATTGATTATGATCATGTTATTATGACTCTCAGGGGAAAAGGTATAATGTGGTATGATACTAAAAATATTATTTGAAATGTTGATTCACACTTTTAATAAAACAAGTAATAATTTTTTTAAGCCAGGGGTTCTCAGAGAAAGAGTGTTATACTTTGCCGGTCCTTGGCACAAACAAATGCTTAGGAAAGGCTGGGTTATTAGAGGATGAGGAGATAGAGGCCGGGTTTCAGAAGATGAGGAGATAGAGGGCTGGGGTTCAGAGGATGAGGAGATAGAGGGCTGGGGTTCAGCAGATGAGGAGATAGAGGGCTGGGGTTCAGAGGATGAGGAGATAAAGGGCTGGGGTTCAGAGGATGAGGAGATAGAGGGCTGGGGTTCAGAGGATGAGGAGATAGAGGGCTGGGGTTCAGAGGATGAGGAGATAGAGGGCTGGGGTTCAGAGGATGAGGAGATAGAGGGCTGGGGTTCAGAGGATGAGGAGATAGAGAGAGGTTGTTCAGGCACCCTGGAGTCTATCTCTAAGCTCTGTTCTGCATTAGGGTGGTAGTAAATCAGGCACTGTACCACACCCGGCTTCCCTGGGAAAACGCTATCTTCCTGAGAGAGAGCCACTCTGGCTTTAACATATCAATATAGATTAGCCAATTGAGTTCATGAGTCTATCAGACCTCTTTCTATTGGGTTGTATTGTTTGTAAATAATTGTTATCTGTGTATCAAATCACTCTGGTTTAAAAAGGGAGTTATCTCTCTTCAGCATTGCAGTCTCGTGAGACCATATATTACTGTGCTTTGGGGTTAGGTCTTGTTCCAGTGTCTGGGTTATATAGTTTGTCTAGTTAAGTGTTTGTGTATGGGGTGTTGTACGGTCTGCGATAGAGGAGTTACATATCTCTGGGAATAAGTAATGTCTTGCTCGTCTAAATTTGGAAGGATTCCATGTTATTTAGCAGGTCTATCCACAAACCAGAGTCACATCCTAATAGGTACTTTTGTCCTGCTCTCCTAGTTTTGCGGGGGCAGAGAATGATGCCTGGGCAGGGTGTTGTGCAGTGGTGATTTGTAGCAGGAGAGCGATGTAGATACCTGGCATGGGGAGTTAGTGTTTTGGACGGGTTATGAAGCCAGGGGGATTAGCGTCGCTGTCAGACAGAGAAAGGGCAGAGGGGTCCACAGGAAATGATGTATGTACATAAAGGCAGGAGGCAGAGCAGCAGGGCATAGCTGCACTCCCAACCCACAACTGGTGGAGAAAGGAAAGTGCACAGTCAGTAGAGTATTAGAGGTAGAGCACACAGGAATGAGAGAGAACAAGATAGCAGAGGCCATCACATGGGAAGGAAAGGAAATAACTGTTGCATGTGGGAAAACAAAATAAACAACAATCTTTAAAAAGGAAAGAACAAGAAAGAGATGGATGTCATATCTCTCTTCAGCATCGCAGTCTCGTGGGACCAGATATTACTGTGCCTTGGGGTTAGGTCTTGTTCCAGTGTCTGGGTTAGATAGTTTGTGAAGTTAAGTGTTTGTGTATGGGGTGTTGTTCAGGTTTTGCAAGAGTGGAGCTACATATCTCTGCGAGAAGTCATCTTGCTCGCCTACTAAACTTGGAAGGATTGCATGTTATTTAGCAGGTCTATCCACTTATTTCAGTCGAACCAAAGGGATTTCATGACTGAACATACAAATCAGCGTAGCTCATCCTAATAGGCACATTTGTCTTGCTCTCCTAGTGTTGAGTGGACAGAATGAAAACAACCGTCTTTCAGGAGGTAGGTAGACACAAGAAGGACATGGTTAATTTTCCTACAGTACCTTTTGAATGATCTGGCTAGGTTTTCTTCCCTGCGGAGTGTTTTCATTTGAAGACAGCCGGTGGATTTGGTTGGACTTATCCTCTGTGTTTGCCCGGTGGGGGTGGGGGCTGTAGGGGAGGTCTAGGGTGCAGGGGAGCTGCAGCATGGATGCTCATTAGCCATATGTGCCTTTCAAGGAAAGACATTGCTCAGGCATATGTTGGAGGAAGCGCAGAAGTTGAGTTATGAGGCCCATCCTGTCTTCTGAAGTCCTGATTTTAAAAGGGTGTTTTTCTGAGTCATTTCTCTTTTGTTATTAATAAGAAATAATTAAGGCAAATGACTTTGATACGCATACACACTGGCCATCCCTGTCCTTGGCCACCTGGTTGTGTAGCTGATCTGGATTCTATCTAAAGAATCTGGACACACTCCAACTCTATTTATTTACATGCTGGTCATCTGAAGAATATTGATGCAGCCTGAATAGACATGTACTTTCATAATCTTCAGCCGGCACAGCCAGAAGTAGCCTGGCCACTTCTCAAAGTAAGAATGCACTTCAGATATTCAAGAGCCCTGTGAGAAGGTCCATGACCCAAGCAGTAACGCCGTCCCCCTCACACACAAACACACCGGAATTTTGTTAAAATACTTGAAACAAATTACACTCAGCGACTGAATGGCCAATCTGCACAAAACTTTAATTAACATAACTTCTCAACATTGCTTGCCTTAAATGCTGATGCTATTGCTGTTAGGGGCAGGCAACACTGATGCAACACTGATGTAACACTGATGCAACACTGATGCAACACTGATGCAACACTGATGTAACACTGATGCAACACTGATGTAACACTGATGCAACACTGATGTAACACTGATGTAAAAAAATTCATTCGTAACAGAGGTACATTTTAAATAGTAAGTTATCGATTTAAACTTTTGTACTTCACAGTACGCTGAAGCTTAACACTGGTTGGTCACAAAAAGTAAAGTGACATTGGTAGTAACACTTCCCTTTTTTACAAGAAAACATCTTGTCAATCTGATCTCTCTTTGCTCATAACAAATATGCAATTTTTTTTGTAATTACAGTTATACAGTAATACAGTTATACAGTAATACAGTTTTAATACAGTTATACAGTAATTACAACCCATTTTCCAATAATGTTGAGACACTACTTAAAGTGCATATAAAAACTGAATGCAATGATGTGCAAATTATTTAATCCCTATATTTAATTGAAGACAAAATATATGTCAACATATTAAATGTTATTGTTTTTGGAACTGAACATACTAAACAATATACAGTTCCGTAAAAAAAGTTGAAAAGGAAAGTTTTGAGTGAGGAACAGAAGCGTTCAATTTGCATTGGTCTCTTAATTTTAACCCTTCTATTCCTCACTCAAAACCTTCTTTTTTGACATTTTGGGAAAGGAAAGAAAAAGGTGCAGAGGTCTCTTAATTTTTTAAGGAGCAGTATATAGTTCAGTATTTATGGTGCTTTCACAGATGTGCAATTCATCCATGCCATGTGCACTAATGCACCCCCATACCATCACAGATGTTGGCTTTTGAACTTTGTGCTGATAAGTCGCTCTCCTCTTTAGTCCAGAGGATGCGGTTTCCCACTTTGCCTTGGTCCATCTTAAATGAGCTTGAGCCCAGAGAAGGCAGCAGCGTGTCTAGATCTTGTTTATATCTGGTTTCTTCATTGCATGGTAGAGTTTTAACTTGCATTTGTAGAAACAGCAACGTACTGTGTTCACAGACAATGGACAACAGAAGTGTTCCTGAGCCCAATGATTTCCACTACAGAATCGTGTCTGTTTTTAATGCAGTGCCTCCTGAAGGCCTGAAGATCACAAACATCCAATATTGGTTTTCGTCCTTGTCCTTTGTGTACAGTGATTTCTCTCGATTCTCTGAATCTTTTAATGATTTTATGTTCTGTAGATGATGAGATCCCCAAACTCTTTGCAATTTTACATTGAGAAATGTTATTCTTAAATTGTTGCACTATTTGACTGCAAAGTCTTTCACAGAGTGGTGAACTCCTCCCCATCTTCACTTCTGACAGACTCATCCTCTCTGGAATGATATTTTTATACCCAATCATGTTAATGACATGTTGCCAATTAACCTAATTAGTTGAGATATTCCACCAGATTCTTTTTTTGTATTACACAATTTTTCCAGTTTTTTTATGCATCAAATTTAAAGTGGGCATATATGTTTCAAGGAACAGTAAAGAAATTCAGTTTAAACATCTTTGTAATATTTTCTATTGAATATAGGGTTTAAACGATTTGCACATCATTGCATTTTGTTTTTATTTCCATTTTACACAGCGTCACACGTTATTTTGGAAATGGGGTTGTAGTTCTAGACCAAGTTTAACCCACCAATGCCTACTTACCATCAGTAATGCATATGTATCTGGTGTGGGTTAAGAAAAAGATCAGTGCCACTCCAAGAGTAGAGAATATAAGAAACTTACACCAGATATATTCATGTTTCTTCTTCTTCATACATTCCTATCCAAACACTCCATTCAAAACCATCATGCATGTCAATAGAGAGAGACACATAATAAAAACAGCCACAAGCAAACCCAGCTATCAGCATCAAAACATGAGCCAAGAAACAAACAGATAAACAAGGCATTTTAGAAGGGGCATTGCGAGAGAGCTGATGACGATGATAGGACAACCAGACCCTTTCATGTAGGGCTCTCCTTTCACTCTCTCTCACACTTTGATGGCAGAGGATTAGATCCCAATATTTTCCACACACCCATCAATATCCTGTCTCAAAGGAGTCTATTTGTAGAAATCTGCCCTGTGCTCTGAGAATCATTACAGGAAATGTCTCCCTCCTTAGTGCAGGAGGCAAATATCAGCTCTGTAGTCCTGTCCCTAGCCGTGTGTCAGTCTTTATTTACCTCCAGGTCAGTTTTGGATTTTTCCGGCATTGCTAAACAAAATGAACAGTAGTCAGTCATACATTCCCCTAATCCTTAGACAGACTGATTCTTTAAATGTAGAACTAAATGCACACTGACACGAGACCAGCTGAGAGGTGAGTGTGGATGTGTTCCTAGAACAACAGAGCATTAGTTATTCCATATGGAAAACGGTACCATTTAAAATAGATCTTTGTGGGCCATAGTGAACTGAATGTGAAGGCTTGGAAACGTATGCATGAATGCAGCCCAGGATTTCTCCTCGTTTTATCAACAGGGTCCAAATGTTCTCTAGCCCCCTTTTTTTGTCCACTGCTAATCAGGCTTTCTTAAGGCCATTTAAATGGCATCTGTGCTCTGACCCCAACCCAATGCAAACCAGGTGACAGAATAGAGAAAGGGAGAGAAAAGATGGGACACAGCGTATTGTATACGTGCATGCGTGTGTGCCTGGGTGTGTGAAAGCGAGAGACATGCAAGTGGAGCAAGAGTAAAAGGAACTGTTGGTGTCCCTACTATCTGTGCCCAATCAGCATACGCCACCAAGCGAAGCACATTCCATTCTGTGCTACACCCTCCAACACCCACCGCCTCCAAAATGCCATAGAGGTCAATAATACAAACAAACCATTACAAATGTCTGGCAGTGAGCTGTAATCTTTGTATGGTGAAACATATTTGTCATCTAATTTTTTTTAAAGAATATAGGAAATAGACATTGTTCTTAGGGACATGTCCTCATGCAATATTTTACATCACCCCAGAGTCCTTTACACTGCCTCAAATAGATTCCTACCCTTCAAATACTCTAAATTAGTCCTCGCTCTAAGGTTTAATACCTTCATTCAAGATTTATGGTGAAACAAATTAAAAAAGAGAAATTAATGTTAATGTAAGTGTAATGTTTTGTTTGAGATCTACTTATAATCCTAATTTGTCCTCCACATCAGCACCTTTCTCCATTGTTACAGCAATGGTTTTTAGCATATCATAAAATATACTTTAATTCATCATTGTGAAAAATCAATGACAGTTGAGTGTTCCTGAAAGTCTCCAGTTTAAACCCGTGTTGAGATAAAAAAAAAAAAGTATAATATGTTAAATACCCAGTACCAACCAAACCTTTGGACACCTACACGTTCACTGGAATGGGTAACTGTGTCCGAAAATTGGACTGATACTGTGCAAAATTCAAACTAAAGCCATTTATTTGGGTAGTTAGTGTTTCTTTGTCAAACTGTATTGTGTCTCAGAGAATGTGTGTGACATCATCACGTTCAACATCGGTGTGCCACTTTTGCATAGTTCTGTGTAAATACAGAACGTGATGACGTGACACACTCCCTCTGTGGCAAAGCATTTGACTCGAGGGGGTTTGCCAAGGTCCCTGCAGCAAATCTCACTCTAAACTCAGCCTGACCTGAGTAGCAGCCAGCCGTTTAAAGAGCGGTCTTCCTGTCCTCTTGGATAGATTCTAACCATGTCTCATTCCCAGCCAAGATGAAGGCCGGACACATGGCTGCACTGCATTGCGGAGTTGATGTAGACTGTTTTAAACATGATCTAATTTCCTAATGAGGCCCTTGTGTGGTCAACGACGCAGAGCTTAACTAAAAACCATCACACTTATCTCAAAGCCCCTATGTCCTGGGTTGAGAATGACATCTACAAGTGTTGCTTAATGTAGTTGCTTGATAGCTTGATAGCTGAACTTGTTATCCAGACTGGGGTATATTGACTGTGGAGCCAGGTCCAAAAGGAGTCCTGATCCTCAGCATTCTACAGCCTTGTAAATGAAGTCTTCTACTTCATATTCTTCTCTTGCCACTCAGAATGTTCCATTACATTTAAGATAAATCACCCGAGATGCTATCCCTCACACCTTAATAGGGCAGAAATGTGGCCATCAGACGTTTTATAACAAGGAATTTGCCAAGAATGCATCCAATACTAGTTTCAGAATCAGATGCTATCGCTCATTTACTGGCTGTTGATGGTATGAATAATGTGGAGGGGTATTGGAAGACTAGGGTCTGGTTTTACAAATGCAATGTAATTGAAGTATTACAATGATCCTACCAGCTGCATCTTTATTCATGAGCCTTTTAAGACTCTCACAAACAAGCTTGTCAAGGGAACTTGGAAGAGCAGCAGCTAAGAGGTTTGTTTTGGGACATGTTAGACAAGCATTTTTGTCATGCAATTTTCATTCATTAAAATATTGAACCCTGTTATCTTCTTTTCACCAAAGGGCATTAGCACACTGCACCACAATATGCATATCTTTCTCCTTTCAGCCCACAAATACAGTGCCTTCAGAAAGTTTTAAGACCCCTTCACTTTCTCCACATTTTGTTGTGTTATTGTATTCATTTATAATTTATTAAATATATATGTATATATTGTTATCAATCTGAACAAAATACCCATGACGACAAATGCAAAAATCGTTTTTCTAAATTTAACAATAAAATATATCATATACGTAAGTATTCAGACCCTTTCTCATGATTCCCTTTGTCCTTCCCACTGGTCACTGGTAGTGACTGCAGTGGCCAAGCAGCAGTAATATTGGATCACATGTTCCGTACTGGCATGAAAGGCTTTAGGAAATCCCCCCGACAAAACACCCGCCTGCCTGGAATGTTGGCATCAGTCACCAGGCAGCCGAACGCCTATGCCCAGGGCAGCACCATCAGAAGAGCCAGAAGGCAAGGGGGACAGCGCCGTGCGAGGGAGTCTAACGCATCGCTTTCCATTCGGAGGAGGATGGGGAAAGGAGGGTTTGGCTGGTGAGTCAGTGGCTCAGAGATGTTAAAGAATAATTTGTGGGCATTGGGGATATTGAGAGCAGGATTTGAGGCTGTAGTAATAGTCCCCAGTTGATTGCCTAGGTGCTGAGGCCGTCCATTATTGCCTGAAGTGGTCTAGGCCTACTCTATAAAATGATCTTTACAAAAGCTTCGTGGTGGAGCTAGTTTAATATTTCTCACACTTTTCATGTTTCTGACCGGTTCCTTGGATACAGTACCTGTCATCAGTTTGTGTTTTCAGAATTTTTATTGTGCCCCTCTTTTTTCCAATTTCTTGTGATCTAATTAGTAGTTGCCATCTTGTCTCATCACCCAATGGCTTCTAGAGTGTCGAAGACTGGGACATGTCCTGTAAGACATAACCCTTCAAGTCATTCTGCTTCTTTCCCCAGTCCGTGTTCAACAAAGTTGAGCTGGGAGAACACTCCAGGTAATGACCACGATTTGCCTGCAGGTGCCCCACCTATGTGATGAGCTAGTCCCCATGTCCAGTATTCCAGGGCGATCTGAGGCCAATATGAACTGCCCATTGGAGCCTTCAGGTCACCGCTGGCTGTGACACCATGTCGACACTATGAATAGTGCTTTAGATTACTGCACAACTCGAAAGGTTAATTTATGTATTGTTTGTTTTAGGAGAAGCTGTCCTCCAGAGAGGAGAATCAAATTGCTACTTGTCAGTGATACAAAAGAAATACTCTAAATACTTTAACATCCTTATGGAGGTTGACTGTAGTGAAGTGAAAAACTCTGAAACACAGTTCTTTTTTCAATGTCAAATAATATTCTAGTAGTAAGTCTCAATTATGTTGTAAAACTGTCATTTCAGATATTTGTACACAAGTCAAGACGCTTTTCTGACCTGCTGAGAATGCAGATCATCTCTTGTATCTCTCAGCATGCAGCAAAGCCATGAATCTTATGGTTAACATGACACTAATGTTTTTGTGAGTATCGAAGTAAATTCCAAAGGGGAGAGCTGTTCGTGTTGGAATGTGTTGTGGGCTGGGATCAAAACTCCCTGGCTGATCGAAGACAACAGCTCGCAAATGTCTGGTTCCACAATAACAGAGATGAGCATAATGTACTTAGTTACTCTGGGTTGAGTGGTTGTCCCACCTACAGTAGCTGTCTTAAAATGAGTGCCCTAATGATAAAACTCTCTGGATTAGCATGTATGCTAAGTGACCGAAACTTCAAACACAAATTTGGAAAGAAAAGAGTGGGAGATAATAGATGATGGGATGCGAAGAAGAATATAGGGAAGGAACAGACTTTCCTGGTGATTTGTCTAAATCTTCATTTGTCTAATTTTACTGTGAAAGGGGAAAGAGCAGCATCTCAGCTCATGATAAAACACACAAATCTTCCTCAGTCACCCTGAATCCACCAAGCTGCTTCAGCATTTTGGGCCTGGTTTGCAAATAATCTAGCCCAAAGGTATTTTTAGGCCAGGACTACGATTAATCTTTGAAGCTGGGCCATTGTGTAAACATTTTGTTGCGTACATAGTTTTCATCCTATATAACATCAAATCCAGTCTAACAGCCACTGTACAGAGTCGCTTCCCGCTGCAGTATCATCGATCAGTCTAGTCTGACCTTTTGAACACAGCAGATGTCTTTTGTATTGCCTGTGTTTATTTAATAGCTATTGGATACAGTCACACAGCCTTGGCTGCTGCTGACAGCCCAGTGAAACCAGCCCTTTGGAGACTAAAGCTTTCTTTAATCATTGACTGTCTTTAAACAAAGCTAGTGTTACCAAATGCCACACACACAAACTGGGTCAATCGTTGTTGGTGTTAGGATCCGATCCACGTCGTTCAGATGTGTGGCTTCCACACAGACACATTATTACACGTGTACGCACAACCGTGCCCACACGGACCCAAAGCAGTATTCACAGACATACGCACGTCTGTATTAAGGTTGGTCTCCCACCTCTGGCATTGTGTAACGGGCCTGTCTCAGCACAGAGCTGAGGCTGCTCAATCACACACAGTGCTTCATAACACAAACAAGAACCTGGCCAACAAGCCTGCCGCTGTCAATCCGCAGCCCCACCCCCCACCCCTGCCCTCCACAAAGTCACACAGGCTTTGAAAGGACAAATGTTTGTTTCCCTGAGCAGAATTAATGACAGCATTCAGCCCCCCCCCCCCCATAAGACTGACTCAAATAGCCCAGGCCAGCTCCTACTCTGCCTGGGCTTGAAAAGCGAAGTAAATATTAGGACATGCTATTTAGAAGGGACAGGAAACACGCATGCCATGATGGGGGCATGAGAGGGGCATATGCAGCATTGTGGGATGGGGAGAGACAGAGGCTGATACGGGGTCATGGTGAGCCAGCAGCATCCAGACCTTCTGTTCCCCAGGATGATTGGACACTGATGGAGGATAATGGCCGTGGCTGCTTGGTGGAACATATTTGCATGTTATAATGAGAGGTCGATCCAAAATGGGGGAAATATTTGCTTGTTGTAATTAGAGGTCAAGACAAAATGGCTTCCATGCCTCCCTTGGAGTGCTGAGTAGCTGGGTGTTATTAGGAGCCCAGAGCAGAGAGGGCTGGGAAGGTCTAATCAGCCAAGGCTTGCTTATGGAAAGTAGGAGCCTCACTCAGAATGAAGCCTCTGATTTCATTTCACCATCTTCACTTAAGCCCCCTGGCCTGTACCATCCACTACCCTCCCCCATCTCTCTTCACTATCCTCTGCCCCCGCGCCCCGAGGCTAAATTAAGATGGAGCACCGCATTTGTCATCTAGGCCTTAGTGTTATTTTCCCAAATAAAGACAAATACTTATGTATCATGCTGTGCCTCACGATCATTTATACTAATTCTAACCAAATGACAAATGGTATTAATTTGTGTCTTTGCGATGCTGTAACGTTGTGCCATTTGTTGCAGTGGACAAGAAAAGTGAAGAGAGTGGGTGCTGTGCGATCATAGCACCTCAATCCTGGGGCAGCTTAAAAGATCTGCCTTCAGCAGACAAAGAGCTAGTGTTTGGTTGGGTCCTAACAAGATTGAATCTTTGGCCATTGTGAGGGCCGTGAACAGAGTAATGAGAGTGTGTGTGTGTGTGTGTGTGGTTGTGGTTGTGTGTTCTAGCTTGCTTGGTTTGCCTCCAGTTTCACCAGTTTATTTGGTTTTGACTTCCAAACACTTGGAGGCATGTTAATAGAGAACACTGAAGCCATGTTTACAGTCATTACAACACTAACATGACAACATGGTTAATAAGAGTTATGATATTACAGATGGGGAACCGTCGAGTTGTTCCCACAGGGAAGCTGCTGTCAGCCTGGAGTAGGTGAAACAGGTCTGCAAAGAGGGAGAGATTTTGGTAAAGACATAAGAGAGCAATCCATCTTGCCTAGGCAAAGTGTAGGTTTAACAGGAGGGGGCGGAGCCCATTCCAGTGTTCTGATAGGCTCAGTATAAGAGCCTATTTAGACTACAACAATTGTCATGATGAGAATGTGTTTGAACCTCATGACCGTCGTCCCACAGGTATGAATTTCTCATGTCAATATGTTTCCACTGATTCTTTATGCACGTGCCAATTTGAGATGTTTGTAGATACTTCCTGACTAGGATTTCTATGTTCTGATTCTGTAGCCATCTGTCCGAAAAGTGTCCCAGACATTACTTTGGAATGTGATACACTGGTAATACAAAACATTTTACCTCTGATGCAAACTGGGCCACAAGTCTCATTTATCTGAGTAAAACCAGTGTAAAAAACTCAGGTGTGACGTGGTAAACCTGTGGCCTGTGAACAGTGTAAGTGGCAGTAGGAGTGATGGGTCGCTCCTGGCAGGAAGCCCCTCAGAAAAACGGTAGTCTCTTAAATGAGCTTGAGATGTAGCCTACAGTGTAGCTTCTGCAGTGGAACTCACTTCTTGACACTGATTGGGGTTCAGTTTAGCAATTTATGACTCCTAATGGTTAGGGTAAGGACATTGAGTAAGCTGATCCAAGATCTGTGCCTAGGGGCAACTTTTTTCAAACCCGAGCTTGTGAGTCAAAGAAGATTGGTTCTTTCAGCACCTTCACCAGACATACTGCGATAGTTGATTTTCAGACGACTGATGTTGATATTTAGTTACAAAAACTGTAAACATATATATATTATGATATGAGTGGGGTTTTTTTTGTCAATTCTTTTTTTTGAATTTCCCCCTATTTCCAGTGGACGTGTCCCTAATCAGACAATTCACAAGATCCTCAATAGAAATCACAACTGCAAACACTCATAATCACCACACATAATGATTTCACTGACTGCCATTCCTACTCAGTCTTCACTAAATAGATGGCGTTACCTCATCCACTGAAATAAACGTGGAAGCAATTATCATAAGGGGGGCGGGGGCGGGGGGGGGGGGGGGGGGCTGCTACTCTAACTTACCCATACATTGGAGCAGAAGATAGAGTGAAGTAAATATGTGTATATATTAATATATTTTCTATTTTTCTTACTCAACTAAATGTTAGGAACATGAAGCATAAGCTGAAGGATTGGAGGGTTGGTTGATTGATTTACTGTGATGTGTTTCAGTTGCAGGAAGGGTGGGGGGGCATCTGAATTAATTCTATACCTCCGGCCATTCCTTTGGAAACTGGAGAAAGTGGCCACATATAACCTGATCAGAGAGAACTGGGGCACATAGTGAGCTCATGGATTAAACCCACTTGTAGTCTGGGCAGGATGTCACCTGGCTGGCACTATGTACTGTACAGTACAATATTCTTTGAAAACCCTTTCCAATGAAATATTTCAGACAATAATATTCCTGTCATGTTTTTATGAAATTATTGTATTAGTGAAGTATTTTTATGAACATAGCAACAAATCAGAGGATTAACTACAGGCAGTTGAACATCTGTGATGATATGTGGAATGATATGTGTGAGATTCCTGAGAGCCTTGTGCCAGTCTCAACATTAAAGGCCAGTTTACTTTGGCCACTGGAAGGGGATGAAATAGTCTGTGGTAAATTATCCAGATTATATCCAGTGGATGTAAATGAGCAGCTGGTCAAAACACGCCACAAATCTGGCACACTTAACTGAGCAGAACTAAATGGAATGGAACTAGAGAAGACACTCAGATTGAAAATGTAAGGAACATAAGCTAGACTGACACCCAGCCAAACACCCGGCTCATGTTTTATTGGTCTCTATTTAAATAATTTGTGGATACGTGTGTTCCGCTCTGCTTAGTAATGTCAATTTTAAAAATGGGTTTGTTGACTTGTCTCCTCAGGGTGCAGACTTCTGCGTAGGCCCTCTGTTCACATCCTGGGATTACAAGGCCTGCTGTTTACTTTTCCCAGAGTGCTTATAGCTCTCTATGTCTCTTTCATCCTTCAATCCGTTGCTCCCTCTCTTTTCATCTTGCTCTTTTTCACTCCTCTGTTTTCATAATACAGCACTGGCCCTCACGCCTATAAAAAGACAATTACGTTCTTTATGTACAGAGATTTACGTTCTCATCTAATGTTTAAGACGGTCAAAAACTTGAATTGTCTAAGAAATATTAGATTTTTATTTTATTTCGATTTCTGTAAGAAAATAAATCTGTTTTGGTGTAGTTTTGGTGAAAGATGTTCATTACAGTAAGATGAATGGTGTTTTTTCTTTTAATCCAGAACATGTGCCATGTTTCCTAACTATTGTTAGGGTAACTATTTATATACTTACTATTTATACTACTTATTTTAGTCCTGAGTGCTCTGCATGTCAAGTCTTTATCTTCAATATTATGAGAGCATCTGTACTGTATCTATGATTATCTTTGACTGATTTTGGGGAAGAGCACCACAGGCACCATAGACCTGTAATTCCATTTCTCTGGAAAGCACTCATTATATTGAAATGTTTCTTCACTCATCCAACCTCCGTAACTTCCATTCACCAAGTCCCCTGAGCCACCATCTTCCTAGTTAGTCTTTATCTGGGATGTTGCTGTACTGCATGCCTTGCCTCTGCTGTCTCCTGGGCAACATGCTTCTGGGCACATACCAAATACCCCGAGGGCAGGCCCAGCTGCCTGCTCACAGCAAACAACAAAAACAGCATTTAACAACACATACTGCTGGGCCCTATACACAAAGGGCCAGAGGGAGGGGACTGGCTCACAAAAGTCAATTTACAGTATGGGTCAGTACATCTCAAAGCCTTTACCACTGGAGTCCAATTCTTTGTCTGCCTCATTCACAGATAGAACCTAGACCAGAGGGTACACAAAGGCAATTGTCATTATATGGTCTTGGTTGACATTAACCCCTGGACATTTTCACTGCTGTCCATTAAACTCTCCTTTCCCCTCTCGATTACCTGCCATTTCCCTCAGAGCAAAGGTCATGCCAGATCCACCACCACCAATACAGCTTACAGATACTTCTGGAAACGTTAACTTTAGGAACGATTAGTTCCGGGTTGTTTTGTTTTTTTAGGGGACAATGATTTTTACAGGCATGGGACTATGGGTGTTCTAAAGCTGCTGTGAGGATGTAAGGCAGAGCAACAAAGCGGCCTGGGCATTCTGTTCACATTAGCTCACAGCTTCTCTTCCGCTCCTCTCTGGGCTTTGTGTGGAGTGAATGAGAAGAGAGAATGTTCAACACGTTTATTTGCATTCCTTTAGCAACAAGTGTTCCTCTTTAAAATGGATAGTCATATACTACAGTTTACTATGGAATTCTGCAGTACTTGTTATAGAATTATATTGAAGACTGTACACTATACAATACTATACTACACATGGTATCCCTTCATCATGTGTAGTTACAACTAACTTGTAGTATATACTCTAAACTAAAAACAGCTCCGAAAAAAAAAAGAGACCACTGCACCCTTTTCTTTCCTTTCTGAAAAAGTTGAAAGGAAAGTTTTGAGTGAGGAACAGAACAGTTCAATTTGCAGTGGTCTCCTAATATTAACCCTTCTGTTCCTCACTCAAAACCTTCCTTTTCAACTTTTTTGGAAAGGAAAGAAAAAGGTGCAGTGGTCTCTTAATTTTTCCAGAGCTGTATATTATGGTAAGTAAGCTACAGTATTAGAATCAACGATGCTTTTATGGATTTTGTGTATTTTTTTCTAGATTGAAATAAGTCAGTAAATCTTCTTTGTTTCTGTGCTCCTGTGAGATATTTTTAACCATACTGTTCAATCCAATGTTTTCGAGAGGTCAGATAGAGGTCAGTGTAAAAGGAGAATGCTGAGAGATCTTTGAAAGTGTTTCTAAAACCAATGCAAAGTACTATTGGAAAATGTCAACAAGTCCATAACACAGTTCAGTATTGTGATCACGTTATTTTTTTATATTAAGCATAATTTTATGTGAGTAATATATATATGAGTAAATATTTATAGTTATATACTGTATTACGTTCTGTTAGATTACTACATGAACAACAATTTAACTTTACAAGTAAAGTTACAACTTCAGCTCTTAATTAATGATTTTGAAGTTGAGATAGCCCAAACTATGTGGAAAAAGGCACTTGTGTTTGGGCTCTCTAGTTTGTACAGAAGGAGGTACTGTTTTAGGTTTATTAACAAAAAATATGCAAATGTATGTCGTCAGCATCTATTATACATATTAAGTCGGGATAACCTAAACATATCAAAATAACCGTTCATGCTAGTTTCTCTAGCATGAACAGTTCAAGAGATACTCTTCTGGGGTTAATGCTAATTTTGCAAATACAGCTCCGGAAAAAATTAAGAGACCCGTGCACCCTTTTCTTTCCTTTCCAAAGAAGTTGAAAAGGAAAGTTTTGAGTGAGAAACAGAAGCGTTCAATTTGCAGTGGTCTATTAATTTGAACCCTTATGTTCCTCATTCAAAACCTTCCTTTTCAACTTTTTGGGAAAGGAAAGAAAAAGGTGCAGTGGTCTCTTAATTTTTTTTTCTGAGCTGTATATGCAATCATAGTTGATACCTGCTTAAGCATTTTATGTTGAGATAATTGAAATGTAAAGAAAAATGTTAGTTTGGACCCGCAAGCCTGAATGATTTAAGTCAAACTAATGAAGGTACTGTTGATATACCATTAAAGTCATCTAAAGTTTTTAAAAGTGTAAGTAGTTAGTATAAACAATATAAAAAATGCATTTAAGTTTTAATGCAGTGTCGAGCTTAAATGCTGTGTGAGTAGCAGCATGCTAAATTATAATAATAATAAATAATTTGAAGATTGAAACTGGGGACTTTCACTTCACAACCGCCATTAATAAAATAGTGGTTGTACAATATCATCACAAATTAGTCACATATGACATCAGAAGTATTTTCTGTCAATATAATAGCATACAAACTAGATGACATAACTTACAAGGAGTATGTACAGTATTCATTTAGCTGAAATCATGCTTATTGAGGTGCAACAATAAAAGGGAAAATATTGGGAGAATTTGCACTGGTGGTTAAAACTAATGTAAATGACAAATTGTGGGAGAATGTACCCGGCAGATAGGGTGAGTTAGGATAAGGTTAGAATAAGGATTAGGATTAGCTAAAATATAGTTGTCCCTGACGTGGCTTGAATATGCAGTGTATTTTATATGTATTGTATAATATACAAGCTCTTTGACAGACAGGGATTTTAACCCGGGGCAGGTCCCCTGAAACCCAGCCTGCTACATGGAGGGCAGCCTTTGTGCCCTCACTCATCAAGTTAACCTAAATGTTCTGGTGGCGGCAGTGGCCCCACCGACAGACAGCACCCTTACACGAACACATACATATACAGTACATGCGCACACACACACACACACACCCTCACCCTCCAGCTGCCAGCCTAGGGAATGCCGCTGACTGGAGTGTCCTTGAGGCTGTCGACAGGCTAGGTTGTGTGAGGCAAGCCCCCCACTCACCTGCAGATAGTGCTGCTCACTATTCTTTCCACAGACCCCCTCCCCACACCCCACCCACCGACCCCATTTAGAACACCCCTCACCCATTCCTCATCACGACAGATTGTGTCCATCCTCACTTGCTGGTACTGCTTTTAGAAGGCAGATATGTAGGTTCATAGGATGTCCTTTGAAGGTTCTAAGTAGATAGTGTCCATTGGTCACTCCCTCTACACTGTGTTTCTATGTTTGCACTAGCTTGGGTTTCATTGGTTTAAGTTGCAAGACTGCATGGAAAGAGGGTTATATACCTATGATTAGGAATTAAAATGTTAGAATTAGCATGAACTTTCTCAACATGGGATAGAAGATCAGTCATTTTGTTTTGGGAGTTGTCCAACTGTCGTTTGCTAGTGCTGTAATAAGATTGTGTCAATTAATTCAAAGAATGTCTTCACAGTTAGTTAGTTTGTTTGTTTGTTTGTTTGTTTGTTAGCTAGCTGGCCAGATTTTTTTTTCAAATGAATTAACTGCATATGTATCCCAGTCAGTATTAATTAGCAACCCCACCAGCCTGACAGGAAAACCACCTGTTAACCCTTTGACTCACAGCAAAAACAAAATCTTTCCTGTGCAATTATCTGGTTGCCTGCTTGATGTAGACAATTACAAAACTACATTAAAGAAGTGTACAAGGTTAATTTACAACACTGCCAGAGCTTGTATAAGTTGCCTCAAATGTTCTCACAACTTCAAAAAGTTATATTATAGCATTTCCCTCATGCCACTTTCAGAGCATGTCCTCCCATGGTTAAGGAAGGTCAATAGTGTTACATGTGCTGAGCTCGTATGTTTCCTGATCCCAAGTGTTCAATTTACAAACTAGTGTTTTAGTGCTTCTCTCATGCCCCAACAACATTATAACATTATAACCACTTGAGTGCTAGCTAGCTACCAACATGAAAATGAAGCTAGCCAAGACCACACAGACTATTTTATACAAATAGTGAGTGGATTTACAAAAGGACAATACCAAACAAGTTACATTTCTTAGCCTGTGATTAAATGCTTTCCATACTTATGGCTACCCACAATTACCCTTTCTACCCTGCTGAAATGCCTGATGCCAAAGGGCTCTGCTGGCAGGCTATATTTCCTGTAGTGGGATGAATTGTGATCCGTAGCTCGGGATCTTTTTACCTGGTTACACATGCATTGAGCAACACAGCTGAAAAGTTGTCTCAACTACAGTGGAGGTCAATTCATTCCCCCCAATGTGTAGCCATGGTCTGGATTAATTTCTTCTAATGACATGAAAACTGACTGCGATAATATCCCAACATTCCATTCAAGCATTCCATTCATAGCAGTCAATCCACAATCATAGACTAGCTGAAATCAGTTGCTGTTAAAACTTGGACACGTTGCAAAAGCAAGAAGTACTGATATCCTACTATATAATTGCACTTGCAGCTTATCAAGAAAACCAAACATTAGACGTTTATGATTTTACATTTTTTGGTTATATAAACAGTCCTAATAATGATATTAAAATATTTATTTTTGTTAATGTTTCATGTGTACAATTTCTGATATATTATTTCAGTTTTCTTACTAAGTTAAAATCGAGAAAGGCATCACTATTGCCATTCTGTGAATGATGTCACGACTTAGACTGGTTTGGACCAAAATGACTACCTACCGTCATTAATAAGATCTCTACAGTAAGGAATCCATGACTCTGGCTTGGCTGGATTAGAGGCAAAACATTGTAATATTGTAATAGAAAGACTTTAATTTGGTACAACAACCAAAATCTAACAACTTTTTGGCAGTAACTGAAGACTGCAGACACAAACGTCTGTAAGCACAAAGTTCATAAAAGGCCTCAAGAAATGTAATGTAACAAGAATCTGTGCCCCCATGATTAAGCAAGGTCAGTAGTGGTACATGTACTGAGCTTGTATAAGTTGAAGCCACAACGTGTCAGAGCACAGCATGGGGCAAAATGCTCCGCTTCAAGCCCTCACAAGCTATTTCTGTCTGTTTCATGAGAAACACAAGGTTTGGTCAGAGGTAATCTACATTACAGAGTGCCAACTGAAAATGTATGTTGCTTTAGTAACAACCTAAACCTATGTATTAAACTAAATTAGTGCTATTTATTTTAGATTGAAGGTTTAGTCATGTACAAGAGCACCCATTATCCGTATTTAATAAGTGAAACTTGTTAAAGATTCCTTAAAAGTGAGGAATGTAACAAAAAAAAACTGTTTCCCAGGGTTTTTGTTACAAAGAGATTAATCCCATTAGGCCTTTAGTATATCCCTACAACACATTGTAAATGCCCGCTCCCGAAAAAACTAATCATGACAAAGTGAAGATGATGATGATGGAGAGATAATCCGTTGTGGTTTTTTGGAAAGGAAAACATTTCCATTTACAGAGCTTGGTAAAGATTCTTTAATTAGTTTATAAATATTTCTTTCTTTAATTCAGCATACAAAAAGACAGTATGTACAGCCACACAAGAGTGGGTTACAATAACATGCCATTATAATAGATCCATGTCTTCCGTTGACATGTTTTGAGCATTCCACTTGGACTACCTGCATGTCAGACTTTATAGGGATAATGTGCTGCTGTCTTACACTGGGAGTTAGTTGTCCTTTTTCTGAGGATGCACACAGAACTGTATGTCTGGAGGCGAATCCCCGTTTGAGCTCCAGTGCTGAAGTGTCCCGGTCAACACTAGTTACAAAACATTGTCCACGACTGAAAGTACTTGAAGTTCCCTTTGTGTTTCACCACCTGGGTTTCTTTCTCAGTTGAAAAAAAGGAGTACCATCTGAGAAAAAACATGGATCCTTCAGAACCATTTGAATTCCGTGGAATGGTTCAGAAGTTAATGGTGAATGTCGTCATCAGTGTGAGGTCAGAAGTCTACTCCAACTGTAAAGAAGGACACTACAGTCCTTCTAAAAAAAACATCCAATATCATTTCTTTAATAAAAGTATACGAAAATAGACCTTTGGTGTCCCAGTTTGCCGTGTAATGCACATTTATTAAAGAAAAGAACAACCCTCAAGGACGGCGGTCTTCACGTGAACTGATAGGCATTGTCACAACACCCATGTGTTTCACGTTCGTAAAATTGAAAACGTTTAAGTCCAGCTTGTGGGTCAGAGTTTAATTAAAAATAATGAACAAAAATAAACCATTTCTTGTCAAAATATACATGCTAAAGCTTAAGACAAAAGTAAGCCATTTTGGTAACGTAGTGCTTTGGTTATCTGCTGCCCCAGCCCAGAGACGTGGGGTGGTTAGGTAGGTGGATGGACATAGGAAGTAGACAACATCTACTCATTTGCAGACGTATCTCTCCACGATCTTCTCACACTTCTTACATGTTACGTAGCAGCACCAGTGGTACTTGCAGTGGCAGCGCTCCACCAGTTTCTCTGTGTAGGGGTTGTAGCCACGCCCGCAGCACATCAAGTCGCAGCTGTCGCTGCCAATGGACGTCTTGTTGCATTGCCTGAAATGGACAGACAGTGAGAGAGAGAGTGAGAGAGAGAGAAATAATTAAAGTTAAAACTAGGTTTAATATATTTTTGTGTAACTGAATGACACTTATCTGCACATACCAATTTATACACTGGTATTACATTTTGGTCTATGGAACACACCAACACACATGTTTGTATTACTATCTGTCTTAGGACGGAAATCATATTTTCTAACCCTAACCCAAAATCCTATCATCCCTAACCCCTAATCCTAACCTTTATCCCAACATTACCTCTAACATAAACTCTAAACCTAATTTTAGCCCCCTGCTCAATGCTCAAGCCACACCGTTGACATCAGAACAGTCCCACACATAAATAAACTGCAAAAATGTTTTGTCCACCGTTTTGGACAACCTAAGGCTAACAATGCTCCTTAAAGGGGAGACTGAAGAATGCTTATTGTGCATTCACCCCAACATGTCCCCTTGTGTTTTGTCTTTGGGCCACAGGGCTTGGGACCTTTTCTGTTCTTAAGCCTGGGGCATCTTAAGAGAGCAGAGAATAGCCTTATCATAAATCACAGCCGATGCACAGGGGAGCCCTCCCTCTATTTAACCCTGTCCCTCACTCCACTTAATAGCATTGTTTTATAATAGCAGTGTTAATGGCCAGCATGGTGATAGACAGAGAACCTGAGATGTTGGCTGAAGGCTGCTGACAAGGGAGGGAGGGATGGGGGGGGGGGTTAACTCTGTACTTGCTATTCGGGGTAAATCGACTCCATCAGTCTGGTCCAGGTTAATGATCAAAAGGCCAGTCTTGCCTCCACATGGCTATTAACACAGTGGTAGGCCATCTCTAAGAATCCAAGCTACTAATCTCATTCTGAACTAAAACTCACCCATCCCACAACAACTACTGTCACAATCAATCAAATGGGCACACAAACTGGGAAGACACACAAAGGACTGCTTTCTTCAGAAGAGACACCATTTCTATCTAACTGAAAAGTAGACAAAGTAGTAGTTTGCTGCTACCCCACTCCAGGTATATCAACGGGTGTTATGTATGGACACTGCGCTTACAGTGCTGCATTAATAGTTACGGCACCACACAGCTCGATTGGGCTGTGATAGTTTCGTTACGCCTGACATACGGTTGATTGGTCCGTTCGGTAACGGGACAAATTTGTGAGCAAAGCAGATGGCAGTGTTGGCTACAAACCGCGGTCGCACACTCCTTATTTAAAACACAACACTGACACAATAATGGGGTCAAAGCCATCCATGGCGAGGAGTAGCGAGATTAGAAGTCACACAGTTTAGCACAGATAGGGCTCCGTCATGAGTGCCTGGGACAGTGGGAGTGAGGAGGATGGTGCTGAGGTCTTTTGCTAAGGGAGGGGGCGTGGGATGGGAAGGTTAAAACATCCCCCAGCCCCTCATGGAAACAGACCACCACACGGCACATGCGCGTCACACCTCCTTCTGCAGACAGACACTAACGATTGCAGGAGGTTGGTGGTGCCTTGTGACTCAGCATGGAGCACTAAATATATACAACGGGACCCTTATCGAGTTGGGGACAGCAGATACATGGAGCACAGTGAGTGCACCTGACACGGAACATGTCTTCAGGTCATCTGTTAAGTGGACTGCAACTCAGAAGCTTAGGGCTAGGCCCGTTGGAATACAGCTGCCTCCAGGGCTTGGCAGGGTTTGGAAACAAGTACTTAAACTTATTCTGCTGTAATTTGTATTGTACTGGCTCTAACTGCAGTCTGATGTACTTTGAAAAGATACTTTAGAGGGATGAATTTTACAAAAACAAATATTTTCATAGTCCTGATAGAAAGACAGTCTTGTTTAGAGCTGCAACTATTTAAAATAATAATAACCAGTAGGATTTTTTGTATTATACATAATACAAATACGAATAGAAGGAATGTTGATAAGGTTAAGGGTGATCTTTGCATAGGTTTTTGTTTTATACTTAATACAAATACCTGTATTTTAATGATGTTAACATTTTTATTTTACAAATGTGTTAGGGGTACACTTTTTTGGCCCTCCAAAGTTTGAGGGATTTTAGTTTTTGGTAAATATCATAATATCATCATTTAGTTTCAATGTTCACCCCTAATTAAAAAAAACACTGTACTTTGATTTTATTTTATTTTTTCATTACTATTGATAGCATTGATAGCTTTTAGTCAAATATATTTCTATGACTAAGTATTTTCCTAATTATCTAAGTCAGTTTGGATAAATAAAAAAATTTGTGATAATACAGTCATTTTTTGTGGCCATAGTTGTGGTCAATTCATAGTGTCCAAATTTGAATATTTGCTACATGATCAGCCACTATGACAAAAATTGTCCCCTAACTGAATCTATTTGTCAACCTCTTCTGATTAAAGACACTGATTAAAGACAATATTTAATTTATGTTCGTCTTCATTTAGAGATTCAGCTATGCTACTAAAATGGATATCCATCGCAAAATATTAAAAAATACAAAGATAGTTTTTGTAGAAGAGGGACGGCCAGATCTCCACCTTTCTCTCAAGGCCATTTCCTTAGACAAAGAAAATAGGCTTTACTTAGAGAGCTACGTTCTCACAGTGGTCAGCCTAAAAATATGTAACCTATGTTTCATAATAAAACATAAAAGTCAAGATGTATTTTTTCATTTTTACTGGCTAATACACGTTTTCCCCTCAATGTTGTGTTGTGAAATCGATATCAGCTGTACTCAGGCCCTATGAATAACCTCATTACTCACCCTTGCCTGATAGCAACACAAGGGCCACAGTCACAATCATCATGTCAGTGACACTTGCTCAGCCATACAGTTCCACAGACAGGCCCGTCTCAGAGACCACTTGCTTTATCCAGGATTCTCAAAACAAGATGCTTCCCGCCACCAGGGAAAACGGCAACGGAATAAATCCTAGACAAACTAACCACTTGAGAAGAAAAAGTACTGGTCATTTCCTGAAGTTCAGCAGAAGCCAGGCCAGTATATTGAGTATCTCTTGCAGTTGCATAATAACAGTATAATAACCTATATTCTTCCTCCATGTGGCACCCATTACACCATGCTTTGACGAACATGAAGTACGTACGGGACACACACACGGACGCACACACACACACACACACACACACAGCAGTCTCACCTGTCCTGGGTGCCGACAGAGCCCAGCTTATCGTTCTTGGCACAGAAATCCGGGGAGCTCTGTAGGTAGACCAGCTCGTTCTCCCTGACGGGCCTGATGTCAATGTCCTTGGGGACCAACTGCTTGCGTGTGCCCATAGGTCTGTGCACCACCTTGGTGGCTGACAGGTATTTGGTCTTCAGGTCCATGGCGATGTCTTTCAGGTCCTGCAGGCCTCTCCAGCAGGTCCTTATGGAGCAGGAACCAGACACACCGTGACACTTACACTTCATCACCAGCGCATCTCTCAGGGCCTGGGGGAAAGAGGAGGGTTCATCAAATACTGTTACTAAGGGAGCTAATGCAATAGCAGAAAATATCCCAAATATTTTACATTGACTTATAGTAACAGGCAATGATCCAATCGGTTTATCCATCAATATACATCTTTCCAGCCAGAGTGCTTCTTCTACTACTACTACTACTGATGTTGTTACTGCTTCTGCTGCCACTACTACTACAACTACTACTACTACTACTACCTCTACTAGGACTACCACCACTACTACCACCACCACTACTACCACTACTACTACTACCACTACTACTACTACTACTACCACTACTAGGACTACCACCACTACCACCACTACTACCACTACTACTACTACTACTATCACTACTACTACGACTACTACTACTACTAATACTACTAATACTACTAATAATAATAATACCACCACTACTACCACCACCACTACAACTACTACTACTACAACTACAACTACAACTACAACTACAACTACTACTACTACTACTAATACTACCACCACTACTACCACCACCACTACAACTACAACTACTACAACTACCACCACCACTACAACAACAACAACAACTACTACTACTACTACTACTGCTACTACTACAACTACAACTACAACTACTACTACTACTACTACTACTACTACCACTACTACCACCACCACTACAACTACTACTACTACTACAACTACTACTACTACTGTTAATGCTATTACCACTACTACTACTACTACTACTACTACTACTGTTAATGCTATTACCACTAATACTACTACTACTACTACTACTATTACTACTACTACTGATGTTAATTCTACTACCATTAATACTGCTACTACTACCAACACAACTACTACTACAATATATGATTGTATGAAGAATCTGCATGTGTAACTACCTGTCTCCCCACTTCACTGTTATGTAGGTGCATCAGCTTGTTGGCATGAGAGCCTGCCTTCTTCATCTTCATGGGGGCGTCAGAGAACTTGGAGCCCATAACCAGGCCATAGTGCAAGTTGTCTGCACAGCCACCCCACCGGTAGCCGGGCTCTGGTATCTCTCCTGGGATGGGGCCGCAGGAACACAGCCGCAGGTCCCCCGACGTGCATGCCCGTGCGATTGTGTGGCTGATGGCTGCGGCGGACAGGGCATAAACAAATGCTGACTCTCTCGTGCCTGTTGGAAACAAGACAAATCCTCTGTGAGGGATTTGGGAATTGACTTCTATGTGTAGAATAACCATTATCCCCTTATTTCAAAATGTGATCACAAGAGAAACTATAAAGAAATTGCTCTGGGGTTATACAAGTAATCTCTGAGAGCTGTGAGCTTGGTTGTAAAAAAAAAAAAAACAGAGCTTTTTATTATTATTTTTTTTTATTGATACAAATGTGGTTGTATCTATTTCCCTGGTTAAGATTCAAAATCTCATGACCCCATTCCCAAAAAATACAACTCCAAGTTGAACTGTGTTATTCTCCTCCAGAACCCCTTAGAACAGAGTCAACAGGACTAGACAGTAAACCTGACTGGGAAGAAGATAAGTTAAATCTACATTCTTATTACCTGATCTTCCATGATGCACTTAAATCTTCATTCAGGTTTAAATATTGTTACATCTCAGTAAGAGTAACATGAGAAAGTCACTAGACCGAAATGTTTGTGCAGCTGGAATGAAAAATATGGATATTATATAGTTGAAAAGTGGCAGTTATGGCCATGCTGGATAATAAGTTGGAGACAAAATGAATGAACCATCTAACAGTTGATCGATTGAGCCTGTCTTCTTCCTAGGCACATCGTCATGGAGCTATCTCCCCAACCTTTGATTAGGAGCCAATTCTTTGTTGTGGGGTTGTTATTCCTTCACCCAAATTCAATAAAACTTGAACTGTTACTGGCTCTGTCTGGCTCAGCAAAGATCCTTTTGGCACTGAAAATAAACCCATCAAAGTACCAGTCAGGAACACAAAAAACACTCAGACAAATTACTGTAAGGAGCGCGCATGTAACGTGTAGGCACGTACTATATGAATTACTAATAAGTTTTACTGAATTGAACAACTGTAGTGTGCTTATTCGTTTAGATGTATGTTCAGTTGAGATCTTTGGCAATATTTCACAAGCTGATTTACTATAGAAAACCAGATGTGATTAAAAGTATGGCATAAAAGGAATTTAGAACAGAGGAAGAGATGCCAGTAAATAAAAAGAATGTCTAGATCCCTTTTAATGGTCACTGTCCAACTCAATACTATCACTCTCACATGAAAAAAGAATGGAGTCCATTGTGCCACAGGAAATAATCAAGGCATTACTAAGCTATGAAGATCACCGCATCGAGCACTTAAAGAGGACTTTGTAGCATGGATATTAGGGAGGTGGGTGGCTAGGGTTATAGTGGACGATTTCCCTTCTTTCAAGGGGACACAAAGAAGAATGGTAGCCTTGCGTTGGCCAAGTCTGTGTTATCCTCAGAGCATAAAAGACCACTAAGGACCATGAATAAAGCTTTAAAATCCCTCTTGTAAACGATCTCCTGCTACATTTAGATTTGCTTTTTTAATTTCATTTTACAGTGATCACATTTATTTACAGAAAAAAGAATTTGCCCACCACAATGTGTCTCACTCTTTTAAGTAAATAGACTTTCACATACTTCATTCCAGCCCCCCCCCCCATTCTTTAACTTCACATTCTAACCACCATAAACAGTAGATTGTGACTAGTAGGCCTACCTCTGTCAAGGTCTGGTCTGTACCTCGTGGAGTCTCTGGGAATATCAATAGAGGAACAATTCCAGCGCATGTCAGCAAAGGTCTTCTGGCACGTCTTCTTGACCTCACGGGCTGCAGCAATGATGGTCTGCATCAGCTCTAGGTTGCTCCGACACAGCTGGGCTTGTGAGGAAACCAGGCCCGGCAGCAGCTTGCAGTGCTGGGTCTGGTTGATGTGGAAGGATGCGGGCGTGTGCGATAGAGCCCTGGAAAATAAATAACTTTATATGTATGCAAAATATATTGAAACCACATAGTATTATCAAAATCACAAGGTTACCAGATTTATGAAATTCATTTTATGAATGCACATGCTGTTACAGATTTAAAAAAAATCCTAATGTTTTAACCAATATAATATATAATCAGAGATGTTTGGTACTTGTAGGGCATTTGTACCTAGAAAAGAAAAAGTTTTAGAAAGTATGCCACAGTAAATCTGTCAAGATGTCATGGACAGGTCAAATATTACAGGTATCAGAGGAGTATTCATCCATAAAAAGTATAACTTGTGAAAAAAAATATTTATTTTGTTAAGTTCCTTTCAGTTTTTTGTGTGCGACAAAACAGGGAAGAACTTACATTAATTTGTTCCATAGAAACTCTGTTTAATGAAAAGTTTCGCAACCGAAATGTTTTGTTTGGCAGAATGAATATACCCAGGTTGTTCTCCTTATTCAGTTCTGCAGAGAAGGTCTAGAATATTATGGGCATTAGGTAGCGAACAGTAGTAGACGAACGGACGCTTGTTTGAATCCTTGAGCCAACAAGGTGGAAAAGGCGTTGTTCCCTTAAGCAAGGAACTTAACCCTAACTGTTCCTTTACGTTGTTCTGGATAAGAGCATCTGTTATAATACAAAAAACAGACCCTGAACTAACAGAAGGCACTACATCCGGAGCTGAAAAAAATTGCAAATATACATTATTTACTATTTATTTCTAAAGAAAGAAGTAGACGAGAAAAAGTGGGAAAGTTAGAGGATAAAGTGTTCCGATACAGCAAAGGACCAAAAACAAACTGTTCACTGTTTCAGCGATATGGCCAAAAACAGTCCTCTAGACCCTAGGCAAAAATGTACGAAACTGTATTACACAATATCTTAAAGACCATAATATCAAAATAAAGACTTAATACCACTCAAATAAAATGCAGGTATGATATGTGATATGTAGATGTTTATGTCCTTTAGTTGATTCCATTAACTCAGGGTTTTCAAACTGTTCATGTCTGTGATCCCATTTTGATATTGAAAAACATTTGCACAACCCCAAGTGTAAATAAATGCATAGAGAAACATCAAGAACTATTATTCTGTAGAAGTATAAATATCAGTGATGAAAATATTTCTTCCATAAGTCTTATTTACTGATTTACTAGTAGTGTCCGTGGGGTGCTGAAGGAAGAGAAACACACATGCTCCTGACAGTCTATATGGAATGGGGTTATTATATACATATATTATATTTAGCTTTTACCATAAAAAGTTAGAACCACACTTGTGGGAAGAAAACAAAAACACATCTGTTTAAAACAATCGAATTTTGCAGGACGAAGGATGACTTTCTCTGACAACACTATATTCAAATCAAATGACCAAACATGTCCCAGCTTTTTTGGGGATGACGACGACACTGTACTAACTGTACATTGCTCTGGATACTAAATTACCCAAAAGTGCATAATTAAAATAAAGAATATGCAATGTATGCTGGGTATTATTATTCTAGTGAGTTTAACCCCAAAACAAGACCACATTAATATCAGAACTGTGTTAAATGACTTTGTATAGTATCTTGTTGTAAAACAAATCAGAATGTAGTTTAGGCCAGAGAAACAAAAAAAGAAAAGATATTCAAAAGCAGTATAAGTACTTTTAGTACAAATAGATATTCAATAAACATTATAGATATTAATATAATACTAAAATAAATATCGACATATGACAACTATCAATCATCATTCTTTATTAAAGGATTTTATTCTATCAAGACTTTACTTGGTTTAATGGATTACCGAAATCTAAAAGGGAGGTATACATGAAAAGAAGAAAAAGCACCAGAGAACCTGGTCCATTCATCCAGGTTCTGATCTCTGTTCACTATGTCTTACAGCAACATTGCAATGGAGAGAGAGTTCCGTGAGAACCAACCAGCACCTCCTGTACCTTGGCCTGTTTTGGATTAGTAGCAAGGGGGCCGCCACTCCATGCCCAATGATAAGCTGTGACTCCCCTGTGCACGTGGTAACCCAGAGCTCACAGGTGTTTATGGGCCCATCTGGTTCACATCCAGGCTCCATAGCAATATCAAGACTGGAGGAGACCCTTTCTACTATAGGATTTAGCACAATGTCATGCAATCCCCCATATTTGCTGCCCCCCCCCCCCTTCTCTCGGTTTTCCTTTCTCCCTGTATTTCTCTCTCTGTCTTTCTCTGTCTCCCTCTCTCTGTCTCTCTCATTCAATCTGTTGCACATTTACTGCTCAACAACAACTCACTCTTACAGGTTTCAAGCTACAGGTGCAAATTAATCAACCCAAATCATGTGCAATCCTCAAATGTCTATTAAGTTATGTATGGAAGAAAAAAAAAATCACGGAGGAATTTCAACATCTGAGGCAAACGTCCATTGGATGTCACTCTTGGTTATGTTGATAAATATGCTATAGAGCATACATTTCTCACTCCCTAATTCCAGTGAAAACCTTAATAAAAATGTATCTGGACACATTTAGAGCCTATTTTAGTCTCAGGACATTAAACACTTTCATTTTACCCACATATACGACTGATTAACATATTCGTATAGGCCAAAACAAAATCTTCAATTGTTATGTATTTAATTCTATTTGATAACAACAAAATAAAGTAGATATCAAGCACTTGTAAAGCCCCGCTTTTATACCACATAGTCCAAAATACAGGAAAAATTCAGAGACAAAAAAGGGAAAACAAAGGGTCCTTACAGCCATTTGATGCTGGAGCAAACCTGGGACAGCAGCAGAACGGTAAGCAGACTGAGTGGGAGGGGTTTGGAGATTCTCTTCATGATGTCAGAGTTCAACTTAGATATTACTGTAATGCAGGTGTCTGATGGCTTCTAGGTTATTTTATGTGCAATCATCAAATCAGTTGAATGGCACCGGCTAACCCCCTGTCCCCTGTATGGAGGAACAGAAAAATGCATTAAACCATTAAAGCAACATTCCACAGAAATATATTCAAATATAAAATCAAAATATCTATGCTGTACTAGTTTTGTTCATTGTCACCTTTTTCAACCATAGTGGAGAAGTAATAAAGAAATCATACATCCCAAAAATTATCTTTCCCACTGTGTAAAACCAAGACATGAAAACTAGCCTGCATGTCATAGCAGCACACAAACGTTGCTGAGTTTGTTAATAAATTCCCATTATATATTTGGGAAACCCTGATCATATAAATTACAGAAAACCCTATAAAAGTTGAGAGATTCTCACCAGTGAGTAAATAATTAAAGGCTACCCCCACAATTTTCAACCTTTTTTAATAAAACATCGCTTATGAGACTGTAGTAAATACATAATAAGCCTTTCGCAAACGGGCAGTTCAAATATAATTATAAGGCTGGCTGATGAGGATGATAATGATGATAAGAAATCCATTTTAACAGATTTGTACAGAGTCCTTGCTTATTACTTCCAATCACTACAAAAAGCCAGTACAAAGAGTAATGTCACTACTGGACTACCACCACGGCCACATATTCAGATAAATCTCATGTGTCTAGCCTAACGCAAATCTCTTATTTTAGGGTTCAATCTTGTACGGTTCAAAAGCGCAAGAAGACACTTTTGAAATGTCAGTGAAACATGTGGTATATGCGTTAGCAAATAATCAACCATTTGTCAAGAGAACAAAATTTGATTTTACTTCATTGACGTTTCTTTAAAACGTACATAAAAAGCTTACTACTCAGCCGCACGTTACAATGATTGACCTATAATTAATTCCAATCGTCCGTTTTACATGCAGGTGGCCTGTTAGGTTGAGAAACAGATCAATGCATGGAGAGGTTAAATTGGGATTTGGTGTGGGGTGGAACTGCTTTCAAAATCATCTTCAAACAAATAGTATATTTTGAGTTCCCTCTTGCCATATCAGCCACTCAACTTAAAGCGATTTAACTTTGTCCAGATCCTTCTTTTACATTTCGCGCTTGAATGCATGTTTGAACATTTCTGGTGTTTTTAGCATTCTATATCTGTTCAGTCAGGTGGGAAAGAGGCAAATAAAATCTAGTTAAACTTGTAACGTCATTCCTTTTAGTTAGCCTACAATGAAGTCTTTATCCCATTCGATACACTCTATCCATACTAAAGTCACGGATATAACTTAATAATATATCATATTTATAAAGCCTAATTTGTGTTCAACAAATTCAAACATGCTTTAAAACTCGAAAAATAAGCAAGTTACCGACAACTGTCGACTATGATAGTCATGTCACGGAAAGACCATTGCTCCTCACCTTTAGTGATGATTGAATTAAATTCCTTGTAATCCTTGTCAATTCAATATCCCCCACAAATACGTGTAAATCCACTATTTTGCGATGTGAATGAATCCGAAAAAAAAGTAAGCATCGTTTGCAGCCCAGAACCAGCGGCTCTTACTCTCGCAGGTTCTTTAGCGTGGTGTGTCTTGCTCTGCGGAATGTGTCGGACTCATGGCAGTTGGGCAGCTTCAACTCATAAGGCTACTCCTGCACCGCTTTGATCTCACTGGTGATGTCAGGCATAATTAACATAACAAAGCGGGTTGGATTTGGACTGGGGAGTAAAGGGTAAGATTCTAATTCATTGTCCAATTGTGTTCTACGTATTGTTGTACACAATGTTTACAAGTTACTATTTTGTAGTTTTATTTTCTAGGTTATTATTATTGTACTGTCATGACCTAAATTGGGCCTATTGTTTTCTTATCAGCTTCATCTATGTCATAAAAAACGGTTTGCCATTTAATTTCAACACAATGTGGACAAATAACTGTAATTTCATTGGAATATCATGAATATTATGTTAAGTCTTCTTAAACATATTCGATAATAATAAACAAAAGTATATCGAAAACATTTTATACAGATATAATCCAAACATGCCTAGTAGCCTACAGTAAATAATTTTACTGTAATTCTATTGTTTATGGTTTCTCTGTTTTAATATCAGTCCAGATGTCCCATGCATCGCCTTGTTCTTTTTCTGTTGGGCATACCTGTCAATCTCTGCTTACTTCGCCTCCTCCAGAGAATTCTGTAACGCTCAATCATCTCCCCACGTAAAACAACCGCTCCTTAAAACCCATGCAATTAAAACACGTTCATTAGGAATGTTTCCACTGTTAACACGGTTCCAATGTGTTGCTGTTTGAATGCCGCTAGTTTTTTCCTTTTCCTTTATTGGAGAAAACTTTGAGAGGGAAAAGCTATGCGGGCTATAATACAATTTTAGGACAATCTTGTTACACCCTCAATTTTATATGGTGAGTGTAAAATATACGCAATGAATTCCACTTTTAAAACGGATGGTATTTTATTTTACTGGATTAGCCGGTCAAGAACATTTTAATTATAAAATAACACTAACTGCAAAACGACGTAATTATAGAATGTATTTGTGTTTATTTTTTTAAAGAACAGCAGTTTGTTCTAAGGGTACATAATGAAACACTGTCAACAGAAGACTTTACAGTGCTTTAATGATATGAAAGGGATAACACTTGAGACCCACTGACAGACTAGCCACCATCTTCTGTTTGGAAATGGCAGGATAGCTTAATTGATGTGTTAATCTAATTTGTTTAAAAGTTATCCATGTTGTTAGCTGGTGGAGCCAAAATATAAAAAGATTAGAACCATGATGTTATATTAATAGTGCCCAGGCCAAGGACGTAGGAGTGAGTTTTTTATTTGGGGGGACACATTTAAAATGTTTGTGAATTGTTCTTATTAGCGTTCAGGAGTGACCAATTTATCTGCTTCTAATATTGGGGGACACATTTCCTCCCTGTGCCCCTCTGCTCCTACGCCCAATAATGGGTCAGGGCCCAAGATTATTGGCACCTTTGGAAAAAAAATTGTAAAAAATACTATACAATTCTATACTGGGCTACAGCCCGCGCACACTACCATTAAAAAGTTTGGAGTCACTTCCAAAGTTTGGAAATGTCCTTGTTTTGAAAAAAAAAAAAGTTGTCAATTAAAACAACACCAAATTGATCAGAAATACAGTGTAGACATTGTTAATGTTGTAATTAACTAGGATTAACACACAACGTACCACTGGAACACAGGAGTGATGGATGATTTTTTATGTAATATCTACATAGGCATACAGAATCGTTTTATCAGCAACCATCACGCTTGTCTTCCAATGGTACGTTGTGTTTGCTAATCCGAGTTTATCATTTGAAAAAGTGAATTGATCATTACAAAACCCTTTATCAATTATGTTAACACAACTGAAAACGGTTGTGCTTATTAAAAAAGTAATACAACTGGCCTGCTTTAGACTAATTGAGTATCTGGAGCATCAGCAATTGTGGGTTCAATTACAAACTCAAAATGGACAGAAACACAGATCTTTCTTCTGAATCCCGTCAGTCGATTTTTGTTCTGAGAAATGAAGGCTATTCCATGTGAGAAATTGCCAAGAAACTGAAGATCTTGTACAACACTTATACTACTCCCTTCACAGAACAGCGCAAACTGGCTCTAACCAGAATAGAAAGAGGAGTCGGAGGCCCCGGTGCACAACTGAGCAAGAGGACAAATACATTAGAGTGTCTAGATTGAGAAACAAACGACTCACGGGTCCTCAAATGGCAGCTTTATAAACATTTACCCACAAAACACCAGTCTCAAAATCAACAGTGAAGAGCCTGTTAGGTCCTGGCTGGGGTGCCTCTAGGCATCTCTATGTGCCTGGAGGACACAGTCAGGGCTTGACTGCAGAAGTGCCTCTTGGCACCTCTGCACTTATGTTTCATTATTCCCAATCAGAGGAAGCTGCTCCCTATTGCCTCTGATTGGGGATCCAATTTAAGTGTCTTTAGTTCTGCCCTCATTTGTTGGTTATTGTTTGGAGTTAGCTTTGTGTTTGCTGCCCTTCAGTTCACGGTTCTTCTCTCCTTTTGTTGTTTTGTTTCTAAAAAATACATTAAAAGGGTGTTCTACAGCTCTACGCCTCGTGTCCTGCCTCTCAACCGTGACAGAGGCAACTCCGGGATGCTGGCCTTCAAGAAAGAGTTGCAAAGAAAACAACATATCTCAGACTGGCCAATTAAAAGAAAAGAATAAAATGAGCAAAAGAACCCAGACACTGGACAGGGAAAAATTGGAAAAAAGTGTTATGGACAGACAAATCTAAGTTTGAGGTGTTCATATCATAAAAAAGAAAATTTCTGAGATGCAGACCAAATGAAAAGATGCTGGAGGAGTGTTTGATGCTATCTGTCAATCATTGTGGAAGCAATGTGATGGTCTGGGGGTGCTTTGGTGGTGGTAAAGTGGAAGATTTGTACAGGGTAAAAGGGATCTGTTGATGATGCTTGGTTGGAGCCAATTTCCACCTACAACAGGACAATGACCTAAACCACAGCTCTAAACTATGCAAGAACTATTTAGGGAAGAAGCAGTCGGCTGGTATTCTGTCTATAATGGAGTGGCCTGCACAGTCACTGGATCTCAATCCTAATGTGCTTTTGTGGGACCGGTTTGACTGTATGGTAAATATGAAGTGCCCATCAAGCCAATCCAATTTATGGGAGTTGCTTCAGGAAGCATGGGGTGAATTCTCTTCTCTTCTTACCGCACCAAATTGAAAACTAGAATGCCAAAGTCCTGCAAGGCTGTAATTGCTGCTAAAAGAGGATTGTTTGACGAAAGCAAACTTTGAAGGATACAATTATTATTTCAATTAAAAATTATTATTTCTAACATTGTCAGTGACTGCATTTCCTATTCATTTTGCTATATTTCCAATTCAAACTCATTTAATGTGTATTTTCATGGAAAACAAGATAATTTCTAAGTGACCCCAAACTTTTGAATGGTATACTGTATAGTATATATGAAAGAATCTACATTTTTAATAGTAATTAAATTACTCAGAGAATGCAATATTGTCACCCTAAAGCTTCTTGTGAAAGAAATCAAACAAATTAAAATATGGATTAACATTCTACCTTGTAAAATGAATCTTAGCTTTAAGAACATTAGTGTGAATTGTCATGACTTCCTGTTTCACTAGTGCATTAAAATATAACCTCAGTCAAAGGGAAAGAGCTCACAACATAAGTGACAAATGGTTGCTGACATTAATAAATCAGCCAAGTGTATCCTGTCCCAACTATATCTTTTCCCCATGCACATTGAAAAAGATGGTTTTGTAGGAAAAATCCAAGGGCCACAGTTGCTTCACGGTCACCGATTCTGTCAGTGTTCAATTTCACGGCATCTCACCGCCAGTAGGCTTCTTTGGAAGGGTTGCCAGAAAAAAAGCTGTTAATTCAGATCAACTTATAATTGTAAACAATACTGTCACTTGGACTGAAGCTTGTGCTATGGTCAGAGGACACAGAAATAAATATCTGTGGTAGGCACACACGTATTTGGACCAGCATCAAAATAAGCATTCATATACAGAGCATTCTTATACTTACTGTCAAATATAGCAGTGGTTCTTTGATGTTAAGGGGCTGTTTTGTTTCCACTGATCCTGCAGCCTTTGTTAAGTTTAACAGCATTATGAACAATGCAAAGCAATTGAACATTTTAACAAAAAAATGTTTTTGCTTCTGCCACATAGCTGGCCATTAGTGGATCTTCCAGCAAGACAAAAGCCCAAGCACACATCAAATCTGTGGTTTGATGTGGCAGGCCATATGTACGGATCCAAGGACACCAAGGACCTGGAAAGGTTCTGTACGCAAGAATGGTTTAAGATCCCTCCCAATGTATTCTCCAGTTTCATTCAATCATTTAAATTAAGTCTCAGGACCATCACCCTTAAGTCAAGGATGTTGTATTAAAAACATCTCATTTTACAGAATGATGGTACTACAGCTGGTAGACAACATTTACAGACAAAAATACACAAGATCCAAACAAAGTTTACATGACAATTATTTCCAGGACAAATGGGTGGTGAGGATATGAGACAATGTAAAATATGAGCCTTGGATACATATATGGATTTACAGTAGATGTACACATCTACAATATCAGTGAGGTATATCTAGTCATGTACAGTATCAGTGAGGTATATCTTGTCATTTACAGTATCAGTGAGGTATATCTAGTCAAGTACAGTTTCAGTGAGGTAAATCTAGTCATTTACAGCTTCAGTGAGGTATATCTAGTCATTTACAAAATCAGTGAGGTATATCTAGTCATTTACAGTATCAGTGAGTTATATCTAGTCATTTATAGTATTGTACAGTATCTGTGAGGTAAATCTAGTAATTTACAGTATCAGTGAGGTAAATCTAGTTACTTACAGTATAAGTGAGGTATATCTGGTCATTTACAGTTTCATTTACAATATCAAGATGCAAGGAAATGAACAAAGTTGGAGTGCAGTATAGTCCTTAAGTGGCTTGATGTGGTTAGCATAGTCTTATTATTTTCTATTGCTGGTTGCTTAGGGCCATATCACAGGATAATTAACTGTTGAACTGGGGAATATTTTGTGATTTTTTGACCTCTTTTTGTAGTGTATCAGTATTATAGCTCTGTATCTTTCTCAGGTGTGCCAATCAAACTTGACTATAAATCCATTTTTTTCAGAATAGAGAAACGCAGTAATAGAAGCCAGTAACATTATAACCTTTTTTCCCTCCACTTTGATATGCAACAGAATTCTTCTTACATTTGGGTATCATAAAATTGTCTTGAAAACAATCATGGGACAGCAAAAAAGAGTATGAATCACAGAGTATGAATCACAAACCAAGAATTGGTCTACCACCAATAGGACCAAGTGTAGAGTGGACTGGGCTCCACACTGACATTTATTAATTGTTAAAAAGAATTGCTGACCTTACTACCCACCCGCACCTAACATTCTAGCAGATCCTCTAATGGTTGCTCCAGAGGAGAGGTAGGATAAGGGCTGTCACGGTTTCTTACCGCCTGTTCTATCACGAGGGGTAGACACATTTACGAACCAGAACGTGTTCACTTCCCCTCTACGCTCGGGGATTGTGTGGTCCAAATCTCTTTGACAAACATGGTACAATTCAACACAGTCATGTGTTATAGGTGAGGTGAGGTTTGACTTAAAGTTGCATTGGGGAGTATTTGTATGATTTCATCCAGTAGTTGTGAAAGTGGTGCTTATGGGCCAAAATCAGTTGCCATTTTTGTTTTTGTTTGTAATACATCATGTAAGTGTGTACTATGTCATTCAGCGCTTCATGCCAGAATCACCACATAGGCTTTAGGTCTGCCAACTTACCTTTCAGCTAACACAGAGAGAGGAAACCATACAGCTTTTTCTGAATGGATACCAAGCCCACATGAATTAATCAAAATCAAATAACTCAGCGGTTGTTTCTCTTGGTAACGGCCAAATCTTCAACAAAATTTCAATTTTGCTCATGCAAACCAAAAGGTTGTGAAACTTCAGTTTCTTAATGAGATCTTTATATAGTAGTAAAGATCATGTTTTGTTGTGGGTATGCATAGCTAAAGAGATGCAATTTGCCTTTAGGCAATTATACTATGTATAACAAAATCACAATGCCTTAATCTCCATATTTAAAAAAGTGCCTGAAATGGTTTGAATACAGAACTTGAACATTTGGAAGAGAAACTCACTCAAAAGTTTGAGGGGAACGGCTCTTGCAGACCACAATTCTGGTCCTATTGTCTTCCCTATCTCAAGTGGAGCAGAGGTATTACAGGCTGTTGGCCAGCCGGCAAAAGATAAGAACACTCACCTTTCACCTCCTGGGATACATGTCTGCATGGGCCCTGAATCAAAGCTACCCAGCAACTTCCCCAAGAAATGAGTAACCTGTCTGGCATCCATTGCCTTTTATCCCTTTTCCTCCTTTTTCATTTTTCTAAGCACTACCAGAGAGACAAGTTATTTCATGATGTTGGAGAAACGTGTTCTAGCGCTCACATACTCCCATCTACAGGCCCACAGAAGATTGTTGTTATTTCAGTTAAGTCATTGAGGTAAATGTGGTTTCCAGTCTTTGCGAACACAAAACATATTTGAGATAACAATGTCTTAAGTAAAAAAAAAAGAAGAGTTTTAGTCCTTTTTTGATAAGCTCTAGTCCATGTTAAATCATCTCCTTTGAATTCTGAATCAGGTCCATTGTCAGCAAGATCATTAATTAATCGTTCTCTACTTGATAATAAAAGTGTTTTTTACAAGAACATTGTTCAATTTCCCCTGAGAATTAAATACTATTTGCAAGGTGTGTAACACAAAACGAGAGACTGTTGGTCTTCAACTAAATGTATACTCTGTTGTGTCATTTTTCACCCGTAATGATTCACAGCATAGAGTCATCAATATTTCTTTCAGTGTAAGGCCTTTGTAAACATTTTCATCAAAGTTCCACCAACCAACACAGAAAAATTAAGGATGCTTTTCCAGTTCATTTTCATAGAAATCGTATCTACAATATCTTACATAAAACCAATAATGCAGAGAAATACAGACATCAGTTTCTTGTTATTCTCTTTCTCAAAGGGGTGCAGGGGTATCAGAGTACTTGAGTACTCTCTATAAATATGAAGCGCTTAATTCTGAGTGCAGCAGCAATAAGAACAAAAGCAGTTACCAAAGCATTAGCCTCATAAGACCATACATCCAAATCGTGTCACGCCTACATTGAGGTCAAGAAAATGTATTTCAAAAACTATTTGAATAGAGCAATGGTTCACAACACAAAGATTTGCTTTGGATGTCACATCTTGGCAAATGTCGTGTGCATTGTTTGTTCACTACTTAATATAATGTGCCGTTACTAATCCTGTCCAATCAATTTCATTTACCGTCAAGTTGTAAAAACATCTCAAGGATGTTTTCAATGTGTTTATTAACTTTGGATTACTTACTGCCAGGGCCATCAGCCGGCATTGCTTAATTGATTATCATTTTGTCAGAAATAATAAATGAATAGATTTTAATGTTGATTCATTTCAACCTTTGACAAGGCAATTTTTCATCATGTCATCCTCAAGGGTCTTGCCCTCACTTTAGTTTTCAGTGCAGTCTATTAAACTTGTGTATTCTTTGATCCAAGACCAAAAATGTAATGTTGTAAAAACATTAGGAGGCATCCCGGCACAGAGAAATCAAATGGTGGGTTGAGTTTGCGAGGCAGTTGCTAACTTTCTTAATGACAGGTGTTTCATATTAGGATTTCTAGTCTAGTTCCAAAGCAAGAATTGATCTATTTATATTTTTGCATGTCAAGGCCCCTCTGGCTGCTCTGAAACCCTGCTTCGAGAACTGCTGGTTTAATATTTATCAAACTGGCTGCACCAGGTTCAGGCTTCTTTCTCTTCATACTTACGTTTCTGAACAAACAGGTACATTTTTTATTTGCACTTATCTGTTTGGGTGGTAAGACCTGGGTTCAACAGGTCCAAAACTACCAACACCCCACAAAGCTTAGAATGTCAAGGAATGAGATTGCATGTTTTAATGGTTTTTGCCCCATGTGGGCAGTCACTGAATGAAGCTATTCTGTTAGCAGTAGAATGTGGATTTCAGGTTCCTGAAGTAGGGCTACATTATAACCTTTACTATGGTACTACTATTTACAGGGGGAGGGTGTTGTACACTTAGCATAGCACACGTAAAAAACTAAAAATACAAAACTCCACTGTAGCTCATGGCGCCCTCTTGTGAGTACTTCAAATATCTACATTTTTAAAGATGGATGGCCTACTACAATGTTAACAATTCATACGATACAAACACTGGGTCTTTAAAGCATTTTATTTATTTTTTTGACAAATATATGAATGTTTAACTTTTACTTATTTGGAGAATTCTTTACAGAAAAGTCCCCTAAATAGACAATAAACCTAGTAAATCATAAAAACATGTCTACATGATTAACAATTTCATATTTGTGCCAAGAGTATGATACTACATATTAATGGACAGTGAATTGATGCAAGTGATTCTTAAAGTCTGAACTACAAAAAAAATATTCAAAAAGCCTGATGGGACTGTGTCATTTTCAGACATCTGTATTCTTATGATTCATGGGGTTGACTTTAAAATTTTGCATAAAGGCACACAAGCATTGGTAACCCTCAGGTGAGCATTGCTTTTTTGGCATGACATTGGTCCCATTAGGCAGTACAAACAACATAAAACAAAAATATATGTTTGCAGGAAAACATAACAAATAAAATGACCAAAATATTTAGATCATTCATGTATACAGGGAAATGTCTTCTAGAAAGTAAAAAAAAAATGTATTGAGACCTAAATTTGGTTGGCTATTTACTTAAGGAGACAGAGGATCAGCAGTTCAGGACACCAACTCAGAAACCTGCTTTATGCTAATGAGAGCTTAAACTTTTTACAGAAGATTAAGTTCAGACAGGGACCTGGTCTCCTGCTGTATGAATCCCTGGAGGCTTTTCTTCCCTTGCCTGAAAGTACTCTCCCTCCGTGAGAACGGTAGGATTACCAGGAGCCTGAGGAGGGTTTCAATGTTACTAAAGCTCCTAATGTCTGATGCCTTCAGGGTGTCGAGCACAGTAGCAGGAAGATAACCGGACATGGGATCCAACCACTTCTCCCTCCAAGATATAATCTCTGCGGGGAGTGAGGCCAAGTCAGGCATGTCATCTTTGTACATGCGAAAAACGTGGGCATTTATACTGCTGTTCTCTACCTTTGACATCGCGTAAGGCACAATCTCCAGGCACCTCAGGGTACTGAGGACATTCTCTGTGAAGAGCTCACTGACCTCAGCAATGGAGTGCTCTACAACCTTCTGACTAACTGCCATTTTGTAAAATTGACTCAGGGGTTCTAGTAGCGCAGAATGCAACAACGTTACCTGCAGCTTGGAAGCTAAAGCAACTGATTCCTTAAACCAGGCCTTGTGATGCGTTTCAATATCATTCTTAAATTCATTGAGAGAAGTTATGAGGTCAGGCAAGCAACTCATAGCTAGCAACACATCTAGTGGTTTACCCTGAAGAGATTGGCTCAGCTTTTTGGTCAAGCCAAGGACATTCTTCATCACAACAGCAGAGAAGATGAACTCAAAAGTTCTTATTTTACTGAAGTAGAAAAGTGCTTGGCCACTCCCTGAACTACTCTCCTCATTTTTCAGCTCGTTCAAGCACAGCATGACTACTTCTAGGATCTCCACAGTCAACTCATGCATATCATGACTCTTCTCCCAGTTCTTGATGAGCCTGTCTCTAAGCTCATTACCTTTTCCCTCATCGTGTTGAAACATGGCAATGATCATGTCTTCCAGTTTGGTTTGTCGAACGGAGTCCTCCGTGAGCCACTTTAACATGTTTTCTACAGACACGGCACAGTCTGCTGCCGCCACCGCAGGGGAGGACCTGGCCAGCCACACATTCAGAGACAGAGCAGAGCTGACCGTTCGCATGGCAAGGGGGTATTTCTGGGATATTACTGCAGAGACAGCCCTCACCTGAGAACCTATCTCACCAACACTTAGCAAAGCCTGCCCTCTACAGTACTCCATGTTGAGTCCCCATTTATCTGATAGGGTGGTTTCAATAGCATCAGCCAAGACAGCCGTGTCCTGGCTGAATGGAACAAAAGCTAGGGTCTCCTCACACTGAGTGTCCTGTGTGTCCAGGTACCTGATGCACAGAGGGACATAAAGCTGGCCCTCAATCTCAACTACTTGTTCCATTATTATTGTAAAGAACTGCGAGTCCCAGAGCTCCTTGAGGATTTCCTCACGCACAGGCGGGTCGTAGAAAGACATTGCTTGCCTCTGATGATTTACACCGGCATCCTCTACTATCATAACACTGTCCTCTGCCTTCCTGCCATCCTCGGCAATGACAGCACCTTCTGGTTTCACATTGTCCAATGCTATTACAACATGCTCTGGCTCCACTTCGTCCAACGCTAATACAATGTCATCTGGTTTAACATTGTCCTCTGCTATAACAACATCCTCTGGTTTCACGCCATCCTCTGCTATCACAACATCCTCTGGTTTCACATCGTCCTCTGCTATTACAACGTCCTCTGGTTTCACATCGTCCTCTGGTATCACAACGTCCTCTGGTATCACAACGTCCTCTGGTATCACATCGTCCTCTGGTATCACATCGTCCTCTGGTATCACAACGTCCTCTGGTATCACAACGTCCTCTGGTATCACAACGTCCTCTGGTATTACAACGTCCTCTGGTATTACAACGTCCTCTGGTTTCACATCGCCCTCCGCTAAAATGTCATCTTGTTTGTCATCGTCATCTGCCATTACAACATCTTCTGGTTTCACACTGTTCTCTGCAAATACGACTTCTGCTGTTAACATGCCGTCTTCTACTTTCACGTCATCCTCTGCTATTACAACATCCTCTAGTTGGACTACGTCTTCTATCACGTCTTCTACTTGCATGATATCCTCTGCAATCACAATGTCCTCTGTTATGACACCGTCCTCCTCAATCACCACATCGTCTGCTTTCGCAGCATCCTCTTCCGCCTCTGCCATCTTCAGCTCTGTCGTAGAAGGTTGCTCTGATATACCATCTTGGTGTTCCCCAACTGTCTGCTCATGTTTTCCATCACGATTAACATCCAAACCCCTGAACTCTAAAGAGGCAGACACACACAAAATGAAAGCACCCTATTTCCCTTATTTTAACTTCCCTAAAACATTTTTTATTCATATTCTGAACCATGTATCGTAGCTAGGTCATGATGACTGATTTATATGATTTAAACTGTTACTTACCACTTTCGAGCTTCAGGGCTTCAATTTGTTTCTTCACCTAAATCAAAAAGGAATTAATTTAATTCACAACACAATAAATGATATATGCATGTATATTCTGTCAGGAGATCGGGAGGCTTCTGCAGTAGTTTGCATCTGTAAAACTGAATGAAATAAATCATACACCTGAATAACCATATATGCCAAACGGAACATTGCTGTTAATTTACCTGCTCAAGACATGGGCTGCTTTCTGGGTCAACTTCGATGCACTTCTCAATGACCTCCTCCAGTCTTTGAACAGTGGGTTGATGCATGAGAAGCATCACAATGTCAGTCTTGCTGCCCTTGCAGACTGTGTTCTTTAGCAGTGTCCTCATGGAGTTTAGTGTGGTCTTCATGAGGTCCCACTCCATACTGACACTGGGTAGAACAGCCACCAATCTGAGCAGCGTGGTCACTGTTGGATGGCTTTGAGACTCAGGATGAAGCAGTATCTCAGAGATAGAAGCTGGCGGGGAGACATCTTGATATTTCTCTTTCCAGACAGTGGCCCAGTTACTGATATCCTGCTCAACTGTGTCTGGATCAGGAAGGTCAGACAAGTAGGGGCTGTAGAGCTTATCTGTGGACTCTGCACGGATTGGCTCTGAAATGGGTTGTGGATTGCAGGTGGGGAGCAGAGATAGGATTTTCAGGGCTTTTAAGTGACCATCAGAGAAGTTGTACTTCATTTCATCAATGAGGCAGCTTAGTATAGGAACACTCAAGTTGTCTCTGTAGTAAATCTCTGGAGACTCATAGAAATTGACTTTCTCTGGGAAACACACTTGATGAGGGGCAACCTTGGAGGCTAGCTGGAATGCTTCCTCAAACCAAGGTGAGTGTACAGTGCTTATGTTCTCTAGCATCTTGGAGAGTGTTTCTATGATTGGTACAATCTTCTCCACCTCACAGATGATGTCTGCAGGATTACCACACCGGAAGACTGTGCTGCAGTTGCGAAGAGGAGCACAAGCGTTCTTCAGGATCACAAGCGTGACAACAAAATCCACATCTCTCAAAGCAGTGGCAAGTACCTGTGCATGCAATGATATAGTGCCTGTGGTGCTAAAACTAACTGAATCCAGGCAACTCAGAACACCTTCCAATGTGTCGACAAGTAGATCAAAAAAGTCCTCCCTCTTCTTCCACCTGGAGCAACAGGTTTCTGGAATCTCCTTCAAGGCCTCCAGAGGTGTATTTAGTAACCCATCCACAGCTTGTGCTAGCTCTGCCTCCAGTCCAGGTGACTGGTCAAAAAACAGCAGGAGATCTTCTACAATTCCCAGCATCTTTGTTACAATTGGGCAGTGTAAGCTTCCAGCTAACCAACAGGCAAGTCCACAAGACTCACTGGGTGTGATGACAGACAGAGGATAGCTCTCAAGGAACTCCAAAGACATCTTCTTCAGGCTGTGACAACTTGAGCCAATGCGCATGAAAGCTTGTCCACGACACTGACTCATCTGCAATCCCCAGTCTTCAGTTAGAGTTGCAGAGAGATTCTTGGCTTGAACATTAACGTCGCAGGTTTCAAAAAATCGCAAGAATCCAATGAGCTCTACCTTAGGGAAACATTCCCTGACATATCTGACAAAAACAGGAAGATAGCTCTTATTAGCAATTTCAACTGGTTTATCTGTTATGAGAGAAAAGAAGGGTGACTCTTGTATTTCTGAGAGTATGACTTCCCTGATTGATTTTGTGAGAAGCTGTATAATATCACCCTCCCCGACGTTGAGCATGACCTTGCCATCTCTACCAAACCAATGGCACATGCCAAGATCATGAATGAGAAGGTCTTGATCTTCTTTGGAAAGTTCAGACACATGGCACTTCTTTTTCCCTAAACGGACAGCCAGTCTGAATACCACTTCCAAACTCTGTCGATTATCACCAACATGCCCATTCTCCTCCACAGCCTTCATTTCTTGGTCCTCTTTCTTGTCAGAAGACTGTTGGTTCTCAAGTTCCTCTGTTCCACCTTTGTCATGATCTACTGAAAATATGACAAAGTGTAAAAGAAAATGTCAATCAAGTGCAGAACCAAGTGAGACCAAATCATACATACTGTAAGACGTCTGCTTAACCAGTGAGCTACTGACTGTCACTTTCATCATACCCTTTGCAGTTAAAGGTCTTCCAACAGGCATGCAAATTTAAACATTGTGTTGATAATTGGAAATAACTCAGCCACTGATAATTTCTAAATAAAGCATTTATTGGGATTCCTACCATAAGAAAAGTGAGAACAAATGCTTCTTACCAAAGTAATATTAATTGTTTTTACATAGTATTTATTCTCCAGTAATTACTTAATGTTCCTTAAGGGATTCAGCCTTGCCATCACTCACCTTCCATGTTGACTTCAGAGTTCTTCATAAGACTTTTGGATTCTTTATCCTGAGATGTTGTTAAATAGTTTACATTATTACAAGGACAAGATATAGCTCAAACACGACATTTCAGGAATAGGCTGTTCTGAAATACATAACATATTTAACCTAATAATAATATTAATAATATTGTACTGTAAATGTATCCCGTAAGTGAAAACTTACCAAGCAGATACCTTCTAAAGCTTGGGGAGTGACTTTCAAGCACTTGGTCACCATCCGATCCAGATCTCTGCTGAAGTTGGTTCCCACCTGCAACATTGCCAGACATGGGGATCTGTCCTTGGGGCTGGTGTTCCTCAGGTATTCCTGGAACATCTTGTGGCGCATGGCTTCCCCACAATTCTCCAGTACTGTGCTGGGTAGCACAGACATGATGCGGAGTAGTGTGTTGATGTTCCCAAAGTATTGCATCAGTGGCAGACGAAGAGTCTGAAAGATGGTGTCTGGGATGGTCACTGACGCAACTTTTGTTTTCCACTTCACCCTCCAGCAGCACAACTCTGTGAAGAAGTTATCAGAATCGGGCAGATCACTAGCATAGAGAGGAGGCTTGGACTTCAGAATCTCAAACATGTAACTCACAGTAACAGAGCAGGGAACTAGGGAGAGGAAGTTAAGAGCCTCTTTGTGGTCCTCAGAGAAATGATCCTTTACAGAATTCGTAAGGTTGTCCACTAGAGGCACACTCAGTGCATCTTTGTAATAAAGAGCTGGCTTCATCATGCTATCCCTGGCCGCAGATGAATTATCAGGCACTTTGATCTGCACACCCAGACTCTGTGCAAGGGCACAGGCTTCGTCAAACCAATTTTGGTGAAAGACCTTAATGTTTGTTTTCACTCTGTTTAGAGTAGCCACTATACCACTGATCTGGCAAAGTTGGGATGCCGCACTAAAATGATCCTTCTGGAGTCCTGCACTCAGTTCCCGGGTAAAGGATGAAGCATTCTTCAGGACAACCATGGGCACAATGAAATCAAAATCTTTTATCAAACGCAGCAATGCTCCAGCTTTGAGAGAAACTGAGGACTTCCATCTCTGTGGGTTGTTCTTGATCTTCTCCAAACATTCCACAAGTGGCTCCAGCATCTGAACAAAGACTTCATAGGAATCATGCTTTTCCTGCCAAACGGTACAGAACTTCCCTTGCAATTCCTGAACCTTCTCATAACTTTCCCTGAGACCAAATGCAATGACGTGATCCAGCTGTTTTTCAAGCAACGGCATGCTCCCAAAAAACATCAACACCTCCTCAAAAACATCTAGTGCCCATTTGACTGAGGGAACAGGGGTGGATTTTGACCACCATGTGTTAAAGGAATAACAAGAGCTGTGCGTGCATATTGCAAGAGGGTACTTCTCCTGGATTTTGCAGGCCAAGGCTTTTAGCTTGTAGGAGACATCACCAGATCCTAGGTAGGCTTGACCTCTGCAGTATCGTAAATCAAGACACCACTCCTTGGTGACAATTTCCAATATTCGCTCTGACATGGCATCACAGTCAAGATCCACATCCAGAAATCCCATGAGCTCCAATCGCATGACATCAAAACTGTCCACAAACCTGAGGAAGAGGGGAAGATGGTTTTTCTCCCCTAACTTCACAACACGGTCGATGAATATAGAAAAAAAGGAAGTGCCCACCTCCAACAGAATTCCCTCTCTGACTGCATCCTCACAAACTCTGAGAACTTCATTCATCTCAGACTTCGACACATATTTTAATGTGTCTTCAACTTCGCCATCCTGTTCAGTAGACGCCTCACCAGACTGTCTGCTCTGGCTGTTATATGCAGCAGTCACAGCAGCTTGCAGAGCAGATCTGAGTGCCTCCTTGTTAGTCTCAGAAGTTGGGCATTTTGATTGCTCCACTCTCTCAGTCTCCATCTCCAAGGCCATGTCCTGCGGTTCTTCTTGGGTTTCTTCAACATACTCCTTTAGAGTGTGGTTTCCAACATTCTCTGAGATTGGTTCTGAAAGAAAGCAAATGAAGAGCATGAGCCAAGGAAAACAAATAAACAAAAGGTATTAGAGCAAATATATTCATAAAATTTCCCTACCAGCTGCAGGGTGGATCTCGATCACCTCATCAACCTAAGATCAGAAAACATGTAATTATTATCTAAATAACGCCATCTATGGAGAAATAATAAAACAGCACTTATTTAATAGTCACAATTTAACACCCACTTAGAGATACATTCTGTTTTTCAAGTTGTTAAAATGTTCAGTTGATTTGCTAAGCAAAAAATAACAATTCGTGAATAGCAAAATACAAGTAACTCCGGATCCAGCTTCTCTGACACTATAGACCAGGAATCATGTTTTGTGAATGCTTTATTCACAATTTTATCAAGATGACGTAGAAATTAGAAAATACAATAGAGAGTGTGTGTGTGTGTGTGTGTGTGTGTGTGTGTATATACACACACACACACACACACACACACACACACACACACATGTGGGGGGGGTATGGATTGTCACCTACGGGGACCTGATATCGCCATAGGTGCACAAATGGCTGAGAAATTGAACATTGCTTGGGGGTTAGGTTTAGGGAAAAACAATTGGTCATAGCATGCATTACTGGTTACATTTAGGGTTAGGCTTTATCGCTTGGTTAAGTTCAGGCATATAAGTTGGGTTAGGGTTAAGGGATAGGGTTACGTTAATGGCTGGGAAACAGAACATGGATTTGTGTCAGAGTTAGGTCCCCACTAGGATAGTAAAATAAAAGTGTGTTTAAAAAGAACAGCATAAATAAAAATGCAACTAGGAAATGGTTATGTAAAGAGCTTCAGACAATATTCAGACCCTTCACTTTCGCCACATTGTGGGGCTATAGACCATTTATTTTGCCATCAATCCATAAATAATTCCCCATAATAATGTTTTTAGAAATGTGCGAACATTTATTGAAAATATTAAAATAAAAATTGTGAATATCGCACGTCAATAAGTATTCTGACCCTTTACCACGACACTTCAAATTCAGCTCAGATGCATCCAGTGTCCTTTCATCATTCTTGAAATGTCTCCAGAACTTAAATGAACTCTTTGAACAAAATGTGATGCAAAACATACTGTAGCTCAGTCAGGGGGGAGATTCATCTTTCAGCACGACAACAATCCAAAGCACACAGTCCAGACAACGCAGAAGTGTCTTTGGAATAAGTCTGACTGTCCATGAGGGGCCCAGCCAAAGCTTAGACTTTAACACCATTGAACATCTGTAGGAAGACGTCAAGATGGCAGTTCACCGACCTTCCTCATTCAGTCTAACTTAGCTTGAAAGAATCTGTAAGGTCAAATGGGAGAACCTGCCCCAATCCAGATGTGCAAAACTGTTTGAGTCTTACCCAAGAAGCTGTGAGCACTGCCATAGGCCCTTCTATAAAGTAGTGAATAAAGGGCATAAATACTAATGCACATTTGCAATTAATTTGCACATTTCTAAAAAGTTATTTTCAATACATCCATTATGGGTTGTCGTGTTTAGATTTATATAAAACATTCAATCTACAACAACATCCAGAGAAAGTGAAGAGGTCTGAATACTTTATAGATAACCATCCACACACGCATTCGGATCCAATGGAGCCACAAATAGTTAAAACCAATGCCAGATAACAGTTGGATCCAAAGAGACATCATAACATTAAACCTACCATATGCAACAACTGCAAAACCTCAGGATGCTTCTCCACATAGGATTCTACCACATCTTCAACATTGAAGTGAACATCTTGATTGACATAAACAAATGCCATATTGCACAGTCTCTGATCCGGTGGCGTGGCTTTCAGATAGGCCTGGTACCTCTCCAGCACCATGTTGTACTGCCCGTACACGTCCGCCTCGGCGTTCACACAGGGGATGGTTCCCAAAACTCTCAGCAGGCTTTGCACATTCGGGTAAAACGCAATGTCAGGGATTTTCAATGTTGCAAATACTGTTGTAGGTAAGATCCTCCTCTTGCTAGCATGTCTCCACTTCACCTCCCAGCAACCAAGCTCATCGTAAAAGGTGTCCGGCCTGGCGAGGTTGTTCAAGTTCGCATCCGCCACTTTATCCCTTCGGATACTGAAATTATGGTCAGCCATGTAAGATGGCACCAGTGAGAGCCATCTCAGAATTCGGACCATTTCAGTGCTGAACACTCTCTTCACCTCCGCAACAAGGTACTGTAAGATCTGCCTGCTCAGAGTCTCTCGGTAAAAATCCTCCAATGGGGTTTCAGTGGCACCTGCTTCATCCATCTCAGGTGAGCTTTCCTCTGGCCTTGCGACTTCCACTCCCAGCTTCTTTGCGCGGCCCACAGCGTCAGAAAACCACTTCCTATGGAAAATTGCAACCTCCTGCAGATGTTTGTTGACCAGCTTTAAGGCATTGGAGATGGTGTACTGCAAGGTGCTGCTGATGCTGATGGCTCCCCTGAGACTTGGGTTGAGGATGCTCACGCAGCATAGGGTATTCTTTAGAACAACCAAGGTGATGATGAAATGGAAGTTCTTCAGGATCGGTTTGAGCTTGGCCATTTGTTCACAAATAGATGTATCTGCATTTGCAGCCGAACAGACCTCGTTGATGCAGCCAAGGAATGGCTCAAGAATGTCCAACATGGTCTGGAAGGCATCAACACCATATTCCCAAGTGTTCTGACAAGCATCTATGATCCGGTCTACTTCACCTTTAAGATGACCATATGAAGTTTTGATCTTCCCCTCCAGTCTTTTCCAAAGATCTGGGGATACTCTAAGCATTATGGCAACTTCCTCCACGGTATTCACAACTTTCTGGATGAAAGGTATGGGCATGGAGCGAATTAGCCACATGTTAAAGGCATATGGATCACTCGGGGCTAGCACTACCTGAGGAAACTCCTGCAGAATCCTGCTTGTAAGATCTTTCATTTTCTGACACAGAACCCCTGTGGTAAGGTAGGTGAGCCCTCGACAATGCTCCATCCGCAGGCCCCACTTATTTCGTATTTCTGAGAGCAGCATGTAAAACAGACCTTCAGAATCTGCATCACAGGGCAGGAAACCCATTAGGTGTTTCTGAGGAAACCCAGCCACAGTGACAGATCTGATGAAAACTGGGATTTGATCTTTTCCCTCGATGTTGGTCACATCTTGCAGCAGAATTGAGAAAAAGCGTGCCAACCTCAAACTGTTCCGGATCTCCTCTCGCATAAGATTTTCACTGAACTGGAGGACTTCTTTCTGATCAATTTTTTCAACACATACAGGGTTGAGAGACTGTTGTCCCTTGCGTCCTCCCATTGGCTCTTCTGCACTGGGGTTTGCATCGTTCCCTATGCTGAATCCAGTGAAGGCAAGAGTTTCCTTAAAGTAAATTTTAAGGATTTCCTTTGCTTTGCAGTTGGAGACATCATCTGTCCTTTGGTCCTCCTGCGGTAAATCACATGCTGCACTGTTCTCGCCAGGCTCATCTTTCACAACAGGTGGAGCATCATCTTCTAAAGTAAAGGTAATAACATGGACAGGAAAATTTAAGTGTTACTAAATGAAAATGTTGAGACATTTACACAAACATTATATGAAAGCGCATATTATCCTTACAAAACCGACGATGCACTGTCATGAAGTTAAATGAAATTTTTGAAAGGAAGATCTACGGCCAAATTAAGTAAAATATTTAAATATTTTATTGTGAAACAAGCAATGACGAAATTAAATTAGGAGGGAAAAAATGCATTTACCAAACCAATCACCTTTAGCTTTCTTCAAAGATGCATGTTCCGCTTCAGTCTAAATGGACAAAATAAAAATTACTTCTATTTAGATGCAGACAGAAATTAACGCTATTTGATTAAATAAAAAGAAATGACACAAGGAACAATATTAGGTATGGCTCCATATGGAACACTATCAGAATTGAGTTTGCGGTTTAAAACAGACCTTACTTACTGGTTCTCTTATTCTCTTGTTCTTGTTGCGGCCTGGTGGATTGTTCAACTGTCTTGTAGAATCAAATATGGTAGGAATAGCACCCTCTTTCAAGGATGTTGTTAAAGTGCTCTGAAAAAGAAACAAATCGTATATGTATTTCCACTGTGCAAACACCTCGATCATACTCACAGCCTGTTTCCACATACGTATAGGCATCATCTGGGTGGGTGCAAGATATTTCCACCAAGTTGTTCCAACCTACAATTAGATGCATACACTGTAGCCCACATTTATTTTTGTTGTACAGAGGTGCATTTATGCTCTAGGTCTGATCAAAGAATAAGAATATGAATAAAGCCCAACCTTTAATATTTGACAGATCTAGGTTGTATGACACAAACTCATGGTTACCCAATTCATGTCCCTGCATGACGTTTGGAGACTGTTGGAATTAGCTATAAAGAGTAGCACTGACCAATGGGCTATGCAGGAATTCGGTACAGCAAGCAACATTTTCCATACAGAAACATGCAAGCACGTGTAAATGGACATATTATATCTATGCTTGTGCCAATCAATGTAATTATGAAAATTATTCACCCTCAACACCGGGACATCATAATTAATTCACCAATGTTTTGTAAAAGGAAAATGCATAATAGGGACAGAGAAATCGCCTTTGACACACATTGTAATGGACAAAAAGAACAAATCTACATTCCGACATCAGTGGGAGACAATAATCAAGAAAAATACTGCTGGAATGAAAACAGACATGATTTAGAAACGAACGGCTCTGTTCACGAACAGTGGCGATCCCTTTCAATTATTCATGGTTGTGTTCCCTGAACCGTTTCTGAACAGAGTAAATAATACGTACGTCACGACAGATCAAGGAAGGCTCAAAATGATTTGCACAGATTTTGAAAGAATTGTGTAACTCCTCAGGGGTCTTTGACTCCAAGTCAGATCGTTGACAATTACTCAACCATTGTTTGCATCTGAAAGAGAAAATTCACAGGTTTAGATTTCAGAGCTTCAATATGGACAGACCTGCCCCTAGCCAAATGTTACAGACCTTGATGACCCAGGCCTGGCTGCATATCACCAGCAAAACATCCAGTCCTGTGACTCTACCCATTTAACTACATAGAAGGTATTAAAAAAAAGTTTGGATTAGAAAAGGGCATAATGCACATTACAAGTGAAGTGCACAAGGATGTAATTAAATCCAAAATCAGACATGGCATCCTAAAAATCCAACCCCAGTGGCGTTCAGTAGAAAAGAATTGTGCACAACAACTGTTCTGTACTATTAATTATCTATCTCTGAAAACATGATAACCCCATTACACTCAACTTGCTGATAAAGTTATAGTTTGTAATTATTGAAACAGTTCCATCTTAGAATACTACATAGGAAATATGCATGGGATGTATAGCAGCAATGTTGTGCCCCATCAGACACATGCTACTGCAGACAGGAAAGAGAAAGTAATACGTTTGTGTAAACATTAACATGTTTAACATTAACATTTGGAGAGAGTTATGCAATACTTTAAGTAAACTTTCTGGAAATCCACAGCTGTCTGCAAACTACCTTGGTTGTTTACCACTTGCAATGTGTAACTAAAGAGGTAAAGTTACACATCTTGGCAAATAACTTACTAGCCAATGCAATCGATATTCTTTTAATGAATGAATGTGTTATTCTTCGGATAGGGTCAAAATCAACCCAGCTGGAAGTTGGAGGGTTAAGGCAACACTTCTTCCAGTGATGAATAATTAATAACTTATCTTTTCCAACGGGTAACTGTTATACCCAATAACAGCACAGTGGTTACAGTTACTGCAGTCTTCATGGCAAACGTGTGGTTCTAGTTATTCTCTGATATCTACAAGGTCACAATTCTGATAGCTAACAATTTTAAGGGGTCAACAATCAACATCGGGGGGGGGGGAGTTACCTTGTACGTCATCAAGGCTGGATAGCCTACTACCAGCCAATTTATCTAGTTATATCATTACAAGAGAAAGTTGTCAGCTTAAGCGAAATTACCTTTCATAACTTTCATAAATGATCAATCGGTGATCACACTGTTGCTACAACAGACAGTTCACGAAACCTTAGATTCAAATAAAAAAAATTACACGCCGAAATTGCATGTAGCCTTTCAGCAAGCTAACGTTAGCTGGCAAACAAACAACTCAACACTAGCGAGCTTGTTAGCTAGCTAGCTAGTACAGTATGGTCGGGAGATGATTCAATGGAATAGCCAGATACCTAACGTTAGCTAGCTAAGATGCTAATGCTAATGAGAAACGTTACTATAAAAGAAGAGTTAATAAGTGGTGGTACACTATTTAACAAATAGATATATTGCACTTACCGCTCTGGGTCCAAAGGGAATCTGAAAAATTGGACGTCTGATTTATCTGAGTAGATATTACAATTTGGTGCGGCGCAGCGGTTGGGCATCTTGAGTTCCATGGCATGGCGCATGCACTCACACTGGTTCAGAATAAGTCGTGCATCGTGCAATTAACCAGAAATACACTCGTGTTGAATCTTTAGCTCAATATTAGTACAAAGTCTTGCAATTAACTTCGTAGCTGGGTTAGTAAATTATTTCATTGCGGAAAAAGTTGATTTGTTGCCTGGTGTAGTTACCCGAGTCAACGTTCATAAACCAGGAAGAACACCTAAGCAAAGCGGAAATCGACACGAAACTCGGTGCTGCCCTAAACCCCGCCCATTTCTGAAATGCATCTTCTCAAAAAGTGATTTTAAACGTAATCCTACTCACACCGCAGACTTTCATGCCAAACAAAAACATTCAATTAAAAAAATAAAGCATAGTTGTGTATCGGATTTTTTATAACATTGACATTTTTTGATAACGAGTTTTAACTCGTGAATGGCACATAATCAGTGTAGTTCAGTTGCGATTTCGACAACTGCTGTTAGAACTTCATGACCTTTGATCACATAGTATTTATAAATGTTATCCTGCTGACCAATTACGTACACTTATGAAACGACGTTTTGACGCAGGTTCGTTACGTAATAATAAAAGCGACTCAAAATGTGTTATAATTATTAGTAGTTAAGCCTGTAAATATCGTTATACATTGTGCTTTTGATCCTAGTGAAACCGGCATGCGACTTCAATTTAAGATATACCTAAGGAGTGAATAGGCGTGTTCGAGTGAATCAAAAGATGAATGGTTGTGACAAATATACTTTTCCCAAAACTGTATATAAAAAGGGTCACGTCATACAATTATTTTCTCACATATGTCTTTAGGTGTATTTTGGCAGTTATGGTATGAAAGACTGGATACATATAGCTGGGCAACAGCTATAAAAGGACAGTGGATAAAGATTGCTGAGAAGTACAAACTAAAAAGTTGGAGTGAAGAATTTTATTTTATAAGGATCCCGATTAGCTGATGAAACATCAGCTACTCTTCCTGGGGTCCACACAAAACATTACAAAAGAGAACAAACAAAAAACAGAAAAAAAGAAATAACAGAGAAAAACAATAAAAACGATATAATGCACACTAATGTCCAATATGAACTGCCATGAAATTTTGCATCACTTCTTTTTTTAAACTAGTCATATTATGAGGTTTAGCAATATCACCTGGAAGGGCAATTTTACACAAGCGCTACACAATTGTGTAGTTACCACTGGTTGAATGTCTTGTCGGGTATGTGTGTGCATTAAAACTAAATATAAGCTGCCTATACAGTCTGGGGTTTTCAACAGTAATTTTTTATGAAACACAGAAGTAATGCTTTTAACCGCTCATCAACCTTCAACCAGAATCTTCAGTCATTTCGTTTTAGTTCCCAGTGTGCAGCAAGGACAAGTAGAGCTACTCTATTCTATTTGGGATTATTGTAGAAATCCCCTGAATCATAGGACCAATATTTACATCTTTATGGATTATTTTTAATGTTTCTTTTTTTGTTGATTCAGACTTGCGAGTGGGGTGTAAAGAATGCCTTGATGGGTTGCCAGTGTATGTATGCAGGCGGTTTTGGGTCAGTTATTTTGTATGAATGTTTGTGTATCTTTGTTGCCTGTTCCCAACACTGAAAGCACCTAGCAATGTATGAGATGTGACAAGATGTGCATTTTAGTTTTAGAACACCCCCATTTCTCCAGTTTTTATTGAAATTTAAGTAGTTCAAATGTTTAAATCCATTAAATAACCTGAAATTGTAGAGGTGAAAAAAAGGTTAATGAAACTGAAAGATAATGTACATTTTGGAATTATAATAAAAGGCATTTTTCAGAGAACAAGTAATGGGTTAAAAACGTACAGCTGTTCTGCAGCAATGGAAGTAAATTTAGCCTTGAAGGATGATGCTAACAATTCCTACAGGTGTCCAACCTTGTGTTGATTACGTACAAACTCTCTGTCTGTATAAAACAGTGTTGGAACAGACTGCGTTGCTACACCCACTTATTCATTATTTGGACAGAATTGTACTGCACAATGTAGTATATTGCTATAGGAGATAAATGCAATTAACAAAGGAAGACAGACATTATTACCCTTAAAAGTGTCAGTCTTTCCTTTGGAGAAATTGCAAAGCCAAGGTGTGTGTACAGCTTCAAGCACAGCTTAACACAGGTCGAAACAAGTAAGTGACTGTGAAGGTCTGGGGCTCTTTTGCTGGATCCAGAGTCATCGACTTGCAGAGTAGCACCCTGAACTAAAATGGCTACCACAGCATTTTGTAGAGCAATTCAATACCATCCCGTGCACACCTAGTTGGTCAGGGGTTCTACCCACATCAAGATAAAGACCCAAAACATACCACCAAGCTATATCAGAATTACCCTTGGAAGAAAATAAGACAGTAGGTTTCAAATCATAGAATAGCCAGCACATTCTCCTTGAACCTCAACAAGCTGGTTTTGGTTGAACTGGACAGAAGGGAGAAAGCAAAGCAACACAGTTGTTGCGAAGAACTTTGCAGACAATATTTGATTTCCATTGTAGAAAGACTGCCGTGAGTGAGTTCGGCTCTTATGGCTGCAGAAGGAAGCTACTTTGACTAGTACACATTTTTGATTACATTTTGTTAAACAGAACAATTCCATTATTATAAAAAATGTTCTCTATTTTTGCACATATGGTTCTATTATCCAAACATACCACTATACATTCTGTGATATGGTCATTGTATTGATTATTTTATATAACATATTTTTATATATGAATGTGATGAGCATATAATGGCACAGAGAGAACCATTTGTATGATTGATGCATTGAAGATAGAAAACTAAATGTGAGGTGCTTAAACCACATTAGATACCTTCTAGAAGACATTTAGAAAGTTATTTTGATTTACTCACCAACCAAAAAAAAAAAGTGCTACGTGCCAACTCATATTAAAGGTTACACTCAGAAACACCCTTTCAGATTTATGATTACCAATGGTGAAAATAACTCCAGTCATCCAGATAAGAGTCCTACCCAATTTTCCAGCCTATCTGGAAGTGTTCTATGATCTAGTCTCAAATACTGCATTGAGATCTAATAGAACCAGAACTTATTTTATCTGAATCAGTATTCAGCCATTCATTCATTCATCTTCTTCCGCTTCATCCGGGGCTGGGTCGCGGGGGCAGCAGTCTAAGCAGAGATGCCCAGACTTCCCTCTCCCCAGACACTTCCTCCAGCTCTTCCAGGGGGACACCGAGGCGTGTCCTAGGTCTTCCCCGGGGTCTCCTCCCGTTGGGACGGGACCGGAACACCTTCCCAGGAAGGCGTTCCGGAGGCATCCGAAACAGATGCCCAAGCCACCTCAGCTGACCCCTCTCGATGTGGAGGAGCAGCGGCTCTACTCTGAGCTCCTCCCGGGTGACCGAGCTTCTCACCCTATCTCTAAGGGATCGCCCAGCCACCCTGCGGAGAAAGCTCATTTCGGCCGCCTGTATCCGGGATCTTGTCCTTTCGGTCATGACCCAAAGCTCATGACCATAGGTGAGAGTAGGAACATAGATTGACCAGTAAATCGAGAGCTTTGCCTTGCGGCTCAGCTCTTTCTTCACCACGACAGACCGATACATCGACCGCATTACTGCAGAAGCTGCACCGATCCGTCTGTCAATCTCCCGTTCCATCCTTCCCTCCATGGCCTCGGATTTGGAGGTACTGATTCTCATCCCCACCACTTCACACTCGGCTGCAAACCGTCCCAGCGCATCCTGAAGGTCCTGGTTTGAAGGGGCCAACACGACAACATCATCCGCAAAAAGCAAATACGAAATTGTGTGGTCCCCAAACCTGACACCCTCCGGCCCCTGGCTGTGCCTAGAGATTCTGTCCATGGAACCACACTCCTTGAGAGAGTATTCAGCCATATATCATTTAAACCTTATCAGGGCCGTTTCAGTATTTTTCAGTCGGAAGCCTGAATGAAATTTGTCTAAGAGCTTGAGTACACAAAATTGCTGAGTTGATTGAAGACAACCTTCAATGATCTTGGCTATTAAAGGGGAGATTTGATACAGTAGTCATCCACTGCATTGTGGGATTGTTTGAGTTTGCGGATTGTTGACGGGCTGTACTCCATATTAACTAATTGGTCAAAATTCTATTTTAAGAGTTTTACCAATGCAATATTTTTTCATCTGTTGACCTCTTACCCAACTTTATTACACCCGGACTCTTTTTGGACATAAACGGAACTACTCACCCCTGAACACCCAAGGCTAAGTATCATGGCCTAATCACTGTAATTGTTGTAGCAACAATACGGAGGAGAACTATCGTCTTCAGTTAAAGATAGCAGAGTTAGAGGCTCAGCTTCTGACGTAAATGTCAGGCAAGGATTATGTTAGTGTAGAAATAGAAAAAACTGCGTCAGTGCCACCAGGAAGAAACGACAGTTTTGTTAGCCCCTCGGCACAGGTCATGCAGCCGGGCAATAACTTTCTCTTGGTCACTGGGAAGAAATGCCGCCGACCAGTTAAACCTGAGTCATTGCTAAAACCAACTGAGACTTTCAACAGGTTTTCCCCACTGGAGTCGGAGTCAAGGCCCGAGCCGTCTTCGGAGGAGAATTATCAGCAGGCATTTTCTACTGGTGGCCTCGAAAAACTGAAAACTTTAGTCATCGGCGATTCCATTACACACAGTATTAGACTAAAGAATCAGCCGGCGATTGTACACTGTTTACCGGGGGGCAGAGCCACCGACGTAGCCGCAAATCTGGGGTTGGTGCCAGCGAAGTCTAAAACTGGCAAGTATAGAGAGTACAGAGATATTGTTATTCACGTTGGCACCAACAACGTTAGGATGAAACAGTCAGAGGTTACGAAGCAGAACATAGCATCAGCGTGTAAACTAACTAGAAAGATGTGTCAGCATCGAGTAATTGTCTCTGGCCCCCTCCCGGCTAGGGGTGATGACGAGCTCTACAGCAGACTTGCTCAACTCAATCGCTGGCTGAAAACGGAGTTCTGCCCGTCGCAGGAGGTAGAGTTTGTAGATAACTGGCTTTCTTTTTGGGACTCCCCCAGAAATAGGGCCAGGCCTGATCTGCTGAGGAGCGACGGACTCCATCCTAGCTGGAGTGGTGCTCTTCTTTTATCTAGGAACATTGACTGGAGTCTCACTCCCATAGCCTTAACATGAGATAGGGTGCAGGTCAGGCTGCAGGCTGTTAGCCAGCCTGCTAGCATAGTGGAGTCTGTCAATAGCATAGCCAGAGTAGTTAGTACAGCTTTACCTATTGCCACTGTGACTCGTTCCAGGCTGAGAAAAGTTAAACAAGGTAGTGCTAACAAAAACAACCTTATTAAGATAAAGCCTTCCTCCACCTCGGTCACAAAAATAAATAAATAAAAATGACTATCACTTCGCATCTCAAAATGGGACTCCTAAATGTTAGATCCCTTGCTCCAAAGGCACTTGCAGTAAATTAATTAATCTCTGATCATAAACTAGATGTTATTGGTTTATGTGAAACGTGGCTAAAGCCTAATGAATTCACTGTCACAGGCCTCTCCTTCTGGTTATACTAGTGATCATATCCCTCGTGCATCCCGAAAAGAAGGGGGTGTTGCCAATATGTATGACGGTAAATATAAATGTACCCTCAAACATATCACTGAGTTTCAATCTTTTGCAGTTTTACTCATGAACGTTAACCAGGCCGATAAATCGTTTTACATGGCTACTATTTATAGGCCCCCCGGGCCATACACAATGTTCCTCAGTGAATTTCCAGAATTCTTGTCTAACCTTGTAGTCATGGCAGATAGTAGTCGATTTCAATATTCATATGGAAAAGTCCAATGATCCTCTTCAATGGGTTGACTCAATGGGTTTTATCCAACATGTCTCAGGTCCAACACATTGCCACAATCACACCTTAGATTTAATCCTGTCACGAGAAATAGATATTGTAGATCTAATAATTTCCGCCCAAAATCCTGGATTATCGGATCACTGTCTTATTACATTTACCGTTAAAACAAGAAATCCACTTGCTCCGCAAACAATGAGTTTCAAAAGCCGTACTATAAATTCTCGGACTACAAATAAATTCGCTCATTAACGACAGAGTAAATAAATCTGTAAACGATCAAATCGAGGATCTAACTCAATACTGCGAAGTACATTAGACACAGTTGCACCACTGAAAACAAATGAAATACGCAACAAGAAACTTGCTCCGCTGGTACACTGACAATACTAGAGCACTTAAGCAAGCCTCCAGAAAATTGGTGTGGATGGCATATCCTCTGACAAGGCAAAGGTATGCTTTGGTGTTCCTCAAGACTCGGTTCTGGGCCCATTATTGTTCTCACTATATATGCTCCCTCTGGACGATGTAATTTGAAATCACAACATAAGCTTTCATTGTTATGCTGATGACACAGTTACATATTTCAATGAAGCATGGAGAATCCCCTAAATTAGCTACTTTGGAAGCATAAGTTTCAGATATTAGGAAGTGGATGACAGAGAATTTCTTGCTCTTAAACTCAAGGAAAACAGAAATGCTCGTTTTAGGAGCCAAAAAACAAAGAGCATTTTTAGCAGATCTCACTGTGAACCTTGACGGCTGCATGGTTGTATCCCAAAAAACTTTGGCGTTACCCTTGACCCTGACCTCTCCTTCGAAGAAAATATGTTTCACGAGATGCTTATTTTCATCTTCGAAACATTGCAAAAATTAGAAACTTTCTATCAAAAACTGATGCAGAAAAATTAATCCATGCTTTCGTTACTTGTAGACTAAATTACTGCAATGCTCTTCTCTCTGGTTATCCAGACAAATTAATAAACTTCAATTAGTGCTGCACACGGCTGCTAGAATCCTAACTAGAACAAAAACATTTGAACACATTACTCCTGTCCTAGCGTCCTGGCTGCCTGTTGGGGTTAGGGCTGATTTTAAGGTTTTACTCTAAACCTATAAATCAATACATGGACTTGCTCCTACTTAACTTGCTGAAATGATCCAGCCATACATACCTACACGTAACCTACGATCGCAAGATGCAGGCCTTTTAATTTTATGTAGAATTTCTAAACAAACAGCTGGCGGCAGGGCCTTTTCTCATAGAGCTCCACTACTGTGGAATGATCTGCCAATTAAGGTTAGAAATGCAAACTCAGTGCAAGTGTCTACTAAAAACGAATCTCTACAGCACAGTTTATAATTAGGTGTAGCCTGGCCCGGGGACGTGAAGGTGACCAGTAGTCTTGATACTGTCCACCCTTGCTGTCTTGCCAGGTGGGCTCTCGTTGCCACTGGGATGCCCTCCCTCCAATGCATTTCGGGTGAAGAGTCACTGGCTTGTTGTTGACTCGCTGTTGCGCACTTGTGCAATTGGGCTGTACACTGCTGGCAATACTCGGCCCTCATTCAGGGGGGTTGCGGTGGGGGGGGGGGGTGTCCCTTTGGTTGATGCCTGGCAATGTGGGTGGATTGATTTCCTGCCTTTTGGGCCCTGTCCGGGGCCTCCCCCAGGTAGGGCCACAGTGTCACCGGACCCCCCCATCTCAGTTCCAAGGTTTTACGCTACTATATTATTGTGCTGGGGGATATGAGGAATGCACTATAACTTTTCTCAGTTTCCTCCTGTTTTAAATTTTAGGAGGGTGAGGTCTGCGGATTACCTGGTTTGGGGGGCCTGTTGCTGTCCCTATCCACCTGATCATACCTCTGACCTGGTCTAAAATCAAATAGCCTCTGGATTTAGCCCAGAGAAATTAATTAATTATTCCAATTGGACTCTTAATATCTCACCTGGCACAGCCAGAAGAGGACTGGTTACCCCTCTGAGCCTGGGTCCTCTCTAGGTTTCTTCCTAAAATTCGGCCTTCTTAGGGAGTTTTTCCTAGACACTGAAATTCAACACTACTGTTGTTTGCTCCTTGGGGTTTAAGGCCGGGTGTCTCTGTAAAGCACTTTGTGACAACTGCTGTTGTAAAAATGGCTTTATAAATAAGATTGATACAGGTCTATAGTTGTTGAATAAATTATGCTACTTGTATAATTTAACAACTTGTATTATCCTACTTGTATTAGCAACCCATGATAGTTATTGCAGCTTCAGCTCTTTTGTCACACTTACATTACAAATTAATGTTTACATCCCCATCAATGAAATTGCTCTAATGTCCAGTGCGCATTTGCTGCTAATAACATACACATGTAGAGTGGATACTAAGTTTACACACCATAATCGAAAATAATGTTTTTCTTCATGTTAAGTGTGAAATAAAGACAAAGCAAGTTAAACCTTCACCTTTAAAAAGATCTTGTCACAAACAACATTAAAGTAAAAAATGCATTCATTGCCAACTGTGCAACCCCACAACACATTCTTTGTAAAGCATATTTTACTACAGCAATAACTGTTTTACATTCTTTATTCGGTTTGAAAACAAAACCATCACAGTTTGACAATATTTTACCTGATACAGTTTGAACAAACCCACACAAACACACTGACAGTGTGTGTATAAGGTGATTACAGCCTACTGTATTTCCTGAGGGGCTTGATTATATGAAATGCAAGGTTATACACATCAAAACATTTCCATGAATTCAATTGATTGATGGAATTCATGGAAATGTTTTGAGGCGCACACACGCACACCTTTATTCATTTCAATAGTTTTATTGTGAATTTTTACATTTTACCACCATGAGCAACTGCAGTGGCTACGTCTGCATGCCCAAACTGATATTAAAATGTACCATACATTTTTTTTATGACATTGGCTGAAAGTGTCATTCACCAATCTAAAGTCTGCATGGGATGATTGAGGGTTCAACTTATAATGACGGATATTTAACCAAGCTGACTACATTAGAATGGTGGACACCCTTTAGGCTGCGGCCTATTGCGAAAAAACAGACTTATGGCCACAACAGGCCTCTATCATTCACTACTAAACATCCAGATGTAAGAGGTCAGCTCGGACCCCAAATGCCAAGGACAGCGTTAAGAAATAAAGCGATTTAGTCAGGCGGTTAGCGTACCACCTCACAGTAATTATGTGAATCTGAATTAACTTTCAATGTCAGGATACATCCTAACGTAACTATCAACCATAAAGTCAATGTCATGTCGGGCATTACAATGTATATTCAGAAATGCCAGACATTTGGATCTGTGTTTGTCAGGTGTGTTCTCCAGATACATCTGAAAGCGTTTACGAGAAGCATTGCTGTCGAGATGCTCAAAGCTAAGGATGGGCAGGTTGCAGAGCACCTTCAAAAAGGCAAGCACATTGGGGAAGAATTTCACATCAGCCAGCTGCAGCGTTTCATGGACGGTGGAAGGCAGGGTGACCTTGCCCCTGTGCTTCCACTTTACCCTCCAGCAATGCAGCTCAGCTGGGAGAGTGTCTGCATTGGGAAGGTCTTTTCTGTACATCTCCACATTGTTCTCTTCAGATGTGTTAAACTTCAGTTGCCCCATGACAGCAGGGACGAGTGTCAGACATCTTAGGGCGTTGAGGTGGTTTTCAGAGAAGAGGTCGTTCAACTCTTTGATGACATGGCTCACCACTGGGGCAGTCAGGTTATCTTTGAAATAGCTCTCAGGCTGAATCTCTGTTCCAGCTTCAGGGCGGTGCTTTCTCAAGTACAGCCTTGGTACTTTCACAGGGATGTCTAGTGCAGTGGCTAGGTTAACAGCCTCTTCAAACCAGAACTCATGGTACACGTCAATATTTTCCAAGACCTCGTTCAGTGAGTGCAACACAGCGGTCAAGCTGTTGGCAGCAAAATAAACATCCATCAATGGCCCTTGCAAGTTCTTGCCAAAGGCTCTTGTGAATGACAAAGTGTTTTTCAGAACAACCAATGTGGCAACAAACTCAAAATCAGCCAGTGCCTCTGATATTTCCAATGCATCATGTGTGATTTGGTCACTCCACCTCAGATCTTCATTGTCATGAACACTATCCATACAGAGCAGTAAAGATTCAAGGAAATCAACTGCCACCTCAAATGCATCATGTTTCACTGTCCAGTTAGTGTGGCAGGCTACTTTCAGATCATTGGCCTTCTCATCATTACCTTGGTAGAAAATGGAGATGGCACTCTCCAACTCCAATTGCAGGGAAGGTGACTCATTGAAAAGAGACTCAATCTTCTTCAAAGTAGACATGACAATCTGGACGCCGGTCAAAGCCACTCCACTTGCCAATGAAATATTCAAGGCACATGTTGATTTTGGAGTGAGTACTGCTGTGGGGTACTTCTCTGTGAGTTTGGTGGCGATGGCTTTAATTTTGCTAGAATGCACACCAGAGCTGAAATGGGCCTGCCCCCTGCAGTAATCCATATTCAAGCCCCACGTCTTTGTGACCTCAGTCAGCAGCCTCTCCGTCAGGGTCTCCTCGTCCCCCCCAAATGGAAGGAATCCAACAAATTCCTCCCGCAAACAATTCGCCTGGTCTAAAAAACGCAAAAACACAGGGAGGTGGCACTCACCGGAGATATCAACCACATCATCAGTGAGTAATGAGAAGAAGCGTCCCTCTCGTACTTCCTGTAAGAGCTCCTCGCGAATGCAACTCTCACAGACCTCCATCATCTGCCTCTGCTGGGTGGGGTTGCAGTACTCTGCGTTCAAATTGATTGTTTCTAACCTGTTCCTGAGAGCTTTGTCACCACCAGCATTTATTCGGTACTCCAGCAATGCCTTGAAGTTGCTTACAGCGAGACATTGGCCTGCCTGCAAATCTTCGGTATGTCTAGTCAAAGGTATATTTTGCTTCCCTAACACTACAAGAATCTCAAACAATGATTTGAGGTATTCTATGCGATCTTTCTTGTCAAAGGTCAAGGGTTTGGTGTTTGTCTGAAGGTCCTCTTTGCTCATGTTGGGTTGGTCCACCAAGTCCTCTGTAAGAAAGAGTGGCAAGAATGAGAAAATGTCTGCAACATGCATGTGGCTCCTGACATCCTATTGGCTCACGATTAACACAAAAGATCCTTCCATACTGGTCATTAAATATAAAACTCTTACCATATTTTAATACAATTGGAACATTTGAAACTCAAATAAGATCTGGGTTTCATTTAGGTGTACCTCACATCAGTGTTTTAATACTGTAAATCTCATTAAGACAAGGCCTTGTTTGTCAACATGTTTGTATGAAATTGGTCTACAATGGGGGTATTTCAGAAAACAGGTTTAGTGAAATGGAGTTGATGGAAACTCTGTGTTTAGAGCCAGTTCAACGTTTCTCTGAGTCAGTTACTACAACAACATACTCCTCTTTGTCCTACTCTTTCACCGAAACCTGCCATCTCAATGTCTCAGACAGGGCTTGTCCTTCTCTCGAAAAGCCAATAGAAGTACACACTCCGCAGAAATCTCCATCAGGAGAGTGTGGTCAGACCATGCTTGGATGTTTTTTCATTCCCTAATGATTATCTGTTTGAGAATTACAGCTTTTCTGCACAATGGATCATTCATCTGAAAAATATTCTCAGCCCTCATATTATAGTTCCTATGATACATGGCGGACATGCTCTCAGTTCGGAACAAATTCTTTATGTTGCAGTGTTCTGTATAACATCAGTGACGCAGAGCATATTTCTAAGGCAACAGTCTCTGTCGGGCTGTCAGAGATGTGACTCTTGCACTGAAATGTTTTATGTACAGTTTAGTAGTGTTCCCAAGTCAAAGACCCACAAGACTGATAAAAAAAGTAAGTCCACAGAATTGCAGGTATCAGTCGAAGAAGGTGATCTGTTTATTTAGTATGAAGCTTTTAGACTTGAAGCACAAATCAGTTCATATTTTAGGGTTTCAGTAAATTAAGGAGATTATGTGAATAGGAAGTCTTTCCACAGCATTAATATGTGGATAGGCCAACAAAGAATAGCTTTTTCTTTTTAGAATTGTAGGCTAATTATTTTTTACATAGACTACTACTGAAATATACATGTTGTACCCACTGAAAAGGTGTTTAATTAGGTTGGGGAGGCTAAACAGCATCACAATTGCTTGTACTGATATTCTACTTCCTGTTTGAAGTATACATTTTTCATTACATCTTCAGTTGATGCCAAGCACATTTTGTGCTTGCTGGGTTGCACCTGCATAAACAGATGACCTCACTTGGTCCAGACAACCAAACTCAGTGAAAACTGCCCAAAAGCAACTATACCTCCTGAGGAGACTCAAAATGTTGGGCATGTCTGTAAAAACTCTCACCAACCTCAACAGGTGCACCATTGAGAGCTAGTCCCTCCAGAGGGTCTACCCTTCACAATGCCATAGACAAAAGAACAGAACATCAAAGACTACAGCCACCAATACTATAATCTATTCACACGGCTACTGCTGTCTGGTTGACACTACCGGAGCATCAGGTCACGCACTTCCAGACAGTTTTTTCCCCTCAGGCCATAAGGCTCCTCAACCAGCAACAATGATCTATGATCATACTGATCACACATGAACATTCCAAATGCTCTGATGTCTTTCTATGTACATTAGAATATTATTTTGTATGTACCATTCATAGGGATATTGCACTCATTATATTTATAATATTCAATACTTCTACCCATATTGTTCGTATTTCCCATCCTACTCTTCAAGATTGCTGCTAGTTTAAATGTATGTACACTCACCTAAAAGGATTATTAGGAACACCATACTAATACTGTGTTTGACCCCCTTTCGCCTTCAGAACTGCCTTAATTCTACGTGACATTAATTCAACAAGGTGCTGAAAGCATTCTTTAGAAATGTTGGCCCATATTGATAGGATAGCATCTTGCGGTTGAAGATTTGTGGGATGCACATCCAGGGCACGAAGCTCCCGTTCCACCACATCCCAAAGATGCTCTATTGGGGTGAGATCTGGTGACTGTGGGGGCCATTTCAGTACAGTGAACTCATTGTCATGTTCAAGAAACCAATGAAATGATTTGAGCTTTGTGACATGGTGCATTATCCTGCTGGAAGTAGCCATCAGAGGATGGGTACAAGGTGGTCATAAAGGGATGGACATGGTCAGAAACAATGCTCAGGTAGGCCATGGCATTTAAACAATGCCCAATTGGCACAAAGGGGCCTAAAGTGTGCCAAGAAAACATCCCCCACACCATTACACCACCACCACCAGCCTGCACAGTGGTAACAAGGCATGATGGATCCATGTTCTCATTCAGTTTACACCAAATTCTGACTCTACCATCTGAATGTCTCAACAGAAATCAAGACATCAGACCAGGCAACATTCTTCCGGTCTTCAACTGTCCAATTTTGGTGAGCTTGTGCAGATTGTATCCTCTTTTTCCTATTTGTAGTGGAGATGAGTGGTACCCGGTGGGGTCTTCTGCTCTTGTAGCCCATCCGCCTCAAGGTTGTGCATGTTGTGGCTTCACAAATGCTTTGCTGCATACCTCGGGTGTAACGAGTGGTTATTTCAGTCAAAGTTGCTCTTCTATCAGCTTTAATCAGTCGGCCCATTCTCCTCTGACCTCTAGCATCAACAAGGCATTTTCGCCCACAGGACTGCCGCATACTGGATGTTTTTCCATTTTCACACCATTCTTTGTAAACCCTAGAAATGGTTGTGCGTGAAAATCCCAGTAACTGAGCAGATTGTGAAATACTCAGACCGGCCCGTCTGGCACCAACAACCATGCCACGCTCAAAATTGCTTAAATCACCTTTCCCATTCTGACATTCAGTTTGGAGTTCAGGAGATTGTCTTGACCTAGACCACACCCCTAAATGCATTGAAGCAACTGCTTTGTGATTGGTTGATTAGATAATTGCATTAATGAGAAATTGAACAGGTGTTCCTAATAATCCTTTAGGTGAGTGTATACGGCAGGACCTGGTCAATGACCTGAAGAGAGCTGGGACCACAGTCTCAAAGAAAACCATTAGTAGCACACTATGCCATCATGGATTAAAATCCTGCAGCGCACGCAAGGTCCCCCTACTCAAGCCAGCGCATGTCCAGGCCAATCTGAAGTTTGCCAATGACCATCTGGATGATCCAGTGGAGGAATGGGAGAAGGTCATGTGGTCTGATGAGACAAAAATAGAGCTTTTTGGTCTAAACTGTGTTTGGAGGAAGAAGGATGAGTACAACCCAAGAACACCATCCCAAACGTGAAGCATGTAGGTGGAAACATCATTCTTTGGGGATGCTTTTCTGCAAAGGGGAGAGGACGACTGCACCGTTTTGAGGGGAGGATGGATGGGACCATTTATTGCGAGATCTTGGCCAACAACCTCCTTCCCTCAGTAAGAGCATTGAAGATGGGTCGTGGCTGGGTCTTCCAGGATGACAACGACCCAAAACATACAGCCAGGGCAACTAAGGAGTTGCTCCGTAAGAAGCATCTCAAGGTCCTGGAGTGGCCTAGCCAGTCTCCAGACCTGAACCCAATAGAAAATCTTGGAGGGAGCAGAAAGTCCGTATTGCCCAGCAACAGCCCCGAAACCTGAAGGATCTGGAGAAGGTCTGTATGGAGGAGTGGGCCAAAATCCCTGCTGCAGTGTGTGCAAACCTGGTCAAGAACTACAGGAAATGTGTGATCTCTGTAATTGCAAACAAAGGTTTCTGTGCCAAATATTAAGTACTGCTTTTCTGAGTATCATAAGTATCATACTTATGTCATGCAATAAAATGCAACTTAAATCATAAAATGTGATTTTCTGGATTTTTGTTTTAGATTCTGTCACTCACAGTTGAATAGTACCTATGATAAAATATTACAGACTTCTACATGCTTTGTAAGTGGGAAAACCTGCAAAATCGGCAGTGTATAAAATACCTGTTCTCCCCACTGTGTATATACACTTTTTTTGTTTGCCCTGTCCCAGATTTTTTGAAACGTGTTGTTGGCATCAAAATCAAAGTGAGCATCTACAGCTTTGGAAGAAATTGAGACCACTGTACCTTTTCTTTCCTTTCCAAAAAAGCTGAAAAGTCAAGTTTTGAGTGAGGAACAGAAGGGTTCAATTTGCAGTGGTCTCTTAATTTTTGCCCTTCTGTTCCTCACTCAAAACCTTCCCTTTTGACTTTTTTGGAAAGGAAAGAAAAAAGGTGTAGTGGACTCAATTATTTTCCAGAGCTGTAGATTTCAAGAAACAATAACACTTCCTAGTTTCAACATTTGATATGTTGTCTGTTTTTCTTTACATTTTACCCAGCAACATCTTGTTTTTGAATCAGAGTTATAATTTAGCAATAGACACTACAGAACCTAGTAATATTAACTGCATTCATTGTTAGTTCACAGAACGTCATTTTGTATATCTTTTAAAGAGATCACCCATTAAGAGATAATACTGCAGTAGCTACAGTAAAACAAGACTCAAGTGTCTATGCAAATATATTTTCCCAGGACTGCTTGTGTGTCAACGTGTGCTAAATAACTTGACTTGGTGGTGGTTGAATGTATAGCCAATAATATGTAAAATAAAAATGGTTCAACATTCACTTAATTTCACTGCAACAGAGAAGGTATGTTAAAACTGAACAAAAACAAGCAACAGGACCAAAATGTTTTTATTGGTCAGTGTTATTATTAGGGATCGACCGAAAGCGGTGCTAATAGGGCCTTTCTAGTGAATCCGCTATCAGTCCTGTTCTATCGGCCTATCTCCTATAGTTCCTCTAAATGAGACCCAAGTGAACCCCATAGTGTTGACGCCAGCAGAAAGTGCATGCTCTTGCTCTACTCTCCCACAGTAAGGCAAGGTCACTGTATTGAAAAACAAATTAGTTTGCCACAATGACCAAAATGTAACTCCTTTTAAATATTTGTTGAATTTATTTTACTAGTAACGTGCCCAGGTCCACTGATATAAAATAGTCTGCTAGTGGAATAAAACGTTTAAATACTGTGTCGCAATGAAGACAGCATCAAATCCCTGTAAGTGATAAGTGAAGCCATCAACAGTTATAATCCAACCATGTCTTGACAGACAGCTGAAGCAGCTAACTGGCTAACTTAGAATTTCTTCAGAGTTATAGCAGCCTCATGTCAGATTGGGAAAATATTTTCCAGCACATGGAAAATGGAAATACATTGGCATTATAGATTGTTTTAGGCATGAGATGCTGGAATGGTCATGAATAGCCTTGACAGGCCAAATTATTAAATTTCCTGATATCGCTTATTGGCAGAAAATATTGGCCCCCCAAATCATGCACAATCTGTATCGGTGCTAAAATAATATTGGTTGATCCCTAGTTAATATCAGATATCAGTTCCACAACTTACTTTTCCGCTCTTTAATTTGCCTTTCTTCATTGTCACTCTAAAATACAGAAGTAAAAAGGAAACAGTTAAAAAGAAATTGACAAATGTAGATTAAAATACATTGAGTACATTTTCCACTACCATTTACTTCCGAGCCTCCTTTAAACATTGAAATGCTCAAGTCTTATCTTGTTGATGTTAGTATATAAGTTAAGATATTTACATAAATAGCTAGGATTGGCTAAATAATATGGTCGAGAACATGGGTGAGCAAACTAAGGACTCTGGGTTACATTTTGACAAACAAGATGTAACCCTATAGTGTGGCAACATCATCAAATAGGAAATTCACATTAAATCTGTTACAGCTAAAACAGTGTTTTTCTGTACCCTGGGGTGACTATTCAAAAATGCTCAGTGTCAATAGTCCCGTCTAGTGACTGTCCAACATGTTAACAAGTACCAACATTTTTTTTGCTAATATTTTATAGAAATATACTGTTACAGAAGTAACATGTTACCGCCAGTTCCGCTTACCAGCTCTTTAATTCTCTTTCGCAAACTTTGTGGATTGTCGAGGTGGACGGATGACTCAAAGATGGTTGGTATGGCATCATCCTTCAGCCTTGTTCTAGAAGTATTCTTGAAATATGAAACATTTATTTTTAAATTATCTAGTACTGTAGAGTCTGTAGGACATGAAGAACATGAAAATTACACAGCTATTATCCATGTAAAATGATTAATGAAACATTTCAATCAGACCAAGAAACCAGAATTGTCATTATCACTTACTGTTTTACATATCACGGAAGGTTCAAAGTGCTTAGCACAAAGTCTGTAGTATCTGTTCAGCTCGTCAGGTGTTTTATCTTCAAGATCCTTGCAGCTGCAGTTTTCAACCCAGAGCTTGCATCTGTGTAGGACAGAAAAATAAATTAGTAGTCAAATATGTTGCACATATACAGTTAGGTCCAGAAATATTTGGACATTGACACAATTTTGCCTCTGTATGCCACCACAATGGATTTGAAATTAAACAACCCAAGATGCAATTGGAGAGCAGAATTTCAGCTTTAATTCAAGGGGTTGAACAAAATTATTGTATGAAACGATTAGGAATTGCAACCATTTTCATACACAGTCCCCTTATTTCAGGTGTTCAAACCATAAATAAAATGTTCATTTTTAATACTTTGTCGAAAGGCCTTTGCAGACAATGACTACTTGGAAGTCTGGAACTCATGGACATTACCAAACGCTGGGTTTGTTATGCTTGTTATGCTTTGCCAGGCCTTAACTGGAGCGGTCTTCAGTTGTTTGTTTGTGGGACTTTTGTACCATTCCAAGCCTTCTACATACTTTTTTCTTCCCATCATCCTGGTACAGGTTGATCTTAGTTTCATCTGTCCAAAGAAAGCTGTTCCAAAACTGGGCTGGCTTTTTTTGGATGTTTTTTTGGCAAAGTCTAATCTGGCCTTTCTATTCTAGAGGTGAACCCTCTGCATTTGCTCTTGTGAAGACTTCTCTTCATGTTTGACTTGGATAATGATATGCATACCTCCTGGAGAGTGTTCTTCACCTGACTGGATGTTGTGAAGTGGTATTTCTTTACCATGATAAGAATCCTACGATAATCCACAACTTTAGTCTTCCATGGATGTCCAGGCCTTTTTGTGTTGCAGAGCTCACCAGTACGTTCTTTTTCTCTCAGAAGGTACCAAACTGTTGATCTGGCTACTCCTAATGTTCCTGCTATCTCTCTGATGGATATTTTTTTGCAGCCTAAGGATGGACTGTTTCACTTGCATTGAGAGCTCCTTTGACCGCAAGTTGTGGTTTCACAGCAACAGCTTCCAAATGTGAATGCCACACCTGGAATCAACTCCAGACCTTTTACCGGCTTAATTGATGAAGAAATAACAAAGGAATAGCCCACACCTGTCCATCAAACAGCTTGAGTAAATTGTCCAATTACTTTTGGTCCCTTAAAAAAGAGGGGGGTCATATTAAAAAGCAGTAATTCCTAAACCCCTCCTCCAATTTGGATGTAAATACCCTCAAACTAAAGCTGAGACTGCACTTTAAGACTTCACCATAATGCACTGCTTTTTAAACAGAACTGTGTATTAAGGGCAAAACAAACAGATTCTTACTAAGATTAAGCGATTTATCGCGATTCCTTATTTTAATCGTTTGACAGCACTAATGAAAATACATACAATACAAATATAAATAGACTTGCAGAACCAGATTAATGACTGATGAAGCGCTAGTTTAATTTTAAAGTCTGGAGATGGGGCTGGCCATGATAGGGTCTTGATCTGGTGGTCCTCCATCCACACCATGTTTGACCTGGCTTTGTGGCATGGAGCATTGTCCTGCTGGAAAAGATTATACTCAAGAGTTAGGGAAAATTGTCAGAGCAGAAGGAAGCAGGTGTTCTTCCAGGATAACCTTGTACTTGGCTTGATTCATTCGTCCTTCACAAAGACAAATCTGCCCGATTCCAGCCTTGCTGAAGCATCCCCAGATCATCACTGATTCTCCACCAAATTTCACAGTGGGTGCGAGACACTGTAGCTTGTAGGCCTCTCCAGGTATTCGTCTAACCATTAGACAACCAGGTGTTGGGCAGAGCTGAAAATTTTACTTGTCAGAGAAGATGACCTTACTCTATTCCAATCTTTATGGTCTCTTGTAAACTTCAGCCTGGCTCTTCTTCGCTTCTCATTGATGAAGGGCTTCAGCTTTTCTAGCTTTGCACGACTACAGCCCTGCACCTTGGAGCATGTTTCGAACCGTCCTCGCCGTGCCCTTCACCCCAGCTGCTGGTTGCCATTCTTTTTGATGTCCTCCTACAGTTGAGTGACATTCGAATGAGTTGACAGTCATCTCGGTCAGTGGACAGTCGTTTTCGCCCTCTGCCAGTCTGTAGCTTTGTTGTCCCAAATGTCTGTTGCTTGACCTTGTTCTTAAGAACCGCCGTCTTTGAAATGTTCAGGATAGAAGCAACCTGACACTCACTGTATCCCTCTGCCAGTAAAGCCAGAATTTAACCCTTCTTTTCCTCCCTCAAAGCTTTTCTTTTCAACTCTTTTGTCAAGCTGAATATTTTTTTATTTATTCTAAATACCTTTGAGGTACTACTTGCACTGTTTTTGCCATCCAGCTGGTCCTATTGCAAGAGGATAGTAATGACCAAAGCAGTAGTTTTTATACTTTCCTTGCTAAATTAGATTTGGTTCAGGTACTAACAATCATACCTCATTCAGTAAAATGAGGTGTGACTGTGTTGGAATTTAACAGAGACTGGAATGGAATGTCTGCCATACATTTGGAGATGCTGATTCTTTATAAATTAGAGCTGTATTTTGGGTGTAGAAGAAAACTAGGATCCACTTCTTCCGACGTTACTCAACTCCGCAATGTCAGGCCCGGTAAGGTCCTGTATGCAAGGTTACCAGATCATTGATAGTAAACCATGAAATCCACATAATCCTAAAAGCCACAGCTCAAATGCTATTTCCTCTACACAACACTCTGTAAAAAATACCTGTTCCAAAAAAAGCACCAACTCATGTTATTGTTAGCCTTGGTAACATCATGTTAGCTTAGGCTTCCTGGTTGCTAGCAATCGAGAGCTAGTCTGACTTATTTCACTTCTTTGCATTTTTCGTTGTGTATGCTGTAGTAGACAAGGGAGGAATTGGCAGTTTGTCATCCTGGTCTCTAGATGCAATTATTGTTTCATACAGCAAGCAAACTTTGAATAACATTGAAGCTTTCCAGTAGTGGAAGACACAGCAAACCTTCTTGCAACGGCACATATGGATGTGCCATCCTGGAGGAGCTGGACGACCTGGGCAACCTGACGGGGCTGTAGGTACCGCCTCATGCTACCAGTAGTGACAAGGCCACTAGCAAAACGCAAAGCTAGAGAAGAATCAGTCAGGAAGGAAAAGGAGAGAGCAATTGTCTGTGGCCACCACCTGCAAAACCATTCCCTTTTTGGGGGTTGTCTTGCTGTTGCCTCCCCAGTACACCTGTTGTCACTTTCATTTGCACCAAAACAGGTGACACTGATCCACAAGCACTAATGCTTCCTAACTGGACAGATTGATATCCCTGAAGTTTAAATGACTTGGTGTTATACTGTGATGATCACATGCGCCCACTTTTTTTTTTTATCAGTGTAGTTTCATGTTCGCTAGATAGCCATCAACCAATCTCTGAAATATGTTAATGCATCTAACGCAATAAATAACCCAGATGAGATTGATTGGTTTAGCTATTATTCTGTTCCATAGTTATAGAAAGGGCCCATCAACTTTAACCCTGTTTGAAACAAAAGTCTGTGTTCATTGTTCCAGCATCAACTGTTGGAGGTGACACTGCTTGAGACCAATCAAAATGCTCTTAGTTAGTAATGACAATGTCAGATCCTAATGGAGTTGCAGAACTGATATTTAACCCACTGCTGATAGGTGGCATTAAAGTTGCAAAGTGTACTTTTAAGGTCAATTCTGTCCTTCCAGATGCCTCTGTCTAATAAAGAGAGGCAGATACAGTTCAGAGCCAGGATAAGCATAGAGGCTGAAGCTAGGGCTCAGTATCATGGGAAAAAATTTAGCGAGGTATTATAATGATGAATCAGTGAAGTGAAAACATCAGTAACAAGCAAACTTGAAATATTCATCAAAATATGCTCACACTAATTTACAATAAGCCTTATTTACATTAACAGGCCACAATTCACACCAGTGTGGTCTACACATCATATGCCTATGTTATGATGAAAGAGCTTGCTTGGGTACAGTTTAAGCCAATTTTAAACAAGTCGAAAGAGCAGAAGCCCACTGTTACAACCATCTTCTGTCTCCTGATCACACTGCCCTTAATTTTGGGTTTAAGGAAGTGACCTGGAATGTCTCAGAGAAAGCCCATTGTAAGGGTGCACCTGATGGCGTGGGTGGCGCTGTAATGCGCACGGCAGACGGTGAAAATGGGATCAGATATTTAAACACCAAAAGAGATCTATGAAACTTTACAAAGCACAGCCTCTTAGTCAAGCACTTTTGAGTGTCACAAGAGAACATCCTAAGATATAATTAAGCTGTACCGTAGAAGCTGTCGAATGTGAATGGCACAATGACAATTCACCAGATTGTCTCTCTTACATCTGGACAGTTTAGGCATTGAGAGCTGCATTGGAAGGTTTGTCATTGTTAAATATGATGCCCAGCCATTTGAAGGCCAAGTCCAAATCTGATGGGCGATGGAAAGAAAGTGGGTTTCCAGTTCACACTAAATAAACTGGAAACAATGACCACATTGGCTATACCGCAAAATGTATAACCCAATCACGAATCGAAAACGTTCACTTCTCTGTAAAAAATATATTATACAGCAGCCATCCATTGTCTTGAGTGAAAATGATGGAAGCCCACAATGGCAAAAATTGCATTTGGACACCATCGGACTTCATCTTCCAATTCAGTTTATCTACGCGTCTATTTAGCGCCCAAACGCGCTAGACTGAGTCTGGTACCGTACTAGATGTATAGTTAACAAAACTACCTTTCCAGCCTGCTTGTTAGCCAACTTGGCAACTATCGAGTTGTGGATATAAACTATCCGTTACATATTTATTTTAAACTGATAAAAATGTGCCAATCCCAAAAGGCAAACTCTCTGTTTCTCTGCAAACAGATTGGAAAACGTGTAGCCTAAAAGCTGGTTAAAAATGCTAGCTAACCTAATTACGATTTAGCAGTGCCAACTCAAGTAGGGGCGTCCATACTTAGCAATGCGAACTTACATTTCAGTGTCCCTTGGAAACCTGAACAATAGCGATTGCGACTCGTTGCTTCTTGTGATGCAATTTGGAACAACGCAAAAGTTCGACATTGCTTGGTTTAACTGATCTAGATGTTGCAGAAACACCGGAACAGATAAAACCGAGAACTCAAATGCACTGTTACGTTTTAAAATGGTTATACCATGTGATCGATGACGTCGAAGGTTCGTTTGATCACGTGCTTGCTCAAACCGGTGTTAACTAACTTCCACGATGCTACGTTGCACCGACCTCTACTGGATACCTACCGATATATACCAATTTAGGTACAATAGTTCTCAGTATACTACAATACTCAAAAAAATTAAGGGAACATTTAGATCATACATCGGGTCCGGATGAACGAAATATATTAAAGATCAAAATCTTTACATTGTGTAATTCGTTGAGAACAAAATGACGTAACAACGTGAGTGGAAAACAAAATCATCAACCGATTGAGGGCTGTATTCAAACTCACACCGAGAATCTAAGTAAATAATTGAAATCACCTGCTGTTCCAACTTGCGTGAATTTCATCACAGCAACTCATAATGTGACTCAGTAGTGTGTATGGCCCCCACGTGCCTGTGTGCACCCCTGACAACATCTGGGCTCTCTCCTGATGAGACAGCGTATTGTGTCCTGGGGGATCACCTCCCAGACCTTGATTAGATGTTGCATCAGTGAACTCCTGGACAGTCTGTGGTGCTACTTGGTGGCGTTGGATGACCTGCCAATTCTAATGTTCTCTGGCAAATGCCAATTGAACTACACAATGCTGGGCGTGAGAACAGGTCCCATTAGAAGACGTCGGGCCCTCATGCCACCCTCATGGAGTCTGTTTCTGAAAGTTTGGTCAGAAACATTCACACCAGTAGCCCACTGGAGGTCATTTTGTAAGATTCTGGCAGTGCTTCACTTGTTCCTCCTCGCACTGCTGGGTTGATGCCCTTCTACGGTCCTGTCCAGCTCTCCTCGTGTAAGGGCCGTCTCCTGGAATCTCCTCCATGCCCTTGAGACTGTACCGGGAGACAGCAAACCTTGTAACGGCACGTATGGATGTGCCATCCTGGAGGAGCAGAACTACCTGTGCAACCTGAATGGGCTGCAGGTACCGCCTCATACTACCAGTAGAGAAGAATCAGTCAGAAAGGATAAGGAAAGAGCAATTGTCTGTGGCCACCACCTGCACAGCATTCCCTTTTTGGGGTTTTCTTGCTGTTGCCTCTTCAGTTTACCTGTTGTCACTTCAATTTGCACAAAACAGGTGACAATAATTCACTATCACTTATGCTTCCTAACTGGATAGATTGATATCCCTGAAGTTTAATCGACTTGGTGTTATCCTGTGATGATTGTGTTCCCTTAATTTTTTTGAGCAGTACTTTAGTGCCGCATAGATATATAGCTCAAATGAAAATGCAATGACCTGTAACAAATTTCTAATTGAAATTTAAACTAATGAATAGCATTTTCATTTCCATAATAGAGTATGCATATAGCCTACCAATTTGAAGAAGCTTTAGAAAAGTGTTTACTATTTCATTTCCATGGTGTTTCCAGAACACTTACACATTAAAATGTAAATGTTCCAAAACAATACAGACACAAATGTAAATGGATAAATAACAAATAATTTTTAATGTTTGCCATTTCATTTCCTTATTTTGATAGCATGATTTGTCACAGTAATGACATTTATTTTAAATTGGCAACCGACAATGCTTTTTATCCATTGTGTGTTTGAAGAAAATTCAAAATGCAATCGCATTGCTTCATTTTGCTATGGCATTTCCTCATTCCTCCTCCTTTGTATATGGTTAACTTGCAGTGTACTCATTTGCTTTGTCTAAGTAACTGTTTAAATTGTTGAAAAACAACTGAAATGAAACCAGTCATTTGGAAACTCCCCCATTTTTAGCCCATGTGCTCTGTTGTCCCTGAAGGTTCACGTTGAAACTCAATTGCTAGCTGCAATGGGTAGACGAACTTGTCAGTCACAGTGACCTAGCTATAGTCAACATAGCATCAGAGGCAGAGCGTCCAGCATTCCTCAACATAGTTTCATTGACTTATCTGCACTGATTTGACTCTGGCCCTTCTTTTTTCACATACACTCCTCTCCTCAGCCTGCCTACTGGGAGAACAAGACAGTACAAACTAAAATATTTCAAAAATAACTTGGGGGTGGCTTGCCAGATCTAGTCATAGGAGGACAAAGGTATTTGTTTATAGTGATACCAAAAGGCATTAGCTGAATGAACATCCAATCAGCTTACACCAGCTAAAGAACTACCTCAGAAAGACAAAGCAGAGGCTAAACTATATAGCTTTGCAATGATGTGGAAGTTTCAAATTTCAATATTTTATTCAGAATACAACACAAATTACATATCAAATGTTTAAACTGAGAAAATGTATCACTTTAAGGGAAAAATAAGTTTATTTTAAATTTCATGGCATCAACACGTCAAAAACGTTGTGACAAGACCATGTTTACCACTGTCTTTTTATAACAGACTGCAAACGTCTGGGGACTGAGGAGACAAGTTGCTCAAGTTTATGAATAGGAATGTTGTCCCAATCTTGTCTAATACAGGCTTCTAGTTGCTCAACTGTCTTAGGTCTTTGTTGCACCTTCCTCTTTATGATGCGCCAAATGTTTTCTATGGGTGAAAGATCTGGACTGCAGGCTGGCCTTTTCACTACCCGGATCCTTCTTCTATGCAGCCATGACATTGTAATTGATGCAGTATGTGGTCTGGCATTGTCATGTTGGAAAATGCAAGGTCTTACCTGAAAAGAGACGACGTCTGAATGGGAGCATGTTGTCCTAGAACTTGGATATAACGGTCAGCATTGATGGTGCCTTTCCAGATGTGTAGGCTGCCCATGCCATACGCACTCATGCAACCCCATACCATCAGAGATGCAGGCTTCTGAACTGAGCGCTGAAAACAACTTGGGTTGTCCTTGTCCTCTTTAGTACGGATGACATGGCATCCCAGTTTTCCAAAATGAACTTCAAATTTTTATTAGTCTGACCACAGAACACTTTTCCACAGTCCATTTTAAATGATCCTTGGCCCAGAGAAAACGCCTGCGCTTCTGGATCCTGTTTAGATACGGCTTCTTTTTTGACCTATAGAGTTTTAGCCGGCAACGGCGAATGGGACGGTGGATTGTGTTCACCGACAATGTTTTCTGGAAGTATTCCTGAGCCCATGTTGTGATTTCCATTACGGTATCATTCCTGTATGTGATGTAGTGCCGTCTGAGGGCCCAAAGATCACAGGCATCCAGTATGGTTTTCCGGCCTTGACACTTACGCAGAGATTTTTCCAGATTCTCTGAATCTTTGGATGATATTATGCACTTTAGATGATAACTTCAAACTCTTTGCAATTTCTCTCTGAGAAACTCCTTTCTGATATTGCTCCACTATTTTTCGCCTCAGCATTGGGGGAATTGGTAATCCTCTGCCCATCTTGACTTGTGAGAGACACTGCCATACTGAGAGGCTCTTTTTATACCCAATCATGTTGCCAATTGACATAAGTTGCAAATTGGTCTCCCAGCTGTAAATTTAACTTTTCTGGCCTCTTATTGCTACCTGTCCCAACTTTTTTGGAATGTGTAGCTCTCATGAAATCCAAAATGAGCCAATGTTTGGCATGACATTACTAACTGTCTCACTTTCAACATTTGATATGTTATCTATATTCTATTGAGAATTAAATATAAGTTTGGGATTTGTAAATTATTCCATTCCTTTTTTACTCACAATTTGTACAGTGTCCCAACATTTTTGGAATCGGGTTTGTATATCTTTCTAGGCAGAATCATCACTGTATCATTTCAAAAGCTTTGTTGACAAAGCCACATTCATTGTTCTTAATGTTATTCAGCTATCTCCAAAGTTAGAGCAAATTAGGGATATCCCCTTTCGCTTTCTTTAGCTGTTGTTGATTACTTTTTTCTTGCAAGGCCAAGCAGGAACCTTTGACAGTTTGTTTGTAGGAACCTGGACGCACTAAATATCCCATGCATAGCACTATTGAAAACCTTGAATCCCAGTTGCCAAATTAAAACTGGAATAATTTCACTGAGACAAAACCAGTGGTAGGTTCATGATCTGCAGTGTCACTTTACCTTGTTGTCCAATTTTATTACTTTGATTTCTTTCAGGTTGAGCACCAAAATAAATTCACGTTATACAAGGCATTTTATTTTACATTATACATCCAACAGTATTAATTTATCAACTGTGACAAAAACAAAACATTCACAAAACTGTAAGAGTAACAACTGACATGTTTGGCAAGCTATTTTATCATATATTCAATACATTTTCGATAACAAAAAAAAAAAAAGAATTGAATTTTTGATATCAATACCTCAAATTGATGATATCAAAATTGAATTGTTGATTTCAAAATGCTATGCTAATATGGCAAGCCGTTTTACCATAAAGTCAATGAATTAGAGATAAACTATATATTTTGAGATCATTAATTCATTCAACCTAAAATTCAAATAATTGATCTCAATAATTCAATTATTGACCTCAAATAATTTTTTATGTCAAAGATTCTCATTGTTGATATCAGAAATAGATTGAATAAATGGCAAAACGGCTTGCCATAGACATGCAGGCACAGAATTTAAACAAAGAGATTGTATTGGGTTGCTCAGCCTGTGGAAGACCACTGGTCTTTATGCTCATAGTTCAGGGGAAAGAAATGTAGATACAGCCCCATTAATTGTTAGTGTAGTTATACTTTGACAGTGAAAACATTAAAACCCCACATGGTAAGCGGAATCCATAGTTAATATACCACTGCCTTTGTTGACAATTCTTATTTGCATTACTTCAGTTTCTTTCATCTAAGCATATAGAATTAACTGCAACTACGGGTGTCAAAAATAGAATATCGATAACTATTAAGAACACTGAATGCAGTCTAAAAAGTTTCACACACATTTCATGTGGATATTCAAATATTATACAAAGTAATTTGAACATCACCATTGAACACATCTGACATTTTAACAGTCAAGTCGGTGGGCTTTAAAAACCTAATTTCCTGATCTCCCCCAACTTGGGTATTTAGGAGGGACCGGCTAATTAAACGGAAAACGAGTACATAGAGACTGCCTCAATCAAATCGATACACTGACAAGACCGCATTCCATCTCTGTTTGCCACGGACTTGGTCACCAAATTCAATAGGATTAGATGTACCTTCTGTTATATTAAAACAAGCGTCATTGTAGGGAATACACCAGCATTAAGTAAAGCAGTAAACAGTCTTGGTGGATTAGTATTATTAATATGTGGTCATGCAGACCATGTTTCATACAGCACAATTTGTATGAAATATTGCAGACGATGGGATGGCAAACAGTTTCACAATCACTTATGTAAAGAGCCCATTTACATATTCATCATCAAGATTGATTCATCCAACTCATCTTAACATTTAGATCCTCTCTAGGTCTTTGGGATGGTCAGGCAGGTCACCCAGAATGGCAGGGTTCCTCCTGTAGATGTAGGCATTGGCATCATCATCCAGGTTCACTAGCTCAGCCAGCGAAGAGACACAGGTGTCATGGTCTGCCAGCATCCCAGGCAGGCGGCACGACTTGCGCTGGATGCGACAGGAACGACGGACTGGCGTCAGGAATTTCAGATCCTTGATAGCACTCTTTCGTCTGGATGCACTTCCACATGTTTCACCGTCAATTGTCCTCTTAACACTAGAGAAGAGACCACTGTATGGTTATTTGACAGCCATTCTTTGTTTATTATACAGAGATGCAATGTAGTGCTTTTCCACAACAACCTACAGAAGTGGCTATAACTATATGGAGTACTAACCTTTGCAGGTATGGAGTAGTCTTCACACAGTATTTCACCATTGAGGCTCCTTCTGCTTCAGGTGTTTTCTCCATCTGGCAGTCACTTTGAACTTCCTTAAAATAACCCTTCCTCGCTTTCGGTTCCGAAGCTCCTACTTCACTTTCATCATCAAAACAGTTAGAAGTATTCTCCGAGGATTCCTTTCCCTCATCAAATTTCTTGTTTGGCTTGCTCTCCATTTTCTCCTCCTCTGATTCATATTTCCTCTCCTGTGGCTCTTCTAAAAAACAAAACAATTCCCAGCCACAGTATTGTTACATGAATTGAGTAAAAACTAATGATACAACGGTCTGTGCAAATGCCTCACCTGTGATGAATAGTCTCTCAATATGCACAATATTAGGTGTTTGAGACAGTAACCAAACAATGTTTATCTATAGAAATGGGCTGTGAAACTCAGTTGGAAATGTAAGATTACTGTAACCCAGAACATGAAAAAAAAAAAGTGATTGTAGAGGTATACACCCCAAAGAAGTCTGTACATTCTGTGGTTTTACGATCTGGTACTAAAACAGATTTAATTAGGATCTTCTCTAACCGATCTCACACTGAACAAAAACAAACAATGCAAAGGGTTGATACAATGTTTCATGAGCTGAAAAAAAAAAAAGCTTTGATCACAAATTTGATACACACATCTGTTTACATCCCATAGTGGGCATTTCTCTTTTGCCAAAAATAATCTACCCATCTGACAGGTGTGGCATATCAAGAAGCTGATGATTACACAGCTGCATATAGCACAGGGGTCAACAAAAAGCCACTAAAATGTGCAGTCCATCCCTTACAGAATGAGCCTCAATATTGTATCATTAGAATCAGGAAGTGGGTTGTGCAGGCAGATACATTTCAGTGTGTTTTCAGTGAATGTGAATTAATCGACCATAAAACATACCATTTGCACATGCTGAGGGTATCTCCATTGCCTCCAAAGCATCACAAAGATTGACCACAACCTGTGATAATACATAGAACCAAAGGGTTGCATTACATTAAAGATTTCCTAAATATAATTACAGTATATATAATTACAGTATATATAGAAAAAGTGTCTTACATCATTCATTCTGATCTCTGGATCAACAGGAAGAAAGTCTGTATCAGAGTTGTCAAGCAGGTCCAGTGTTGTGTTCATTATTAGTGGAGGTGCGGTGCAGGTTTCCTTCTGCTCAGAGACAACCAGGTTGTTTTTGGGCTGAACAGATGGTTCAGGCTCAACAACTCTGACCTCTTGTTGACCAACTTCGGGGTGGATTTTATTTTCTGGCTTCAGAACTTGTTTAGATCTTGGTGCAACTGCTGATATGGGAGGCCTTTTCAGAACTTTCCCCTTGGATGCCAGCCATTCCGCCAGCTTTGCCCTGGGAATCAAGGATAAGTAAAATAATATTTTGAGGACTTGACCAAAGACCTAGCAATAAGCATTTTTGGGGGGAAATGTAAAACTTTTAAATCACAAACCTTCTTTCTTCAGCAGTCTCAGTGTTAGCCCTGTATTGGCTTAAGCTGCTGGAAACTGGAGGTTTGTGAACCTTCTTGTCCATTGTCCCAGTCATCTTAGGCTTGGTGCTCTGTGGCTGCTCGTTCACTTTGGAGCTCACAGCAGAAGGTACTGCACAGCGAGAGCCTCCAGGACGGTAGGAAGATGGGACTGCGAACTTTGAAATCGGAGGTGGTCCATCGCATACAGACTTGGATCTTGAGGGTTGACATGACTGAGTGGACCTGAACCGTCCACGGCCAGGCAAGTCAGTAACAGATTTGGACCTGACGGTAGTAAAGTTTCCAGGCTTTCGGCTTTCAGCTTTCTGTACCAAGGTGTTTGTTGCTTTACTTTCTACCCCTCCCTCCAGATCACCAGGCTTCCTAAAGGAGCTTATTCTGGATTGGACAACTTTGCCTTTGTAGGTGCCAGGGACAGGTTTAGTTGGGGCAGTAGCTGGATGTTTAGTGGCCTCTGCAACTAGTTTTCTCTGTCTGACAGCCTGTTTTGTTAGAAATGCTTGACTGAGAGTGTTTCGTCTCTTCATATCACCAGCGGGTGCAGCCTTTCCTCCCTTCTGCTCAGTCTTGACCTTCACAGAATCTTCCTTTCCCAAATTCTCCCTTTTATATTTAAAATGGAAAGGCAAAGACTGAGCAGCCACAGATTTAGTAGGAGCAGCTCTGGAGATTAAGGACTTAATGGGTCCACTTTCTGGTTTGGCATTCTCCTTGTTTTCCTTGATAGTGGACGGGATAATGAAAAGGAAATTTAGACAAAATAAGATTCTGGGGGCAGGATATTGGTGAGAACAACAATGAAAAAATCTACATTACCTTCTTTAAGTTCTTTCTTGTATCCATTTTCCAGCTTTGAGCCAAGATACAAAGACAAAAAATTTAATTAAATAAGGTGAAGAATTCCATTTCAGGTTTTAGCTAATCATGGGCTAATGATGACTTTGCCCTTACAATGGAGATGGTTGCACACAGACTTACAAATTATTCTAAAATACAAAGTTTTAAATGAGTTCCTCGCTATCAGTCAAGTTTTTCCATGAGATAGTACCAAAATAGACTCAACCAGACGTTCCATGTTATCAGCACTCAACGAGTTCGTTTTCCATGAATTTGAAAAAAATAGATCACTAATCTACTAAACGTTATTGCGTTATTATTGATAGCTACGGTTTAATTATGATGGATCCATTGTTGTCCATGACATCGTGGAACCTCGGGTTAAGATATTAACTATTTGGGTACTAATTAAACTCTAAATTTTCACAACAATTAATATCGAGGAACGCATTCAAACAACCAGCATAAGTAGAGTCCACAGATGTTATACACCTGCCAATGTCCGTGTTTTGGCAAAACCTGCATGTGTGTCGTTACATTTTACTTGACTGTGAGCCAAGAATTTTCGCGAATACGGTTTGGCGACAAGTTAATTAAGCAATATAGGACTAGAGAGTGTGGGATACAAGCTGTTCTTGTGCAAGACGCGTTGCGGTGTTCCATGGCTACGCTTAGCTGTGCTATATTCACAGTATACCACCAACCCCCTTAAACTAGTCACCAACACAAATACAGCAGTAAAAAGTGCCGTGATGTCATACCCGTGAAATACGGTCTCAATACGCCAGGAATATCAGAAAAAAAGCTTTCAGAATTCAAAGCACTCAGTTTATAATATCCGATGACTGATGAAACAATGCCATACTCTTTGAGTTGGACGCTAACTAGCCGTACCGGTATAGTATTAGCTACATGTAGTCAGTTGGCTAACTGACAAATCATTTTTCGACAGTTAGTGTTGTTTAGCAGGAAACTGTCTGACTGGAAATTTAAACAAAAACACATCTGGAACAAGTAGTGTTGGTTACATGAGTCGTGAGCTGAAATAAAAGATCCATAAATATTCCATATTTTGCAGAAAAATATTCGGTAATGAGAAATCCACACGATCTGGAAACTGTAGCTCGTTTTTAGTTAGCTATTATAATATCGATTTGTATTGAATGTAATGAACAAGGATTTTTGTAAACATTACTGCAGTGGGCAACAACGGGTGACACTAAATGAAGTCGATTGTACAATTTAAATCTGGGTTTACCAAGCGTAACTAGATGATTTGAAATTGCACTTACCTTATAACGTAGCGAGCTAAACAACGGTACAACCCGAACTCTCCCGCAAAACAAACTCAACTCTACTTTCGCGCTGTGTTGTAGAAAATGTTATGTGTCAGGATTGGTCCAGAGTTTGTAGGGAAAAAATCAATTTAGCCTATAGAATGTCTCGAAAAGAGGTCATGAGACAATTTGGTGGAAGGTCTGGGCGTGTCCATCTGGGGTTTATTCATTCCTTCAAACAGAACATTTTTGGTCTGAAAACATTCGTGAAACAGAGTTTCTATTGGACAAGTGTAAGTAAAATCGAAGTTCGTTTGCTTTCGTTTCCGTACTACACGTTTTCAGAGGGAATGAATAAACAGAAAAGAAGGCAAGCGTTTGTACTGTTTGAATGTTTGAACCATAATATAATTCCAAAAATACTGGTTGGACACTACACCCAGATGTCAGTGGGAGCAAAGTATCCACTGATTAAAATAAAAATGTACACATTGTAATACAGCTATAGAATAATCTAGGCTACTGTATTGACTCATGTCATTTAAATAAGCAACATTATCAATGATATCGCCAATAGCCATCATGTGAAGTTCTGTCTTTAGTTGTGTAATGTTCATCAACAAATGCAGTATTTTAAAGGCTAAATTCCTAATTTGCTCCCACCTTGTGTCATTTATCTGGATTACACAAACATGTTTAGGAAAACATTCAGTCACATTTGGTGGACAACTTAAGTTGTAATTACACAGGCTTTATTTTTTGCTAATTACAAAAAAGCTAGTTAGGTGTCACAATGATTCTAAATTATTCACTGCTAGTTTTCTCACTGGAACAAAAAAAACGAGTTAGCGCTCAAATTTTAGCAACCATAAAATGAGTGACACAACTGGTCTCCCAAACCGCTCCCGGCTACATTTAGACAACCATCTTGAGTGGATATGTATGTTTTAACATAAAAAAAAAAAAAAACTAATTGGATGTCACAGTGATTCCCTACACTATTTGCTAGGCAAGGGAAATGTGGTATCCGAACCCGGACTCTAAAGTATTCCCAATGTCACGTGCACAATTAAGCTACAGTCTTATCGAACATTATACCCATTCGTAATCACAATGTCAATTTCTACATTTGAAATTAAAATGCAATTTTTAAATGAAAGCTAATAAATGAAAGCTTTTAAACAAAAATCTACAAATGAGGATTTGATAAATCTTTCCAGATTTTTGGTGTGCTCCCACAAAAATATTATGTTCAAGATGTACCAACAGTGAACGTCCAGCCAAGACAGCCTCTGCCTGAGACTCAACATCATGGAAGGATGTCATGCCAGTTAAGGAGGTATGATATGTACCTGAACAGCCATGACTTACTGTTAACACTGTTCATTTATATTAGTAAAAATGCTTAGAAAAAAACCTTCACCAAAACTCACTCTTGTTTAAACACATCACTCATCTAAAATCTAGAATTGCTTTGACCTTTACAATGATTAAATGACCCTTTCAACCTTAGTAATGCCAGACTCCAATTCAAGTTAATCCCCTTCAACATCTGATTACTCCTGCTAACCAGGTACCCTTCTGGACAATTCTGAATAATTTCATTAGATGCAAGTGATCCTCATTTACTGAATTATTTATCTCAGTGCTGGTAGAATTTAAGTGCCAATAGCGTATGAATTACCAGGCACCAGTAAAAATATTTTTGGGTCAGATGAGACCAAAATCAAACTCTTAGGCCTGAATGGCAAGCGCTACATCTGGCAAACACAATGTATCGCTTCCTCACCTGACTAATACAATCCCTATGGTGAAGCAAGGTGGCAGGAGCATCATGCTATGCTGATGACTGTCAACTGCAGGGACAGGGAGACTGGTCAGGATTGGAGAAGACAAAGAGCAAAATACAGATCCTTGAAGAAAAAAAAACTGAACCCCACTGAAAATCTATGGAGAATTGAAAATTGCAGTTTACCAACACTCCACATTAGATTTTCCAGAGCCTGAGTAGACCTACAAGAAAACAATGCCCAAAACCAGATGTGCAACGCTGGCAGAGGCATACACAAAGACGTTGAAAGGCACTTATACTTGGTAGTAAATACTTATGTACAAGAGATTTCTTTTTATTTTATTTTTAATATATCAGCTCATTTTTAAAAACGGTCTTGGCTTTGTAATTATGGGGTATTGAGTGTAGACAAAATCAATAATACATTTAGTCTATAATAGAATGTGGAGAAATTCAAGGGGAATGAATACTTTCAAACAGCACTGTATTTCCAGACCACAACTGATACCTTTTTCCCTTTCAAAATCATACACGTCCTTCCTATCGTTGCTTAATGTTAGCATTTTGGTTCCCAAAACTAAACCAAATGGTTGCCATGTCTTGACTCCCATGATGGTCTGCTAAAGATTGTATGGTTTTGTACTGCATTTTAAATATAAAAACAAATTCAAAACAAGACAGACAACATACCATTCTGCCACATTTATCCCTCTTTAAATTGTGTGACCACATTGTAAAAAGGTCACTGACAATCGTTCTTTTGGCCATTGATTGCAGAAATCACTTCCTGACATTTGACTGGACAGTATGAAACACCACCTACTACCATTCCCAAACGAGAGACGCCACATTAAGTAAATAAAAAAAATTAACAAAAACAAAATCTCTTTCTGCAATTTCAAACAAAAAGTATATATAAAAAAAAAAAAAGTTACATTTCAAACTCGTCTGCGACCCCATGGAAAGGCTTTCAGTGCTGTGTGCTAAAAGGGGTGTATGTACGCAGGCAGGTCAGAGGGCTTTACGTCCGTGAGAGGCCTCGGTTATCCAGATCTTTCACCTGAAGGAGATAAAGATAGGAGTGTTAATAATGAGATGCCTGAAACAAAACTCGTAAAAAAAAAAAAACTTTCGATTTGATTAGTGACATTTGATATAAAGTGCCTAGATAGAAATTCTACACCCCCTTGAACTTTATCATTTTGTCAAGTCAGTGCCTCAGCATTTTATGCATTCAAAACATGCCCCCCCCATAATCTAAAACACCATACTCCACATTTAAGATATTTATATTAAAAATTGACAACTGAAAATTCTCTAGCCTAGAGGTAATACTTAGCAGTAATTTCAATTGTGAGTTTGTTGAGATAGTTCCATACCAACTTTGCACACCTATACTTCACAATACTTGATAATTCGTTACAACACTATTTAAGCTCTGTCAAGTTACTTGGCGATTATTGACAGACATGCCAGACATTTTAAAATGTGATTCTATTTAGGATTCTAAATGGATCACTCATTTAGAAATTCTATTTTAATACCTTAGCCACACCACTATAGGTTTTAGCTCGTCAGTGAAAGGCCCACAGATTGAACCTACAGAAACTGATACATTTTTCATCAATTTAAAATTGGGAGACCAATTAAATGTAAATTTTGAAGGTGATTGTTTACACCAGAGAGAATGTAGGATTGCTTTTACAAGAGATTTTAATTTCACCTAAATAAAATCAAAATTTCAATGCATGAAAATAAGGCACTCACATAAAAATAAGGTCAAGGGGGTGTAAACCTTTTTTTATAGGCAATGTAAATAAGTCCCTTAGAAAATCCCTGAAATATGTGCATGACTAAACAGAGTTTAAGGTAGCCAGAGAGTGAATGGGGTTGTTAACCTTGTATATCCTGACCAGCCAGTGCTCTGTAGTGTAGGCCTCCTCAAGCACATCAAGCTCAAAGTCCTTGTTGCCGATCTCAGCGTTTCTCACACGATCATAGCCAGGGGGGCGCTCTAGAACATCAGGATTAGTTTCAAGATGAGAAACAATAAAAGACTGAGAGCTACAGTACTCTGTGTAGACGTAATGCACAGTGCCCACCTGACCCTTCAGCAAATCATAAATATTAGTTTGAAGGGAATATCTAATTCACTGATGTAAGGAATAATAAAATAATAATGAGGGAAGAAAACATATCTGGTTCATGAGGAGGGTTACTCACTGGCCTCCGTGTAGACTTGGCCAAAGCGGTAGTAGCACATCTTGTACATGAGACAGTTGAGCAAGACAGGGGAGCCCTCACGATCCACCCGGAACTCGCCAGTGGGGGTGTAGTAGTCATGCTCTTTGATGTGCTTCCCTGTGTCTGTGCTGCCCCCGATACGCACCATCCAGAGGAACTTGTTAATGTCTTCACAGAGAGAGAAGTGTTAGCAGACCTGAAGCATTAGTAATATTCACAATTATAATTTATGGAGAAAAACACAGTGCTCCATTTAATAAGTACTGACAACTTGAGTTAAATAACTTCAACTTGAAAAAAAAACAAGGAACTGAAAATAGATAACTTAGTCACAGTAAAGTTCCTGGAGGTTGCTTTAACTCTTTAAAAACAATGTAGGTTTTAGTAGACAGTTTACATTTTAGTAGTTTACAGTTTAAATTCAATAAACTTATGAAACCAAGTTTGTTTAGTATCACCATCTTGAACAGTTCAAGGGATATTATTGTGTTTACAATAGTTACACAAGTTAGTAGTCATAGTAGATGAATGTTAAAAAGTATGCTGGGGCCACCTAAAAATGAACGTTTGTTTGTATTGAACCTGAATAGCTTAAGAGAAACTATTAGTATCGCATTAAAATCAACAAAGAAATCATTGACAAAACCTCAATAAAATAAATATTTAGAAAATAAAAAGAATAAAGTTCTTAAAAAGTTGTATAGGAGCAAACTTTTCCAGACCCTTTCACATACTTTAAAGTTTTTACAGCGTTTCTAGCTTAAATGTTGTAAGAGGAATAGTGGTCTTAATAACAACAATTATAAGAATTAGAATTATTACACCAGTAATAATAATAATAAATCTTAATATAAACATTTCCGAAATTGCACACATTATAACAGAATCCACCTTGAGAATCCATTTTGAGTGGGCATTTTACCTACTCAAAATACCAGGAATCTACTTTGTTACAATATTTTCTTTTTCATTTAGCTACCTAATTGTTAGTCTATTATTGTTGTCTGTTTTTTGCTTGTCTATGGGTGGGTTCATTTGTTATGTTCTCCTGTGCTTTTTCTTGTATGTTAAACAGAAAAGCTATAAATAAAATTTAAAAAATACCAGGAATCTGAACTTTAAGCTCTTCCTTATTGTGTTATACATCTAAAAAATGCTATGCAAAATGTATATTACAGAAGCACTTTCTATAATTGCGGTTTGGTACAGGCTTCATAACTTCACTTCATTCATTACCGTGGCGTTTGCGCATGGCTTACTTGGAATTATGGGCATATGTAGGTGAAAAACAAACAGCTGACACGCACCACTACTGCCTAGGGTGTTTATATGGAGGTGCAGCATTAAAAACAGAGTAACAAAAAAAAAATACAGGCAGTCGTCGACTTACGACCGGGATACGTTCTGACCCACCGGTCAGAAGTCGATTTGGTTCTAAGTCGGCCCAAGGAATAATTACTTTGCATATTCAAGTCCCCCATAGCCATGTTTATGTTCTCTTAGTACGCTCGCTCGTGGCAGTATATATCGTACACCCCACCTCCCGCACGGTACCGCTCAGACTGGCATATAACATATTTTTTTTTCAGTCACGGATGGTGGTAAATCCTAAAGTTGTAAATCAACGACTAACCGTACATATTTTAAAGCCCTCTAGTCTGTTATAATATAACAAAGGTTCTGATGGTTTTAGAGACCAACCGTCCGAGGAGTATCCAGTCAGTCCACCAAAGATGACGAGGACATAGCTGACATCCAACTCCCGCATGATCTCATAGGCCTTTTCTTCAGTAGACGCCATGGCCTACCGGTCAACAGATGCTTAACCTCATTAACAGTCACAGACATCAGATAGGATTGTAGCATATCATATAACAAATCATCAAAAAAATCAAACAGACTCACCTGGCCTACTCTGGAGATGTGTGTGTTGTTCCATGTGTTGTTGTCTACTAGAATTGTTCTATTGGCCATGGCTGTTATCTGATAGCCATAATCCCACCACGACATCACTTTAGCATCCTCTGGGGTGTTGTGGCGGAGCCAGTAGTAGGCCTCTCGGAAGTCATCAAAAATGATGCGACTACCATCGCCACCACGGGCTGACAAGACAATTGAGGGAGAGGAGTACGCCTCGCTGGTTACCCAGGTGGAATGGAAGGTGTAGGTGATGAGGAAAAAAGTCATGACCAGAATCATCCCACTGGCAACCTGGAGATCAGTACAACAGCGGACCAATTAAAATAACACACAACACGTTAATACCTGGGGGGTTGTTTCTGTGAGGTGCCTAGATCTCACCAGCTTTGGTGTAGACATTGGCAAGTCAAATTTAAGGACTTAGAATAACCTTCTTAAGCATCTACTTATTTCCTTGTAGTCCCTTTCTCCTCACAATTAAATTAACCAACAGCATTGTTACATAAAAATAAGATTGGATGCGCCAATTTATAGCATTTGATAAACAATATATTAAGTGCATTAACACTGCTTCCAATTATCACTTGTTTTTTTAAACTTCCCACACACTTGATTTTGCATTTCATCATTCACTCCCCCTTCAACAGGACTGCACAATTCTTCCTTCAATTCTTTCCTTCATACATGCCAATTACTGTGCAAAGGTCTTAAGCCATTATCTGATGTTTGTTTGAAAATTCACTATATAACAAAAGCAAACACTGCATGACTACAATTAAAAGGAAAAAAATATTTCTAATTCAAGTCAGTATTTTGTGTGGCCAAATATAAGAATGCAAAACTGAAAGATATCTGGACATTTCTCCAAGCAGTCATGTGAAAAATGTAATTCTTCCAAATTTCTCACAGGATTTTCCATAACTTCAGCAGCTGAGCAAGCACATCCCAGGATCGCCTTCTGTCCCTCAAGGAAATGTCCACTAAGTACTATTCATCAGACGGAAGACATTTGTTTGTCTTCCACTACATTAACTGTCTGTAAAAATTATTTTCAATGTTTACTCTGACAAATATAAAATACATTTTGGACAAGATAACCTTGTTAAAGTATTTGAATTTATTCAAACGTTATACAGTGTTGTTCATAGACAATGTTGGAGAGCTGATAACTACATACAATAATTATGGACATATAGAGATCAAGCTGTTTTCTAAATATTAAATTAGCTGATTTTTGCAAGACATCCCAGTATTTAAAGATCTCTGTAAGAACCCTGTCTGACATCCATTAGACCCTATATACAAAAATAAACTATTATGAAAACTATATGAGTAGGAATGAAATCCAGTAATATCACACTACCATATCGCCCTAGAATCTGCACTTCAAAGGATCCTCTCTTACCTCATTCTTGATGGGGTACGTGGCATCCTGCTGCTTCTTGCTCTTCTTGTCTGGACGGCTGATGTCCAAGTTCTTCATGTAGGTGGTGAGAACCTGTGACACACCAATGCCTGACAGGATGCACATTACTGGAGCTAGAACCAACATCAGACGGACCTGAGGAGAGGAGCAAAAGGAATAATTCAGACTCAAAATCGTATCTTTAGTGGAACCTCGCAGATCCTGAGATTTATACCTGAGCCAAATCGTCTCTGTCAAAGTCCTGTATAAAGTGTTTTCTATTTAAAATGGTTAAGTAACTGTGTGAATTTTTCTACATGACCAGAGTCTTATTTTCCACCATGCATTTAAAATATTCCTCTTATTCAACATCCAATCTGCCAGCTGACTTACCATAACTGCTGAAAAGTACATGCTGGTGACTCCATACATGATGATGAAGATCCTGGCATCAGAGAGGTTATTGAAGCAGTAATACAGTCCCACTGGCAGGAGGAAGCAAATCAGATTTGTAAAACAGCAGTGGAATCAGGGGTTAAAGCAACAACATAAATCCCACAATTAAAATGCAGTGGATCTCAAAATGATTTTCTGCCGAGCCAAGTTAACATCTCATTTTACATTATGCCACAACCACCATACTTTAAGGGAAAGTGGATCCTTTTCGTATATTTAATACATTTCTAACATTACAATTTTGTTTTGTAGGACTGAGAAGCAAAACTGTAGTCACTTTTAGAAGGACATAATACCCCCAAATGAATAAAAAATAAACCATATGGACAAAATCCAAAATGTTACTTCCGCTTTCCAAAATTTGCCAAATAATATATATATATGTTGGATTGTGAATATAATATATGGGTAGCATATTGCACTGACTGCCCTGAGGCTTGGAACTTAAGAGTGATTTTAGTGTTTAGTGGCAATACATCTTTAAGAGGTGCCCAATTAAAAGTTCAGCAAATTATATTAAACAAAAAAGACAATTAAACTGACTCAAAAACAGGGAAAAAGTATTCTGTTGCAGTTACAGGACTAAGTAACGCCTTTCTTCAAAAGATATCTGAAATATGTTCCAACAGTTCATGATCAAGCCATTTACAAAAATATCACTTTGCTGTTTCGTTTCACCAACCAGAATCTACCACTTCAGACAGATTGAGAGCATGTTAACCTGGAAACATGAAGACCAGCAGCTGAAGGTCAAAATAGTAGGAGGACCAAGTGGTGGGCTGGTGCTCAGACACAGAGGCAATGATGGGGATGTTGTTCTTGGCGTAAGAAGGGTCCAGGAGCGAGTAGAAGCGACCCGTCCAGGGGGAGATCTTCCCTGAAAAACCCAATAACAACAATGCAGTTAAGTAAAGTCAAGCCAAAATGAAGGCACTACCAAATTCCTAGTTGTGATGTGGACAGGCAGTTTTCTTTATCTGTATACGGCATCTCAAGTGAATTTGTTGATCAAGGAATGTAATTAACTGTTATAAACAGGCTTTAAACAACACCAGTCTGTCGGTAAAAGCCTACATTGAGTAGAGCCATTGCCCTGGCCTGAGTGGGAGAGTTGATTTCAAACACAGCAGTATTGGCCTCTTACCGGTCAGCATAAGGACAGTGCCCACAGAGAGGAGTACAAAGCCCACCAGGGAGATGACACTCTTGAAAAGGATCTCAAACTGCTGGGCATTCAGCTTGCTGCGCAGGTAATCCACAAAGGCATGAATCTGACACAAGCCAAACACTCCGAATGCTGCCATGTGCTCAGATGACTGCACAGGCTTCAATTAAGACAAGAGAGACATAAGGCGGTATGTTAGTTATTCCAAAATCAACTGGTAAAAAAGGTCTGACACACACACACAGAAGTTTGTCTAAAAAATAAGTATTCTAGCTAAAGCAACTTAGAGCTACTAGGTCTATGCTAAGGCAGGAAGAGGGTCCAAGTGAGACTTTTTTTTTTTTACCTGGAAGCCAACAAAAGAGATCTGCATAGAGAGGATGGTTCCCAGGCAGTAGACAGTGCAGTAGGCAACGTAGATACGGTGGGAGAAGCGGCCAGTTAGCATTAAGACCAGCACATGGAGGGGGATGAGGTTGATCAGGAATACATAGCCACCCCAGGAGGACACCTGCAGACAAAGACATTTGCGTGCTTAGTCTAGTCTGTTCAATCGTTTTGCTATGCATGTTCATCTTAAACACAGCAATGTTCCCTCAGATGAACTGAGAAAAATGGCACAACCTTCAACATAGAATAAGTTCATGTAACTTACATTTTTCTAAATTATTTCTATTGTTGTTAATGTTCCTCATTTTTTCTTTAGTTTAGGAGGTTAGTCTCACCATGTAAAAGTAGGCCAAAGCACACATGGCGGACCAATAGATTGAGCCGGTATTAACGGCCTTGATCCACATGTAGTAGGTCAGCAGCATACAAAATATTGCAATACCTGGATGGAAAAAGAAGAAATGATTAAAATATTACCAAAACCTTAAGCATATCCGTGAGGTTAAGGAATGTTCTGTACCTTCATTATCATAGGAGCCGGCGACAGAACGGGAAATGTAGCCAGGTACCACTGCTATCATAGCAGCAGCAAGTAGCCCTGCGCCTGCATCCTTTAAACAGAAGATGGTAGATATGAAAACCACAAAACCAAGAACATTTCAGATTTCTTTTGTAGACTACCTCTAAGTTTACAGCCATTTCTTTGTTCCAATTTGACCTTAAGGCCTTGCTTTATAACAACAACTCCCTGCATGTATGAGATATTTGAAAATCCATGCGCTTGTAGAACAGCATACCCCCCCCCCCCCCATCCACACCAGACAGTGCCGGACCCCCAGACAGTGCTCAGTCGGTATGCTCTAACCAGGATTTGAATTCTTCCCCGCACTGACGCAGATGTAATGCAAAGCAGTGACTTCAACCACTATGCTGACTTGGAGCCTCATTCTGTGCCTTTTCTATCAACTAAATAGGATGTGGTTTGCACATTACCTTCAGCTCCTTGGTGAAGTGGTAGGTGACAATGGCAGTGAAGGAGGAGAAGAGGGGAGCCAGGAAGACACAGACATTACGGATGTCGATAGTGATGTGGAAGAAGTTCAGGACATGGTAAAGGGCGGCAGAGGTGATCATCAGGCCTGAGGGAAAAGAAAAAGCACACGTGTTAACATGGGATTAATTCATAACTGTCAACCTCAAAAAGGTATACAAAATGGCCTGGGAAAAAAAAAAAAGACTTATTATAGGACTAGCAGCAGGCACTACAACCAGCTTGCACTTGCCAAAGAAAGTCTAGCTGGGCCAACACAATCTCAAAAAGGCGGTGCATATCAGAGGGTGACAGATTAGGAGTTGATGACACCGAGTCAACAAACGTCACAGGACTGCCCCAAGGATAGCAGAGTATTCTAATGTCTAGAAAAAATCACTGCAATGCAAATGTAGCACATGTCATCCTACCTGGGTAAATAGTTCCACCGATGATCCTGCCCAGAGGGTACCATGCCCGGTCATCAAACCAGTTATGAAAGTTATAGAACCCCTCCTCTACCAAGAAGCGGGTCGTCCTGTAGTTAAAGTACCTGAGGATGAAACAGCATAACATGCAGCCTTAACAAAACAGTTATGATTCAAAATCCTATACTGAAATCAGCTGAGTAATATACTGAGTATTTCTAAAGCATTATACAAGGCTTTGGACTCACGGATCAAATTCATGGATGACACTTTCAAACCTCAACACAGAGAATAGCCTGGTGGAAAAAGCTGAGCAGAAGGGGGAAATAAAGAAGACATTTTAACACGTTGTGTTATCTGCCAGGGGACAATTGCATTCAGAATATTTTAAATAATACAAGTTGAGTGTAACAGAAAAGGTCAAAACGTGTTCTTACAGAGGATTGCAGCCATAGACAAGATGAGCAACTTCAGCAATGTGTCCTGTTTTTCATAGGACAGCCGCAGAAAGCCCAACTTCGTCATCTTCACACAGGGAGGGACAACTTGGCTTATCCCTCAGTACCTATGATTTAAATGAGCAATGCAGATAAGGCAGCAAGAACCATTCCAACCTTCAGAACATCAGTAAGAGCAGCAATGCAATTTGACTCAGCCGGTCAGCTTTTAGACCAGTGAGAACATTTACCACCGCAATTCAAAGAACATCAATTAAAAACTAGAAAGACGCCAACACTACTTCGCTAATTAAATCACTGACTTTAAAAGACGTGCCTAACTTTGTTCCAACCAGATAAGGACACGCGCATTACGAGCTTGATGTGGCGAGAGGCACCAAACCAGGAAATAGATGCAACTCCAGACTGCAAACCTTTCCTATTATTCATAGTTATCTATTCCCTAACCAAATCTATTAGGTTATTCGTTTTGTATTTAGAAGACAGAAATAGCAACATAAAGTGAAAAATGTGGAGACGAGTTTTAAATATGTACAGTAATATGATTAGACGCGGCATAATTGCAAGTAGCTAACGCGTTTGCAGACTAGGTAATGATGCGTCGTTAATCTAGATAATGTACAGTTTGTATGAATGCATGTATTGACCTGAACGCAAGGAGTATTTAGTTAGCTACATGATTGGTTTTCCGTTTCGGTAAACAGACAACAGATTCCGTTAAACTGTCAAGCCATGCTGAGCCTTCTTGCACAAGCTAAGTTGGCTAGCTAGCTAACTAGATAGCTAACTTTAACAGTATGAATGAATAAGCCGTGCTTTAACCTATTCTCAAAGTTACAACATGTGATTCATTTCAGAATATACAACCAACCATAAGGATGTTTAATTATATATGTTGTTAAATATGTTGATTTACCAGATATTCAGAGCCGCACTTACCTACAACCGTTGTGTCCCTGCAGAATCCCGCCCAACCATACAGTGCAACGTGTTCATTGGTTTGTATCGGCCTTCAGAGAACTACCTCATTCCTGATTCGTGTATTAGCTATCATTCAAACAGGCCAGAGAAGCCGCTCTCCCTTCCAGTGACGTGTCCTTACTGCTTGGAAGAGCTGGATTTAAGGAGGTGAGGAAATATGTAAGTCCACGAGCTTAACTCAAAAGTGGGTGGTTTCCCTAGCGTTGGAAAAACGTAATAGCAGCGCATCTGTTTCGTGTTATCGTTCTTTCATCCTTATCGTTTCCCACAGTGGCGGTTTTAGTGATTTTGGGGGCCCTAGGCAGAGACTGATTGAAGCCCCAGCATCATCTATTTTTTTTACCCTGTTGTTCTTTTCAAAGCCATTCCGGCAACATTTTGGTCATAGCTTCTTTTATAATTGTTGAACGGAATTGCCACTTCCAAAGACACTTGCATTGCTGCCTCTTTCAGTAGAGTAAATACATTTGTTTAAAAATAATTATCTGAAGCAGGGTTCTTGCACAATAAGTCAAATGTAATGCTTTTTAAGACCTCAACAAATATAATTTAAGACCCCAGAATGTCTAAACAATTTCTTTGATAGAAAAGAGAATATTGAGTCCTACTTTAGTATTTTTTGTAATGTTTTTGTAATGGTGTAACAACACTACATGTTGCGTTGCATTGCCATCAGCATCGCGTAAACCTGACGTTTTACCTGCTACACTTCAAAAGGGTAGAAAAGCAGATGAAGAACATTATTTTTTAATAATGAGTAAGTAAAATATATTTAAGTTTTTCACAATTATTAAGTTGCTCCTTTGCGGTAATGTCTTTATTATGGGTGAATTGGGACATAAAAAAACCTATACCTCTCCACTTCAATGATCAGTCATTCACCGTCCATCTTCCAACCTTTATCATAGCAAGGTTGGTTAAAAAAAACATCTGCGACTGTGGGTCAATTAACCTTGTCAGAGTGGGCGCTCTGATTTTAGTTTGTGAGCTAGGCAGACTACTGCCTTGGAAGGTCTCCCACTCAGAAGTACAAGGTGGGAAGGTCTCCCCACTGGAAGCCTCAGGTAGTAGGGGGAGCGGGGGAATCTATCAAACAGCGCAGCTCTTTATACAGTACTAATGCAATTAGTAAAATTAATCACACTAAGCTTCCGAGTAAACCACAATTCATTGTACTGTGAATATATAGTTCCACAAACATATCGTTGCATTTTTTTCTGGTTTGTCAAAATCGTTGGTTTGTGCAAAAAAAACTGTCTGCACACCACCAAGGTGAATTGTTTTAGTCTTGACTCTTGGTTTGACTCTTGTTTTTTTATAGATCTTGTATCTGAATGTATCTGAACGGGGATTCGCCCAGGGAGCCAAACAAGCTAGAACCGCCACTAGCCAGACTTACTGCGTAAGATACTTGCTATGGAAAGATACTTCATAGGATGCTATGGTAACGTTATAGTTCATTGGCTAGCTAGCAGCTAACCGAAACTAACAAGTTGATATCACAGACAACGCGAAAGGAAACTATAGAATTGCTGGAATATGGAGTCGCCGAAGCCCCCCCTAAATAGGTTCTAACAATCGTTTTTTTTCTCTGATGGTATGGGGTTGCATGAGTGCGTATGGCATGGGCAGCCTACACATCTGGAAATGCACCATCAATGCTGACAGTTATTTCCAAGTTCTAGAACAACATATGCGCCCATCCAGACGTCGTCTCTTTCAGGGAAGACCTTGCATTTTCCAACATGACAATGCCAGACCACATACTGCATCAATTACAATGTCATGGCTGCATAGAATAAGGATCCGGGTACTGAAAAGGCCAGCCTGCAGTCCAGATCTTTCACCCATAGAAAACATTTGGCGCATCATAAAGAGGAAGGTGCAACAAAGAAGACCTAAGACAGTTGAGCAACTAGAAGCCTGTTTTTGACAAGATTGGGACAACAGTCCTATTCATAAACTTGAGCAACTTGTCTCCTCAGTCCCCAGACGTTTGCAGTCTGTTATAAAAAGAAGAGGGGATGCCACACAGTGGTAAACATGGCCTTATCCCTAACTTTTTTGAGATGTGCTGATGCCATGAAATTTAAAATCAACTTATTTTTCCCTTTCAGTGATACATTTTCTCAGTTTAAACATTTGATATGTCATCTATGTTGTATTCTAAATAAAATATTGAAATGTGAAACTTCCACATCATTGCATTCTGTTTTTATTCACAATTGTACAGTGTCCCAACTTTTTTGAAACCGGGTTTGTACAAAAACCTGCTTTGTCTCAATGTTAATGGAATTAAATCATTAAAAAGAATGGTCACAGTGGAGTGTGGTAAAGATGGGGAACGTCTAGCCCTACCCCTCAATAAACCTATAATTTGGCCGACTGGTTGCTAAGAGCCATTGAACTTGCTTGAATGTTTTTGTACCACCATTTGGTCAAAGTGAACCATACTTAGCTAGATTCATTTCCCTCATCATGTGTGTGGTATTTCATCACTTTTAGACAAATTGATCAACGTTATGAACATTTGTATTTTGCATCCCATTGTGGTTGAGCTGAAATTGTTTGCATATGTTGAGTCTTGAGATTGTTTTGAACATGTACATGTACCAATGCATATTTTGCAATATGAATATTCCTGTCTGATTTATATGCATTTATGTACCAGGCCCAGCCACGTTTGACTTGTACTCTATATATACTGCCGAGGCCTGGACTCTGTAAGACCCCTGAATGTGTCTTGTGGTATCTGGCACCAAGACATTAGCAGCAGATCCTTAAAGTCCTGTAAGTTGTGATGTGGAGCCACCATGGATCGGACTTGTTGGTCCAGCTCATCCCACAGATGCACAATTGGATTGGGGAATTTGGAGGCCAGGGCAACACCTTGAACTCTTCATCATGTTCCTCAAACAATTCCCAAACAATGTGTGCAGTGTGCATTATCCTGCTGAAATAGGTCACTGTATCCACAGGCCACCAGGTCAGGAAATACCATTTCTATGAAGGGGCGTACCTAGTCTGCAATGTTTAAGTAGGTGGCATGTGTCAAAATGACATCCACATGAATGCCCGTATCCAGGGTTTCCCAGCAGAACACTGCCCAGGCATCATACTCCCTCCACTCGCTTATGTATTGTGACAAATTCTTCCCGTCATTATAATATAACTTTTCTGTGACTTCAGCAAACCTTGTCAGTTCAAACCACAGGGAAAGCCTTTGTTGTACTTGCGCATCAATGAGCTTTGAACGTCCAACACCTCGGGCCACTGTGGGTAGGTACTCACCACTGCTGACCTTCAGCACCCCACAAGCCTTGCTGTTTCAGAGATGCTCTGACCCAGTTGTCTGACAATAAAAATGTGGCCCTTGTCAAAGTTGCTCAGGTCTTTATTCCTGCCCATTTCTCCTGCACCCAACATGTTGACTACGAGAACACATTGTTAGCTTAGCATCTAATCTACCCAGAACTTGACATGTGCCCTTGTTAGGAGACAACATTATTTGCTTCACCTGTGAGCGGTCATGTTTTGGTCATAAACATTGTTGATCTAGGATACCTGAAAGTAGATGTAGTACAGACCATTTTATTGAAATTAGGCTTAATACTTTTACAAAAACACTTTCACAAATATCAATCTGCATACATAAACACTATACTCTTTTTACAAGTATTACATACTGTTTCAAAACACCTGCCTGCCCAACTGCTGTTATAAGATGACTAGGTGAAAGCCAGATGATGGCCACCCTGATGGGGAGATTTTGGTTTAACATTCAAAGCCAAGGGTAAAACATGAAGACCACACCACCAATTTAGACTTGCCAATGCTCAAGGGGGTAAATAACACAGCCACATCCTTTCTCCCTTCAGTCAGAACTTAGGTCAGTGAGATATTCCTAGTTTCCTAGTTTCTAGCACTAGAGTGCTTTGTGTCCAATCAGAAATCAAACTGAAATAAAAAGCAATTTGGCAGTTTCGTCTGATCTGACCCAGCAGCATAGTGATACAGCTTCACTTGTCTAATAACATATTTAGAAAAACCTATTATTTAAAACAGCTCGCTTTAGTTCCAAAAATCACACGTTGATTTGTTAAGGATACTTTTCCTTTCTTGTGGGATGTTTAGACCAGCTCACATGCTGACAGTATACAAATAAAAACACCCCAACTTGCAGTCAAAAAGCACTTTCAAAATAAATATGAAAAATAAATCCCTTGTAATCCCGCCGTGTAAGAATACTCCTGGGTTTTTCCAGCCCGAGGAGCATCAATCAGACCCTGGCTTCACAGACAAAACAGCAATTTATGAACTATGCAACATTCTATCAGGTTTAGAGGAATGCCACTTAAAGTGTTTACATAGACATTGCAGTTTTGAACTTTTGTAATAAGTAATTTGTCTTTTGTCCAGTCAAATTAGCTCTGAAATGGTTGATGTGTAAATATCTGATGTGATTGAACAAAAACAAATGATTTGTAAAAGGTAAAAAAGATACAAGCTCTTCAGTGGACTGCCTGTTAACATGCAGCCACAGCGGCATGCAGAAACATTTACATCAACAGACAACACTTGTGCTTCACGTCTGAACACTGCAAGTGTCACCACCGTCAATGGAGGGAAAAAAATGCTTGTTTTAGTCTCACTTTGATGAACATCTATAGTCACTGGTTTTATCTCTGCTTATTTACAAAAAAATACACAGAATTATGTGACCAGTGTCAAAGGCTCCATCTGTCATTCAGAATATAATGTAAGAAATCCTAGAAGAAAATAATTTCTCTCTTCCACAGAGCGTTTTAAACAAAGCATTTGTGGATCAGTCACTGGATAAAAAACATTAAAACAAGGAATAGATAAACATTTGAGTTGGAATTGAAAAGAGCGAAGCAAAAAAAGGATAGCAATGTATATGACCGCTTATGATGTATTTAAAGCACTCAAATGGCACATCATACATTAAAAAAAAACAATACAAGAGAAAGATATAATAATGTGTTTAAGTGTGAGGCACAGGGCAGTCAATCAAATCTAATATCACACAAACCCCCCCTTTAACCAAACAAATGTCATTCCACTATCCTCCGCCCAACATTACCAGAGATCCTTCCCAACAAAATCAACAGCTCATCCATTGGTTTAGTGAACAGAGCTTCTGAGCTGCTCCCCTGTTGCAGTCACTGGGAGGGCAGGGGCCTCTGGCGGGCAGGTGAGGTGTGGGGGGAGAGGGGCAGTTTCTCAGTGGAGGAGGAAGAGATCAGTGAGGACTGCAGGTGGACTGTCTTGTGGAAAAGCTTGTTGCTAATCAGCACGACCAGAGAGAAGAGGCGGAGCTGGAAGTGGCTGTGTGGAGAGACGAGAGTGAGTGAGCAGGGAAGAAGGTGTCACTGATCACCAGGTCTTAGAGCATCCAGTGCGCCATACTCACTATAGTTTGGTTGGAGTCTTGGCCTCGTTAGCACTAATGATGAACAGAGGGAACAGGATGGAGAACAGACAGCCACTAGAGAAGAAAACATGATTTTAATGGATGATTTTAATGGATCATTATATTAAAATTTATAAAAATGTAAAGAGTGGAGACATTGGTGGTTTCACCTGATTATATATGAAGAGGGGAGAGCAGTCAACAGAGCCATGGGGAGACCAAATCCAAAGTAGTAGGGCCAGTTTCTCTCAATGTTGGATAGCCGTTGGTGCATCTCGATGCCTAAGGTGAAAGATTTTCAATGGTTGAGATATTGCGCAACCCATAAAATACCATAAACAACACTTGGACAAGATATATTTGAGTAGAAACGAGGCTTACCATGGTTGAACCAGCGATACTCAAAGCAGTAGAGGGAGTAGAGCAGAGACATGTGGAGAAGGCTAACCATCTGTCCAATTGCGTCAATGGGGAATAAACTCACAATCATACCCTAGAGGACCAGAAAAATGAGGAGATAATATGAGCTAATATGTTGACAGTTCACTTGAAGGTTATAAATCACAGCTCAGTTTTAAAACTAAAGATCCCAGTAGTTTTCTTTCCAACAAAACCTCAGCGGTCCCTTCTGACTGACAGGTCATATGAGTAAATTTCAAGAACTTGAAGACACATCGAAACTTACATTTCTGTACTACAGTACCTGAATCAGGAAGAGTGCTTGGAGGAGGAGGTTGAAGAGCATGTCAGCAATGATCTTACTGACGCTAGGAAAGGGCTGGGCCTTCCGACCAGACACTTCAAACGCCAGGTCTGCTATGTCCTACAGGAGACAACCAGAGGGCAAAGTAACACCTAATTTTACTTGGTGGCAAATGTTAAAGTCCCAAGATCCTCAGGCAAAGACTGCAATAGCATTTAGAAAGCATATAATAGCAATAACATGTATGAAATTCTTAATCAATGTCAGGGAAAGCAAAGAAAAGCATTAATTAAACATTAAATAAGCCATTTAAAATCCCCAAGGCTTTTGGAGAGTTAGGTAAGACTGAATTCTATTGTACACCAGAGACATGGAATTGCCTACAATTTGCTTCACCTAGATGCACGTGTTCCTTAATGAGTTCAAAACTGTGATCCATGACTCTGTTGGAGGTGTAAATGCGTAGCCTGCGTCAAGTTGTTGTGTGGATTGTGTTGTATGTGGTACTGTATTGATTGCATGTATAATACAGATTTCCTAGTAATAAAGCCAGCAATTCCATCATTGCTGGAAAGATAAACATTGTCAATAGAGACAGTAGCTGGCTTGTAATAGAGGTGTGTATGCATTACATATTCAGCTCTCAGGTGACCATTGTGCAACACTTCATGAATAGTAACAGTGGGGCAAAAAAGTCAGCCACCAATTGTGCAAGTTCTCCCACTTAAAAAAGATGAGATAGGCCTGTAATTTGCATCATAGGTACACTTCAGCTATGAGAGCTAAAATTAGTAGAAAAAAAATCAGGAAAATCACATTGTAGGATTTTTTATGAATTTATTGGTAAATACCTCTGTAAAATAAGTATTTGGTAACCTACAAACAAGCCAAATTTCTGGCTCTCACAGACCTGTAACTACTTCTTTAAGAGGCTCCTCTGTCCTCCACTCGTTACCTGTATTAATGGCACCTGTTTGAACTTGTTATCAGTATAAAAGACACCGGTCCACAACCTCAAACAGTCACACTCCAAACTTCACTATGGCCAAGACCAAAGAGCTGTCAAAAGACACCAGAAACAAAATTATAGACCTGCACCAGGCTGGGAAGACTGAATCTGCAATAGGTAAGCAGCTTGGTGTGAAGAAATCAACTGTGGGAGCAATTATAAGAAAATGGAAGACATACAAGACCACTGATAATCTCCCTCGATCCGGGGCTCCATGCAAGATCTCACCCTGTGGGGTCAAAATGACCAAAAGAACGGTGAGCAAAAATCCCAGAACCACACGAGGGGACCTAGTGAATGACCTGCAGAGAGAAAGAATGCTGAGTTGCATCCAAAGAACACCATACCTACTGTGAAGCATGGGGGTGGAAACATCATGCTTTGGGGCTGTTTTTCTGCAAAGGGACCAGGATGACTGATCCGTGTAAAGGAAAGAATGAATGGGGCCATGTATCGTGAGATTTTGAGTGAAAACCTCCTTCCATCAGCAAGGGCATTGAAGATGAAATGTGGCTGGGTCTTTCAGAATGACAATGATCCCAAACACACCGCCCGGGCAATGAAGGAGTGGTTTTGTAAGAAGCATTTCAAGGTCCTGGAGTGGCCTAGCCAGTCACCAGATCTCAACCCCATAGAAAATCTTTGGAGGGAGTTGAAAGTCCGTGTTGCCCAGCGACAGCCCCAAAACATTACTGGAGGAGATCTGCATGGAGGAATGGGCCAAAATACCAGCAACAGTGTGTGAAAACCTTGTGAAGACTTACAGAAAACTTTTGACCTCTGTCATTGCCAACAAAGTGTATATAACAAAGTATTGAGATTAACTTTTGTTATTGACCAAATACTTATTGTCCACCATAATTTAATTAATCATTTTGTCTCTTATAGTTGAAGTGTACCTATGATGAAAATTACAGGCCTCTCTCATCTTTTTAAGTGGGAGAACTTGCACAATTGGTGGCTGACTAAATAAGTTTTTGCCCCACTGTATGTCCCACCTAAAAATACAAATATGCATAATCGGTGTATCCATGCCATTATAGTATCATGTTGATGTACTAAATTTTAGAGATGCACCAATACATATCAGCCAGCAATTGGTATCTGCTTTAACATGGCAAGTTATTTTTGATGAATTGTGCTTTCGAGTAAATAGGCATCCAAGCCATTTTGTTGGCGGATCCCTCCTGACAACCCATCTAAAGTTGTGATTGCCTGACTCTAACTAGGTCATCAAGAGGGATAAACCCATGAGGTAGGAAATATCAATCAGTAGCCTACAATAAAATGGCGGATGCCTTTAACTCCTCTCCCTCTCTCACTGTCTGTAAGGTCCTGCCATTTTAGCAAAATCAACATTTCATTCTTTGTCCTAACTGGCATTGGCCTTACCTGGAACCAGATGGCATTTACTATTTTGCTGAGCACAAACAGAGGGAGCACCCAAAGAGCACTGAACACTGAAGTCAATATAAACTCCAACCAGGACCAGACGTTGCCATGGAGAGAAGGATCACCTGGCGGGAAATGGCTCTTTAAGTGACAAGTTTTACCACTGTTTCTAACAAATAAATATGAAGCACGTACAGTGAGGGAAAAAATTATTTTATCCCCTGCTGATTTTGTACGTTTGCCCACTGACAAAGAAATTATCAGTCTATAATTTTAATGGTAGGTTTATTTGAACAGTGAGAGACAGAATAACAACAAAACAAGAAACAAGACAAGCCTAGTTCACCTGGGAGCCAGATATCTTTCGGATTGAGAGGGGATCAAATACTTATTTCACGCATTAAAACAAATCAATTTATAAAATATTTGACTTGCGTTTTTTCAGGATTTTTTTGTTGTTATTCTATCACCTGTTCAAATAAACATACCATCAGCAGGGGATAAAACATTTTTCCCTCACTATAATAGAAATGGGAATATCCCTACAGATCCTGGCATTCATACGTACCAATGATTCTTGCTGTCAGAGTCTGCAGCAGTGGAATAAACACCCGATAGAAGAGGAACAAACTGAGCTTTAAAGGAAAGTGTGGGGAGGAGGGTTACCAACATGAATGATATTGATATATTGTATTAAAAAGTGTTGCTCATTTAAAAAAAATTCAAGGCTAAGGATCCCTCTTTTCTCAGACATTTAGATGAAGGTAGCACTTTCAATTAGAATCCACATTTTCTGCATGTTCAGATCATGCTCTTTTTGACGGCCTAATATTTGCCATGTTGTTGTCTTGAGTTAAGAAAAAACTTGATCCGCGCATCTGAAGCATCTGGATCATTAGAGAAAGCTTCTCTAAAGATCAGAGAAAAGCCTAACATGCAGCCTCATTTTTCAAATGGTTTTAAAATATAGAACAGAATGGTTCTTACCCAGAACACTCCCCCATTCCACGCACAGCACTGAAAGATCCTACTGGCTAATTTAGGTTCACTAAAGGAAAGAGTAGGATGAAGTTGTCATCCATTATTATTTGGCACAAAAAGGAATATCTGAATTCACACATACTGTAGCATACTGTAGACACTTATTAAAATCTTAATATGAAACCTTCACAACTAGGAAGAGCATACCAGGTTAGATAGTGAGGAATTCCTACCAGAACAGAAGTGTGAAAACAAAAACAATTGTTTTCAACGTGTTTACAGAAGAAATGGTGGATGTGTAACCAGCTAAGTCCAGCCTGGATCATCAGTGTGAGTAGTGTGTTATAGTAATTATGTGCCAGTTCCTACCTCTCCTGTTTGCGTTCCTCACTCTGGGCCCGTCTCTGAGCCAGGGCCCCACTGGCTCTCCTCCTTCGCTGCTCCTCCCTTTTCTGTTGGATGCGGGCATCCAGCTTGGAAATAGTTCCAATCCCGAAAATGGAGTCCTTAATTCCCTGTAGGACACACACAAAAACCCACATTATTATAATGTACTACACCAGATTACATGTTAGACTTGGTATAGTATATACATACAGTTAGGTCCAGAAATAATTGGACACTGACACAAGTTTTGTTATTTTGGCAGCTTACCAAAATATATTCAAGTTACAGTTAAATAATAAAGAATATTGGCTTAAAGTGCAGTCTCTCAGCTTTAATTTGAGGGGATTCACATCCAAATTGGAGGAAGGGTTTATGAATTACAGGTCTTTAATTTGTAGCCCTCTCTTTTTTAAGGGACAAAAAGTAATTGGACAATTGACTCAAAAGCTGTTTCATGGACAGGTGTGGGCTATTCCGTCATTATTTATTCATAAATTAAACAGGTAAAATGTCTGGAGTTGATTCCAGGTGTGGCATTCACATTAGGAAGCTGTTGCTGTTAACCCACAATATGCGGTCAAAGGAGCTCTTAATGCAAGTGAAACAGGCCATCCTTAGCCTGCAAAAAAATGTAAAATAGAAAATCCATCAGAGAGATTGCAGGAATATTAGGAGTGGCCAAATCAACAGTTTGGTACAGTCTCAGAAAAATAACACATTGGTGAGCTCTGCAACACAAAAAGGCCTGGACGTCCACAGAAGCCAACAGGATGATTGTAGGATCCTTTCCATGGTAAAGAAAAACCACTTCACAACATCCAGCCAAGTGAAGAACACTCTCAAAGGAGGTAGGCGTGTCATTATCCAACTCTACCGTAAAGAGAAGACTTCACAAGAGCAAATACAGAGGGTTCGCTACAAGGTGCAAACCATTCATAAGCCTCAAGAATAAAAAGGCCAGATTTAGCCAAAAAACATCTAAAAAAGCCAGCCCAGTTCTGGAACAGCATTGTTTGATCAGATGAGACTAAGATCAACCTGTACCAGAATGATGGGGGGGGGAAAGGTATGGAGAAGGCTTGGAATGTCTCATGATCCGAAGCATACCACATCATCTGTAAAACACAGGGGAGGCAATGTGATGGCATGGGTCACTAGTGTTTATTGATGATGTGACAGAAGACAGAAGCAGCTAGATGAATTCTGAAGTGTATAGGGATATAGTGTGTCAGATTCAGACAAATTCAGTGAAGATGATTGCCTGGAACTTCACTTTACAGACGGACAATGACCCCAAACATACTGCGAAAGCAACCAAGGAGTTTTTTTAAGGCAAAGAAGTGGAATGTTCCGCAATGGCCAAGTCAATCACCTGATCTCAACCTGACTGAACATGCATTTCACTTACCAAAGACAAACCTTAAGGCAGAAAGACCCACAAACAAACAACAACTCAAGAGAGCTGCAGGGGACTGTGGATGAAAATGGTTGCAATTCCTAAACGTTTCATATGATATTTCTGTTCAACCCTTTGAATTAAAGCTGAAAGTCTGCACTTCAATAGCATCTCGGTTGTTTCATTTTAAATCCATTGTGGTGCCTGGCGTACAAAGCCAAAATTATGAATATTGTGCATGTGTCCAAATATTTCCAGACCTCTGTACATACATGGGTGAAATTGTTCCTTTTAAACAAAGAGCAGTGTTGCAAATACACAATGGATCCTAAAATAATCCACATTTTATAGAACTATGGTTTTATTTAGTTTTTTGGGGTGATTAGGTAAAAAATTTAAGAATAGAAGTTGGTTCACGTCCTCTGATTCAGCACAGCAGATGTACCCCTCTTTAACCCCTTGTGTTGGCCTATCACTTGTATTGGGTCAGACAGGGTGTGTTGTGTTGCTGTCTGACCGTCGCAACATTGCGGAGGAAGGCCCTGGCACTGTCTGTCATCTCCAGACCAGCTGCAGATCCATCAACTGCACGAGGAGGTGGAGATGGGGACCTGGTCAGCTCTCATGGCAGGGAGGGACACCCAGCAACCTTTGCATGTCACACAGGGCAAAAAAAACAATGAAGCACAGCAGGGTCACTTTGCTACAAGTCTCATATTATAACATAACTTAAAATTAGAAACTTATTTCAGGATGGAGGAAGCGAACACAAATCAACCACATGGGAAAATATTTTGAGAGCAGCCGGTTCACTTTGTTCAGAACCTGTAACGTTACAAAAAGCATGTCAAGTTATGGCCGGTACTTCTTGGGGAATATTCACAAAGCGTCGTGGGTACGCAAATATGGTTACAATATATTCACATACGTTATTGCCTAAGTATAGACAATCCAGCTAAACACATCAGCAATTGGAAGATTATAAATGTTTTTAGCTATATTTCATTACTTGATGTTATCAACGAGACATTTCTGAAAACATGTATTTATTTGTTACTACAGTACCTAAATACTGTACATGAATTAATAACTTGATAGCTACACAGTAGTGAATTATTGACTGTGTTAGCCAGTCACGGTTGAAACACTACTGCCTCCAATCTAGGTAGCTGTTGGGTATTTGCTTCACAGTAACCCTTTGTTTTGACACAACACGGAAACTACAATTAACTAACTGTCATTACACCACTCATTGTAACCACATAGACCAGCTAACGGTTAGCTCGGCAAAACGTCCAAACGCAAACGACACAAGCTAATTTTAGCTTGCTATCATAATAACTTGTCCGACGTTGGCTAACATTATAGCTAGCTACTGTAACAATTTAGCCAGATTATTTACTTACATCAAGTGGACAACATCAAAGACAGGACAGACAATCGAGCGTTTAGGCACCTACCTACCTCATGCAACACCTTCAATTAAATATTCTCTTCACCACTTTTTAGTGCAATACGGGAACGGGTTCTTTAACCTTTTTGTTTTGCTACAACAACAAAACCGTACCCTGCCCTACAATACGCAACTCCAACCCAATGGATTGTGGGAGGTGTAGTATGGAAGGTACCTTGGAATATGCCCATATTGATGTTTGCGCAGGATAAACAATTCCGCTCACTCTTCTGTATCAGCCAAATTATATTTAATATCAAACCCGCAATGGCACTGAGAATTGGTTTAGGAACAACATAGTCAACATAGAGAAAGGAAGGCTGTTCAGCTATGAAGAATTTCTTCAACATTACAACGTACCAGTAACTCTTTTTGATGCCATCCCCTCTGGGGTGGGAATGCTCTTTCAGTGTGTATTTCTTTATATCTTTGTTTTATTTTATTTTGTAAAACGTGCTCTCGTTTTATTAAACGTGCTCTCGTTTTATTAAACGTGCTCTCGTTTTTTTAAAACGAGCTCTCGTTTTTTTAAAACGAGCTCTCGTTTTTTTAAAACGTGCTCTTGTTTAAGACCATGATTTAAGACCTGGAAATGAGACAATCTCAATCGCCACGACCCATTTTGAATAAAGAGACAGAAAAAGATTAAGGGCACAGAACATGAAGACCAAAGGTAAGAAAGTAAGCGGTGTAGGCTAGAGCATTTCCATCTAATGTTATCTATTTGAACATAAATCCTGAAAGATGTTTAGTTTTTAGCATTGACATCATCACAAACATAAGCTAAGTTGCTAGCTAAATTAGCAAACGCTAAGCAGCTAGGTAGCCTTGCTAAATCGGTTGCAAACCTGATTGCCACATGCAGTATTTTTGGAAGGGATAACAAAGTTAAAGATGATGTTACTTTTAATGCCTGGTGTACTGAGTGTCCACAATTGAATTATTTTAGATTAACATCAAAAACGTTTGCTATAGGGAAGGCCAGGCTACCCACATTTTAAAGTTGTCTTATGTTTTGTGTGTCTGCTAATATCCTAATTTCAGATTAACAATATCCCTGTTAGCTCAAATTGTCTTAACTGCATGTGGTAGACAAAAAAAAGATACGGAGCCCTGGAGGTGACATTGAATACTTTTTTTTCAGGAAGGCTGTTCATCTATGAAGGATTTCTTCAACATTACAATGTACCAGTAACTCTTTTTGATGCCTTCCCCTCTGGGGTGGGAATGCTCTTTCAGGGTGTATCTCCTCGAACTTCTTGCATTGCATTGTGGGTGATATTTTCCCTGCAAGTGAGGGAAGTTGTTCACTCGTACACTCAAACTAAATCATGGGTTTAGTTGGCAGAATTTGTATAGTGGAAAGGGACTTATGATGGCAATAAAAACTGCATTCGATGGGAATTCCATTGAGGGAAATTGGTGGTGGTGGGGCTTAGGGTGTAAACAGTCTGCAAGCATCTAGTTCTCTGTGCTGCAGCTCAATTTCAGGGTATTGGCAGGCTTCTTATAGCTTAGGCCATCTTTATGTTGAGCAACAATAATTTTCTTCTGATCCTCAGAGAGTTCTTTGCCATGAGGTGTCATGTTGAACTTCCAGTGACCAGTGTGAGAGCAATGACACCAAATTTAACACACCTGCTCCCCATTCACACCTGAGACCTTGTAACACTAATGAGTCACATGACACAGGGGAGGGAAAATGGCTAATAGGGCCCAATTTGGACATTTTCACTTAGGGGTGTACTCACTTTTGTTGCCAGCGATTTAGACATTAATGGCTGCGTGTTGAGTTATTTTGAGGGGACAGAAAATGTACACTGTTATACAAGATGTACATTCACTACTTTACATTGTAGCAAATGTCATTTCTTCAGTGTTGTCACACGAAAAGATATGATTAGATATTTACAAAAATGTGAGGGGTGTACCCACATTTGTGAGATACTGTATGATGGGGTCCCTGGACTGAATAATAGCTTGGGTTTGGATGCTTCGACACTAATACTGCCACTAGCTAATATTAATCAAGTTGCCATCTGAGTTTTCTGTCTCATGAAGCAGGAATGGCAAAATAATTAGTAGTTTAATGTTACAAAAAGTAACTGTTTAATTTTTCAACATACCACTTTAGCTTAATTTTTATTAAACTTAAATGGTTACTCAGGGTGCATCCATTCATTCATATTGGAGTGTCCGAGTGTGCTCGGTTCTGTTTTAATGTGGGGGTGTGTGGAGTGAGAAAGAATAGGGCTGACATTCTGCTGATTTGATCATTAATGAAACATTTGATGTTAATATAGCTTACTGCTATTACACGTAGTCACTTCAAAACAGGAGGAAATTTAGTTGACTTTATCCTTTGCACAAATTTCCTAAATTGACTGCACAATCGTGTGTGCTTCCCTATTGGAAATTTGCTAAATATTACAATGAGCCAATCGGATGCTTTGATCTGCCCACTCACCCCCTTCCTATGTTTTGGTCACTCAGGTTCACTATCCTTCCATTAGAAACAACAGAATCTTATCTATCTTGGATTAGCTAAGAAAATCCTTGGCAACACTCTGCAATAGTGAAACCGCAATTAAGGTGGGAGGGGCCTGGGACCTCATTGTCAAGTGGGAAGTCTAATACCCCATACACATCATAGCATATTTAATGGCGAAGTATCTCCTTTTCACCACCTTCTGTTTATGGTTGGAGAAGTATACAGTCTGAAGTGCACAGACGATAACTTGTCTCTTCTCAGAGACAACATTTATTTTGGTAGAAAATAGAACAATATTTATCCTCCAAGAAAATATATTGTTTCAGAAGAAAATACCTAATGTTTCAAGATGATATATGTTGCGTTAGATAACTTTTTCTATTTTTTTTTATGTAACTTTGTTACAGGTCAAGCTAGCGTACAGAGAAGCAAGGCTGGTAATGTTATGTTTTGTTGACAGATCCTAACCGTAAGTACACACTGTACGCTCGCTAGCGCTACAAAGAGGCACGCTCCAATTCATTTCCAACGAGAGCCAGCAAATCACTGTGACCATGTGGAGCTACTCTCTGAAACAAAATCTCCCAGTGACAGTTGACAAATGTTCTACTTTATGCTAATTTCCAGCGAGCGGGCAGTGACGAAGTTCGGCGACTACCAATGGCAGGGCAGATCCTCTCTGCATCTTGAAGTCCCTTCTCTTTTCTACTCGCTAGATAATAGTGATGGGAAGTTCGACTCTTTCCACTGACTCGGATCTTGTCGAGTCATTCAGTAAAAGTTTGATTCATTTGAGTCAATAATGCCTACAGCCTTCTCTGTTACAAACATGTCTTTATAATGGTACTGTCTTAATCTATTTTTCATTGCAATAGTAAAACTAACAGCGTTTTCCGTGGTTGGGTAGAATTCTGCTGCCAGTCGTTCAAATGAACGAAACAGCCGTTCAATTGAACAATAAAACTGACTGAGTCAGTCGTTCGCAAGTCTTTTTACTGAGGCAAAGGCAGCAGGTCCGTGCTTGTATTCATCTTTTTTTTTCATGGCATCAGTTATAAACTAACTATATGAATTATTATAGTCTGCATTCAATTATCAGTTAGAAACATGTCTTAATGATGTTCCTGCCTTGATCTATTTTCTCTGCGAATGCACATAGAAGTTGATTGGAGAACTGAGCTGGAGGACTGGGTATGAAGCAAGTGACCATGTTGTAGTAATCCGCTGTCAAATGTTCGATAGGATACAATTGAATGAGTCACTAGAAAAAAGGACGTTCAAAACTAACAAATTGTTCGCAAACTGCACATCACAACTAGCTAAAGACTTACCCGGTAGCAAATTTTTTTTTATGATAAACTTATAATTGCAGTGTCTGGTTTCCCCACTATTCTGATTCTCTGGCTTCATACAAAGATATCATTCTAAAAATGGATGCATGGAAGTTTTCAGATTTCATTGCGATCACGTGTGCATAACAAATATATTTTTTATTCATTTAAAAAAAAAAAAATTTAGTCACGCAAATTTCTAAATACTTATTAATATTTGCGAAGACTGATATTTCCCCTATACTGGCTGACTGGTTGTTACTGGCATAAATTAAGAAGATACGCCCTGCCCGAGCGGGCAGTGTGCATGCTAGGGAAGTCACAGTTTGCCACATATTTAATGAGAACATCTCATTAAATAATGATGCCATATCTTATACAGTATAGTGGCCATTTAGAATTTGTAAGCTAATATTGCAAATAATGGGATTCATGTAATTGAGTGCAACTCAAACAGTATACAATAATAAAAAAAGACAATGCCAAGAATAAGGGATGAACAGAGTTTATGAGACAATACAATATTTCATATTTCAACAGACAGATATTGGCAGATGTTACTTCAGTCTATTTATTAAACAAATCAGAATTAAAATGTACATTCTTAAAAGACATACATTGACTTGTGCAGACTTTGTGCAATACTGTATACATGTATATTTCTTATAGAACCCTGCGTCACCACTAGCATTTTAAACAGTGCAATGGGGCAGTGCTTTAGTGCAAAAAAAAAGTTGCATGAATTTTTATTTTCCACATTGCGCCTCTCGTGAAATTTGCCAGTAGCTCTGATGAACTTCAGCCTTTGAAAAATCAGCTATAAGGGGGCTACAGAATACAGCATCAAAATTTAGCAAGATAACTTTTATATTGGATTTTCATTGGCTATTCAGTTCTTTTGTCAATAGCTATTAAACCGTAAATATGTTTCCCTTAAAATTAATTATTTTTATATCAAATAATTTTTCAATTGTTCAAGATTTGTATTTTTTTATTATTTTTTTATTCCAATTTTTATCTTTAAAATTATCTTGAACATTTGAAAAAATAGAATGTTTTGTCTTTTGTCCATCCTACCCTGATACAGAACACATCAGGATTTGGAATGTTTGGCTTAACAGCAATTGGTAAGAATCCAGAACATCCAAATATAAAAAAACTTTATCAGACTTAATTTTATTTTAAATGTTGCAACAACACACTGAACATAAAAGTAAAGTTTTCAAGCATACTGATCTGAAGCATCATTAACTCTAAGTTACATGTTTAATTTCATTCATTGGTTCATTCAAAATAGGAAGTCACAAAAGAGGAAATGTCTCCTTTATTGTTCTTATTTAACATTTTCATATTAGGTGTTGAATAACAGAAAACAAATAATGATGAAACAATCTCAACTTTTTTGTTTATTTCATTTGCAATAGAAAGTGGAAAATACGAATTTCGAATTTCAGGTGTTTGGTTTTACAATGTTATGAAAGAAAATTGGATATAGTGTTTTTTATTTTGTTCATGGTCTTGAAATTGTTTATAAAAAAGGAATCAGATAATAAAATATTTTGTGTACTATTATCTTTTGTTTTCTTTATACCAAAAAGTACACAACAAATGTAATATTAACATTTACTGTACCAAATCTTTCCTTTGAGAAGAACACATTAAATATATTTTTTGTAAACAAAATAGGGGGGAAATATGTCTTTTAAAATAGCATACTCAATATATGTCTTTAATATTTAATTATTTTCACCTCTAGAAATATACATATTTTTAAAATGATGAACTTACATCTGGGGAAATTTGTGAAGTATTGATTATTTCCCCTCAAGTAACAGAATTACAATAGTCACCAGAAGAAATATTTTTTTTTATTACATTTTAAATAGAATACACTTCTATTTAACAACCATGACCAGGGAAGTAATTTCTTTACAAGCTAATAATTGTAAACTTTTTAAACACTACATCACTAATGTCAATGATATGAAAATATAATGCATATGTTTGCAGTTCAGCATTCAGGCCAATTATTATATACTTTGAATGTGATAGTTGACACGTTCAACTCAAGTACACCCAAAAAATTATATTCAAACATATTGCTTTCGTCCCATGGTATAAAAATAAAAAATAGCAGTAAAGCAAGAAAAAAAAAAAACCTGTAGAAAATACTTAGATGGGTTACTTTTAACAACGACTGCATTTCATTGTTTATAAGTCAAAAGTCACAAGCCAGCTATATAGTCTAGCAAGATAAGTTGCCTACAAAAAGTAACTTGCTAATGCAACAATTACCGTGGCTCTCAAAAGTATTCACCCCGTTTAATTAAATCCATTTTGATTTCATATTTTAACAGAATAAAATGTAGAAAGGGGGTGAATACTTTTCAGAGCCAAGGTACATGCCGCATGTGTTTTCTCCATGAGTTTTCTCTATTAGACCCAATGTACTTGTTTCTGGGCAGTTTAATTTTGTAGCAGTTTATGTAAATAATGTACTTCTTGTAAAAACGTAAAGATGTAATGACTATAGACAATAGCTAGGTGGTGCTAGCTAATGAGCTTGCTAGCTATTCAGTAGACAAAAACGTTGTGAGCACCAGTACTACTGTTAAACCATCTAACCTTAATGTAAGACAACTTTATTCACTTTCTCTGTGCTGCTGACTGTACAGTTACAGTTTAGCACAGATTGTAAACAAAAAACTCCCCTATCTATGTATCATTAATATTTTAATAGGAGTGTCTACTTTTAGGTATGAATGAACAAAACAATATAAAATAATAATAATGAAAAACAAGATATATTATCTGCTTCCTTTTTTAAACCAATATGGAGACCAAATGTATACCCAATTATCACTCATAACTTTCTAAAAGCAAACCTTAGATTATCCATTCTTGTTTTTCCACTTCCTGATTGGAGTTCAATATAAATAGAAAAAGAAAAATAGTGAATATTTGGTTGTTATTTGTTTTCTCTTATTCAACACCTAAAAAATAAATAAAGAGGTGTGTTAGAAAAAAACATTATTGTTTTTACAAAAAATGTAATCAAACAAAACAAACATTTACAGATAATTCCTGTTTCTCTAAATCCTAATATGAAGGAATAAACCAATGAACAAATAATACACAGACCCTCTAAACAGAAAACGCAATTGTTTTTAAAGACCAGCCCTTCAATTGTTGTCTATCCGTTCTTTTGTCAGAGCTATGTGGTTCAATTTACTATACACCAAGATGGCCTCATGAATACTACAAGGTGGAAGACATTGTCAGTATTTATCTTCTTATAAAAAAATTAAACAAATGACTTGGTTAAATACAGGGAATGCTTTAGTTGAAGGTGTATGCATAAGTATCATTATGCCTTCAGCAAATTTGCCTTGATAGGCAAATTGCTATGCCTACCGATATAAAAGTGTGTCATCATGACACCTGACATAACCAGTCATGCCACTTGACATTTTGCTCCATGTTATAAATGCACAGTCATTAATAAGTGGAGATTGCAGCATGGAGCACAAACGTTGGTCATATGTATTAAGTTCAGGAATCAAATCTTTGTCTATGCTAACACATGATTATGTATGAGGTGTATAATGACAGTATGTATACCCAATCAAAATCAAGAGAATTTACCCTTGTCCAGAACCTTATTTGCCAAATAAAATGTATGTACGTACATATTTATAAATTCTACTTCTGAGTAAAATTGCCAACAGGAATCTCAACTAAATCTGAATCTGATGTATTAAATCATTGAGTGGCTACATCTATCTAGTGATCTTTGGAGGTTGGTGGATGATTACTTTTTCAAAAACTCTTGACTTAACAACTTTGTGTCAACCAAAAACCAGTGTTTGTGTACATTTTGCATCAGTTAAGTAGATTTACATTGAGAAAATGTCATAGCAGCAAGATACAGATATCATTGTTATATTGTCATACTATCATCAAAGACACACAAAAAAAAAACAACACTAGACATCATTTTAGGAGTGTTAATTTACCTTGTTTCTGTGTGTTTTTATGTATTACAGAATTTATGTGTTTATCAGGTATTGTATTTCTTCTGAGTGTTTAGTAGATAGTAGTAGATAGTAGTACTACGTGCGGGTATTTGGATTTTTCGTATTTCTGTTAAGTTGGTAGTGTAGTATTTCTTTATATTCAGTAGATATAAATGTTTAAATCTATTTGTTGTGTAGGTGTTGTTGTGTTAATGTGAAGAATGTAAAAATAGAACGAACAAATTATAAGCATATAATTTGTAATTCTATGGGAGATGGCCTCTATTTTTTCAAGGGGCAATCAAGAAACAACTAGCTAGAATTTTGAACTGTCCAGGTGGAATAGAACTTGTGGCTCAGTCTGATCTGGTTAAAACACAGACCATTCATTTGCGTAAGCAGGTGGGCTCTAGAACACTGATTCCTAACCAGGGGTATTGGGACTCCTAATAGTACCAAATGGGTACTTCAGAAGACAAACGAAACCTTAGGCTTTCTGGTAAAATGCACATGATTGGGTTCTCTTGGCTGAGCAAAATTCTGTTGGTATTACAGTAACTATAAGAGGTTGGGAACCGCTGCTCTACTCTAGGCCATTCAGCCAATCAGGGCAGTGTTTTCTTTCCTAATGCCCACACAATCAGACTTAGCATTTAAAGGGCATTTAGAGACTCTGGGAAATAAATGCTAAAAAAATACTTTTTAGGTGATTATCATTTAAGAAAGACAGCAATTTCTTAGACACACAGTATGATGCAGGCTTTATCAAATAAATATGTATTGTAATGAAAGGCTCAATTCTTGGGGAAAAAGCTACTTAAAAACAGTTGGCTATAAACCTACAACACATAACCTAAAGAAAACATAACACACATAATGAAATGTTCAAGTCTTACCAATAACTTAACTGTCTAATCATCAAGCTGCAGTTAGAATAAAGACTGTTGCTTGTGTCATAACACTTTAATGCCAAAGTCAATGAGCACCAGTATTTACCTCCTGAGTCAAATGCAATAGTCTGTAGTGAGAAATTAATTCATTTTTCTATATACTAGTTTCCAGTCTTTTGGGGATAAGGCTTGACAAGGTTTTTACATATTTGGTTATGACTAATACAAACTTGGTTATGACCAATTTAAGCAGTGACATTTGATTTGGTAGGCCCATAATATGGGGCATTACGGAATAAGATAAAAGATACATGTAAACATAATTAATAAATTCCATTCCAAACGTAAAGTTCAGAATGCCATATAGAGATTCAGTCAAACTAGGCAGGTTATTGAGGATTAATATTGTAGGGGTACAGTCCTAAACCAACTAAACCATCAATTTCTTTGTTTTCGTTCATTTTCTTATTAATATATATTTATAATTAATAACATGGCTGAGGTTTAAGCAAATTCTTTTTTAGATTGTTGTAAACTAGCATTTAAGCTAGCAAGTTGTTTATCATTTTAGCCAGTTAACCAGTTCAAGTAATGTGGTGAAGGCCTATTACTCACATGACTGTTCTGATAATTAAATTGGCCGACAGGATCAGCTAATAGACAAAACAGTTGACAGCAAACCCATGTGATTAATTAAACAAAATAGACAATATGCACTTTTTTCACTTTTAAAATGGAACTTGATATTGGTATACAGTATTTGCACTATCCTTTGATAGTGACTCCTAATTTGCATATTGTTTAATTAAAATTGAATAAACAAAACAGTAATATCGTAATTGACAGATGTATTTTTCCCCATTATATTTGTGCAAATTAACAGAAATGTTTTATTCTTACCCAATTCATTTGATGGTACTCGGTTTATTAGAGCATAGGATTTATTAGTATACAAACAAAGATATGTACAATTTAATTACTAGATCAGAACAATTTTCCATAAATCCACTTCTGACTGACAATACTTTTCTGTTTGTTTAATCTCAGAATGAAACAAAACAGGGAGGGCGTAGTAGTTTCTTATATTTTCTGCGGTCCATCTAATGTTAATGTTACTACTGTATTGTCACTAGTGAAACCATTACAATTCCTATGAAATATTGCATTAATATAATAAAACAGCAATGAGGTTATAACGCTTCTAATTTTTTCTCAGATCAAATAGCATGTGACTGGTTGGGGATTGTAATGTAGAGAATTTTCTCTGCCATGTTGCCAAAATATACCTTCTTACCACCTTGTAAGACATTTCCTAAGGATGCTAGAAGTATTCCAGAATGTTATCATTTTACCCAGTACTTCCTTCCTTTAGGTGGAATAAATAAACTGCAGAATTAATTCCAGAACTGGTGAACTTCTCAAGACCATAAAGAACATGAAAGCATTAAAGTAAAAGCTGCACTATACTACATCATGCCATGGTTGGTTGGTTTAGCAAGTGGGATGTAGACACAGGCCTGGCACTAAAAGAGGGTTAAGATAGACAATGCCTTCTCGAATAGACTCTTGGAGTTGGTAACCCTCTCCTGACATGGCATGAGCCTGTGTACAATTAATTCAAAAGTTCAAAAGAGAAACATGTTGTTAAATTCAATTATTAACACAAGTGGGTAACATTCCATCACAATAAGTTGACTCAGAGAGAGCGATGAGGTGGGTTTGAAATGTCATAATGCTGAGTATACACAAATGTAATGGAAGTGTTTAAGGTGCTGCTGACCTGCGCCAGAAACAAGCTGATGATGAATGTGACCAATCATAGAATTAATCATAAGCAACTGTCTCTTTTCAGTCTCTCTCTCAAACAAAGAGAAGAAATAAAAAAGTATATTGCTTCAGAAAAAAGCTTTTTCAAAATATTGAGACATTTCATTCGCCACTGCTTGGTTTGTTCTAGACAGAGCATTATATAGTCAGTCATAGGTATATTATATATACTGAGAGATGCTGTGAATCCGAGAGATAAATGATCAATGAGTTGTGACTGTGAAGAATACCTGTGACCACATGGTGGTGCTGGTTTGTTTCCGCCATCCTCCAACCTACCAGCAAGGGCCACAATGCAATGCAAGCATTGATGTATTTTGTCTGGGGGAAGGGCTGAAAGACCCATCTGTCACAGTTAATATTATGCAGGCCAAGGACCCAAGGCTCAAGGATGTCACAGAGGAAGAAACAGAGATACATAGAGAGAGACAGAAGAGAGAAGAAATGCACAGAAATGTACACAATCTCCCTCCGTTTCTCTTGCTCACCATCGTCTGGCGTAGAAGGGTAAGGTTAGGATGGAAGGGTTAGGTGGTTGGATGCAGTCCACTCCTCCACCCATCAGGGATCATTTACTCCTCCCTGACGTGCTGGAGCCTCCTGCCCCTCTCTCTGCCCTCTCACCCCTTTCCGATGTTTCTGCCTTCTCAGAGCCCTCTCCAGTCTTCTCGGACCGCTCTCCTTTCTCAGACCTCTCTTTTTCTGACCTCTCCTCCTCCTCCACCTCTCCTCCCATCTCAGACCTTTCTGACCTGGCATCCGCATCACCCTCAGACTTCTCTTTCCTCTCCGAGCGGTCAGGATCAGTGGATGAGGTGGTGGGCTTGTCCCACTTGGCAATCTCCTCGTGCTCAGTTATACTGGTAGTGATGCTGGTGACCCAAGCCTTCAGGTCTTCCTACAAAAGTTTACCCAGAGACAGGTAATTGTTAGGGTTTTCACTAAATCTAAAAGCAGGACCAGCACTTTTAGTTAATGAACCAATCAATCAGTCAAATATATTTTCTAAAGACATTTTCACATCAACAATTGTCACCAAGTGCTTTACAGCTACCCGGCCGGGACATCACAGAGCAAGCAAAACAAAAAGCAAAAGCACAGAGGCCAGAACAAACTCGTTGAATCAGGGGTCTTAAACCTTTTCTTGCATAAGATTTACTTAAGTGATAAATATGGGATTAGTCCCCCACGTGGAGTATAGGTGAATTACAAGAGCAGTCGGCTATATTAAAAATAATTCAACCGTCCACTGCACCATATCACACACAATTACATTTTACCTTTGCTTTCATAATTTAATTGAAAAGCTTTTTAAACAATATTTTTAATTGAAAATCTATTTCACAATAATTTAGGTAGTAACATGATTCCCTAAACTATTTAGTGCATGTTTTCTCGCATAAATTGAAAACTGTGTAGAGTTACAGAAACCAGAAAATAAAAACAGCATTACTATTTATTTAACACATTGGGGTTGGTGGGAAGGAGAAATCAACAGGCGAATACCACAACCAATCACAACACTGACAAGTAATATTGTGAAACTTCTTCATTGAACAATTACTGCAGATTTATTATGACAAATATTTACAAAAATCCCTCTTGTGGCAACTTTAAAGTGATGTTGTAAGCATGTAATTCTTTTTTAGTTTTAAAATAGTCACATTCACCTCTAATTTGTAACTCTTCCCCTTGTCACTATGTCCAATATGCACCGATCAGCCATAACATGACCACTGACAGTTGAAGTGAATAACACTGATAGTCTTGTTGTCATGGCACCTGTCAGTGGGTGTGATATATTTGGCAGCAAGTGAACATTATGTCCTGAAAGTTGATGTGTTAGACGCAGGGAAAATGGGCAAACATAAGTATCTGAGCGACTTTGACAAGGGCCAAATTATGATGGCTAGACGACTGTGTCAGAGCATCTCCAAATCTGCAACCCTTGTGGGGTGTTCCCGGTCTGCAGTGGTCAGTACCTATCAAAAGTGGTCCAAGGAAGGAAAAGCGACCAAGGCTCATTGATGCACGTGGGGAGCGAAGGCTGGCCACTATAGCTGGAATTGCTGAAAAAGGTCATGCTGGTACTGATAGAAAGGTGTAAGAACACACAGTCCATTGCAGTTTGTTGCGTAAGGGGCTACGTAGCCGCAGACCAGACAGGATGCCAATGCTGACCCCTGTCCACTGCTGAAAGCACCTACAATGGGCATGTGAGCATCAGAACTGGACCATGGAGCAATGGAAGAAGGTGGCCTGGTCTGATTAATCACTTTTCCTTTTACACCACGTTCAGGAATGGTTTGAGCAACACAACAACGAGTTCAAGGTGTTGACTTGGCCTCCGGATTTCCCAGATCTCAATCCAATCTATGGGATGTGCGGGACAAACAGGTCTGATCCATGGAGGCCCCGCCTCGCAACTTACAGGACTTAAAGGATCTGTTGCTGACGTCTTAGTGCCAGATACCACAGCACACCTTCAGAGGTCTAGTGGAGTCCATGCCTCAACGGGTCAGGGCAGTTTTGGCGGTAAAAGGGGGACCTACTAGGACCTATTAGGCAGGTGGTCATAATGTTATGGCTGATCTGTGTATATAGTGTATAGTTTGTATATTTTTACAGAACCAAAGAGTTACTTCTAAAGAATCTATTGGATAACTGGAAATACATTTAGCAATCTTCTTGAATTCTAAAACTCTCAACAGTTTTGTCTTGCTACTGTTGAGAGTTGATACAATGATATGAACACAGCAATCTCCTTGAATCATAAAGTAATGAACAGTTATTTTTTGCAACGATCCCCCAATGACAGTCTTCTGGAATTGTAAATTATGTGGATTTTACCCCAGTTGATGCTCTTTCAATAGTAATGCGTCTCCCCCGATTAAGGAGTATAATATGATCCTGCAATTAATGGTTTGGTCATTGAGTTTCCTACTGCCCCCTGATGTTACCATTGTGTGGAAAGGTGGTTTCCCATATTAAGGAATACTATATAAAGTAAATAGTTGAATCAAATTACTCCCACTTAACACTTAGTGCTTTTGCCCCGTGGGATGACCCAAATATTGTGTAGGTCAGAGGTGGGAGTGGCCCACTATTTTTACATTGTTAGTATCTTTCAACCCAAGCAGCAATTTATCAGTAGCAATTATCAAATACACAACACAGACAGGGGCAATATTGGCTGAAATGCATAACCAGATGTGTTGGATTTGCCTTTTCAAGACAGTAATGGCTGAACTGAGGTTGGGATAATATCACTGTTGACTAGGTAATGGCTGGGAGCTTGGGGCATCTAATATTTGTGAGATTAGTATATCACAATTTTCAGCGGACACCTGAAACTATAGGTATGTGAACAACAGGTTGGAGACCCCTGGAAGAAAAGGACTATAGAAATCTATAGGAATTTCTATAGAGGAACTTGGCTTAGTGGGTTGACCCTCCTAGTTCTATAATGTCAGTAAAACATTAAAGACAAAACTAAATGAAACGTGGATTTCCATCATAGTATTCTTACCTCATCCTTTGCATGAAAAATATAGTCATTGCCGTCATTTTTCCTGTTGGAGAAAAAAGGAGAGATAATGTTAATCAAAGTACAAAAATTGTCCTCAGGTCAGGGCTATTAAAAACATTTCAAAAGTTAAAGATGGAGAAAATTATTAAATGCCAAAATAAGGTGGAGTAAAAAAATATCCTCTTCATCAAGCCATACTTGATAACGAAGACATTTTTCTTCTTCTTGTATCCTATGGTGCTATCACATATACAGACGCTCAGGTCAAGTGGAGTTTCGTCATTGTAAGGTGTGGTGGTGCTCTTGGCGTCCTTGTAGAATGTCATCTCTCCCTTAGACAATACGCAATACAAGTTCACCCAGGATTTACTGCAAAACAAGACAACAAACCATATTTTGGGCAACTTATGGGCATTTGTTTTTTTCTTCCTAAGGGAATTCATAGCACTAGCAATGTGTATCATGGTGTACTTATAGAATGTTGCATGTATATTGTTGTAAATGTTTTGTGAACTTTTCATTATATATTCTTTATTGACAGATAAAGTGTGGAAAGTTCAAGGAAAATCTTTGCTGAAAGAGCAGCCAGATTTGAACCCATACGGCAGCAGTACATCTACTGGAGGAAGTGGATTAGACCGCCGAACCACCCTAGGCCACAAACTACAGTACATACCATACCAATCTTGCCTGATTGGTATGGTATGATGTGGTGTGTGATATATGCAGTGCGGGACTGCGAGACAGCCCACCTATTGGGACTCTTCTGCTGACCCTCAAAGTCATGTTTACGATACAGGAAGCCTTCGTTATGGGCAGTGTGTGAGGGTGGCATGAGCTGCGCTGGACTCTGGGCTGGAGCTGAGCGAGAGCGACGCTTCTCCTCAGGCTCTTTTGGGCGGGGTCTTCTGCGTGGTTTCGGGCGGTCTCGGGCGCGTGGGCGCTCATAGGTAATGGGCGCTGATAGGCTGCTAGTGGGCCGGTACGTTTCCCCTCGGGCCTGAACGGACAGGAGACACTTGTGTCATGACACCTGAATGATACTGGCCTGTATGGCCTAACAAACTCCTCCCTTTCCTTTACAAAATAAAATATAAATGTGTCAAAATACTGTTTAAAATATTACATAACCTACTTGTGCTGCTTCTCTCTCTTGGGCCTGCTCCACAATCTCAGCCATAGTGGTGGTCCTCTTCTCTCTGCAGTGACACAGTTTCTGCCGTGACTCACCCAAACGAAATATAATCAGCTTTTGGAACATGGTGGACAGCGCTGACCACACACACACACACACACACACATTAATATTGTGAAATGAGTCGCCACAATCAGAAAGCAATAAGGAGATTATGACCAGAAAGTTCTGGACTCACGTTGAGCGTTTGTCGGACCCTTCCTTGGCTGACTCCATATCACTGGAGTCGTCCTGCCTCGGTGTCCTTGCCTTCCCACTGCCTTCCTGCTCACTAGAGGACTGCCTCTCGAGGCGGCGCCTGTAGCGTTCCTGACGCACGATCAGTGGCAGTTCGTTCAGTCTGGCCTGGATCTCCTGTTCACTAGAGGTCTGCCGGCCCAGCTTGTACTCCCTCTCCCTCCTCAGGTGGTCCATCTGGGGGTCAGAGCGGCTGCCACGGGGATCCCTTTGGAGCCTGCCGTGAAGGAGATCGAGGCCAGACTCTGGTCCGATCGTGTCCACCATGGGGATGTCTCCAAACTGTTCCCTCTGTGCCCTGCTGGCCTCAAGTAAGGGGTTGACAGCCTTGTGGATATGGTTGATCCTGGGCTGCATGAAGTCCACTTTCAGATGCTGCCATGCGTATGCCATTTTGGGATCCATGACCCCACCGCTTTGAGGCAGATAGCTAGAACTACCCATACCCCCACCGCTTTGAGCCAGGTATCCAGAACTGCCCATTCCTCCACTACCTTGATGCTGCGCAAGGTAGCCTGAACTGCCCATTCCTCCACTACCCTGAAGTTGTGCAAGGTAGCCTGAACTGCCCATTCCACCACTACCTTGATGTTGCGCAAGGTAGCCTGAACTGCCCATTCCTCCACTACCTTGGTTTTGTGCAAGGTAGCCTGAACTGCCCATTCCTCCACTACCTTGATGTTGCGCAAGGTAGCCTGAACTGCCCATTCCTCCACTACCTTGGTTTTGTGCAAGGTAGCCTGAACTGCCCATTCCTCCACTACCTTGGTTTTGCGCAAGGTAGCCTGAACTGCCCATTCCTCCACTACCTTGATGCTGCGCAAGGTAGCCTGAACTGCCCATTCCTCCACTACCTTGATGTTGCGCAAGGTAGCCCGAACTGCCCATTCCTCCACTACCTTGGTTTTGCAACAGGTAGCCTGAGCCACCACTACTTTGATTTTGAGGTAGGTAGCCTGGACTACTCCCACTGCTTTGATGGCTTAGTACATGGTAGCCAGAACTATCCACTGGTGGGGAGCCAGTCTGGTGGTTTGCTCCTAGATAACTCACGCTGCTCTCCACACCTCCACCAGCCTGAGGATTCATCCCGGGGTAGTTGGAACTCTCCAATCCACTGCTGCTCTGATGGTCCAGTCCGTGATAGCCGGAGCCATTCATGACAGGGGTGTAGCTGGACATGGTGGAGCCCAGCCTTTGGACTGGAGAGGAGAGAGAGGCAGATATTTCTAGACTAGTCTGCTTGGGCCTAGGCTCAATATGCACCTGGACCGTCTGCCTCAGCAGAGTTGAGGTAGCAAGGGGAACGGTCGGAGTGAGACAAGACGATGGGAACATCCTCCGACTAGAAAGTGGTGTTGGGGCAGGCTTGCTGCTCTGTTCTTCTCTTAGCTTCTCGGCCTGAAAGGAGAGATTGAATTGAGCTTTAACCAAAAATGTATCAGCAAAACCGAGCAGTTAGATTACTGTAGGATATTTACTGCATACAGGACACCTAATGAAGATGAAATGCACTGCACCCACACCCACCCTACTTGCTCCAAAGTAAAAGACAGCTAAACTAACAACGAACAAAATGAATTAGATATGTTGTAAATGCAGGTCTGCAGATTTTAACTGGTTTTTAGACTATTTTTACTTTTTGTGATGCAATCTATTGTATTGTAATGTCTCCTGATGAAAAGGCAAACATCTAAGCCAGGCAAAGTTCTTATGGATGAATCTAAATGAATGTTGCAAGAAGAGCACATGTGGAGCTTCTTTGCCGTTATTCTGGCTATGGTGGTTAACATGACTGTGTTAGCAATTTAGTACAAACTACGACGGATCGACTTAATTCCAGACGCACAGAACATTACCATTTATCCACTACGTTATGGCCAAGAGTTAAATACTTAATTACAACATAAGTAAATCTGCTTTGCCACCAGACAGTGCCAACAATGACAAACCAGTGGTACAGCCTGACTGTCTGTGTTTAATGAAGAGCTTACATTTGAGAGCTGTCTCAGTGAGCTGAAACGTTCCTTCCAGGTGGCTGCAGCTTTGCGGAAGGCCTCATGGCGGAGGATGAGCTGCTCCACCTCGTCGGTCTGGGCCTGGGCCTCTCCTGCCACCCCGGCTCCCCTGGATGTTGAGCTGGAGGTGATCAGGGGCTCCTTGGCCTTCAGCCAGGCCTCTGCCTTCACTGTCTCCTGGGCATACTGGAACTGATCCTTCTCTGTATATAAGAAAATGACAAGCAGATAAGAAGCACTGTAGGCGTGCTCAATTTAATAACACTTGTTAGAACAGTCTTTGAACATTTAACAAAACTCAAAACATGTAAACATGGGTGACAGTAAATATCACCCACTGACATTAATATGACATGACATTATAATGTCATCTAATCACATTAAAACAATTCTTGATCCACCACCCCATGCACACACACACACATATTCATAGTGAAAACAAGAACTATGCAGTGTGAATATGTCTGCTATCAGGCTCAATCTAACCAGTAGTGTAGCACAAGCCTTCCCTTCCTTCCATATTTAAAATGTCTGCAGTGCTGTCTGAGAGCCGCTTGTGCTCCCTCCACGGTGCCTGCCAGTGAAGTGAGTCACTCACTGCGCTGTAGCTCCTCCTGGTGTTTGTCCCATCTCTCAGAGAGATCCTTTTGCTTGGCCAGGAGTGCGTCCAACTTCTCCTTTATCTGTGGTGAGCATTCAAGACCACAGCAAATAGAATACAAAACATTTAAAGTCAGCCTGACCAGGGAATTATACACTCACCTAAAGGATTATTAGGAACACCTGTTCAATTTCTCATTAATGCAATTATCAAATCAACCAATCACATGGCTGTTGCTTCAATGCATTTAGGGGTGTGGTCCTGGTAAAGACAATCTCCTGAACTCCAAACTGAATGTCAGAATGGGAAAGAAAGGTGATTTAAGCAATTTTGAGCGTGGCATGGTTGTTGGTGCCAGATTTCACAATCTGCTCAGTTACTGGGATTTTCACGCTCAACCATTTCTAGGGTTTATAAAGAATGGTGTGAAAAGGGAAAAACATCCAGTATGCGGCAGTCCTGTGGGCGAAAATCCCTTGTTGATGCTAGAGGTCAGAGGAGAATGGGCCGACCGATTCAAGCTGATAGAAGAGCAACTTTGACTGAAATAACCACTCGTTACAACTGAGGTATGCAGAAAAGCATTTGTGAAGCCACAACACACACAACCTTGAGGCGGATGGGCTACAACAGCAAAAGACCCCACCGGGTACCACTCATCTCCACTACAAATAGGAAAAGTGGCTACAATTTGCACGAGCTCACCAAAATTGGACAGTTGAAGACTGGAAAAATGTTGCCTGGTCTGATGAGTCTCGATTTCTGTTGAGACATTCAGATGGTAGAGTCAGAATTTGGCGTAAACAGAATGAGAACATGGATCCATCATGCCTTGTTACCACTGTGCAGGCTGGTGGTGGTGGTGTAATGGTGTGGGGGATGTTTTCTTGGCACACTTTAGGCCCCATAGTGCCAATTGGGCATTGTTTAAATGCCACGGCCTACCTGAGCATTGTTTCTGACCATGTCCATCCCTTTATGACCACCATGTACCCATCCTCTGATGGCTACTTCCAGCAGGATAATGCACCATGTCATAAAGCTTGAATCATTTCAAATTGGTTTCTTGAACATGACAATGAGTTCACTGTACTGAAATGGCACCCACAGTCACCAGATCTCAACCCAATAGAGCATCTTTGGGATGTGGTGGAACGGGAGCTTCATTCCCTGGATGTGCATCCCACAAATCTCCATCAACTGCAAGATACTATCCTATCAATATGGGCCAACATTTCTAAAGAATGCTTTCAGCAACTTGTTGAATCAATACCATGTAGAATTAAGGCAGTTCTGAAGGCGAAAGGGGGTCAAACACAGTATTAGTATGGTGTTCCTAATAATCCTTTAGGTGAGTGTATATGGCATTGTACATTTTGTGATACACCAACTTACATGAGCACCGTAAGTGAATATGTACATCAACGAAGACAAATATACACAAAATGCATTGTTCATTTGGGTAATCATTTAGGTTTGCAGCATTTTTCTAAATAAAAAATACATTAATAAAGTATTGGTTTTGCTGCCTAAAATGTAATATCTAGTGTAATATCTAGTGTAATGCCTAGTGTAATGCCTAGTGTAATGCCTAGTGTCATGTCTAGTGTAATGTTTAGTGTAATATCTAGTGTAATGCCTAGTGTAATGCCTAGTGTCATGTCTAGTGTAATGTTTAGTGTAATATCTAATGTAATATCTAGTGCAATGTCTAGTGTCATATCTAGTGTAATATCTAGTGTAATGTTTAGTGTAATATTGAGTATAATGTGTAGTGTAATATCTAATGTAATGTTTAGTGTAATATCTAGTGTAATGTGTAGTGTAATATCTAGTGTAGTATCTAATATAATGTGTAGTGTAATATCTAGTGTAATGTCTAGTATGTGTAGTGTAATATCTAGTATAATGTGTAGCGTAATATCTAGTGTAATGTCTAGTATAATCTGTAGTGTAATGTGTAGTGTAATATCTAGTGTAATGTGTAGTGTAATATCTAGTATAATGTATAGCGTAATATCTAGTGTAATGTTAAGTTTAATGTCTAGTGTAATGTATTGTGTAATGTTTAGTGTAATGTCTAGTATAATGTGTAGTGTAATATCTAGTATAATGTATAGCGTAATATCTAGTGTAATGTTTAGTTTAATGTCTAGTGTAATGTATTGTGTAATGTCTAGTATAATGTATAGTGTAATGTCTACTATAATGTGTAGTGTAATGTCCAGTATAATGTGTAGTGTAATGTCCAGTATAAAGTGTAGTGTAATGTCTAGTGTAATGTTTAGCATAACGTGTAGTGTAACATTTAGTGGAACGTGTAGTGTAAAATGTAGTGAAATGTGTAGTGTGGTTTTGTTGTACAGGTATGTGTTGTTGTTTATGGTTGCATGTGATACTGACCTCCTCTGCTGCTGGGTTGCCTGCGGCCAACAGGATCTTTCCAAGCTCCACACATTGGTGTATGGTCTTACTTCGGCCATCCATCTTGGCTTTCAGCTCGCCATGCTGTTTTATCATCTCCTCCGCAGAGGACGAATCCCTGATGGAAGCAACCCATTGAACAGGGTCAGACAAGTAAGCACACCAAGGACATTTCAGAGAAGAAGAGGACACATAAAAGGTTTCCCACTATGTCATGCTGATCCTAATCTTGTTCCCAAACATGTCTGCCCAAATCCTCAACTAGTCTGATTTGTTAAATTATGAAAATGTGCTGTGGAGCAAATTATGTCTGAAATACCTTCAATCATTTACAATTATGTAGGGAGACTGAAAAACACCCTAAATAGTGTCTGGCAGTGTGTTTTCCTTTTAAATATAAGATTTTCTTTTTAAATACAAGAGTATTTTCTTGTATGTTTCATGTTCTTTTGATAGACAGAGCAGGAACAGTGGGAGATAAGAGGTATGGCATAGCTGAAAGGGCTATCTTTCCTTTATTTAACAAAACCAATCTAAACTGAATGGGAGATTAATGACACATGTAGAAAGAGGTAACATTTCTACACATTTAATAAAAACCTTACAATAAGCTATATCCATTGTATTCATGTTGACACAGGACATAAACTCACACAGGACATGTCGTTTTTTGCAGGAACACAGTTTCTACTCTAATTTGTTAATTTTGATACAGGACATCCATTCATGTAGCAAGCTGTTTGCATGAACAATAGGCTAAGTAATATAAACTATTCATAAGATTATCCAATTAGTTAATATGAATACAGTGGGGTAAACATTATTGATAGGCTAGATAATAATAGTTATCTATCTATGATAATCATTGATAAACTAATCATTATCTAGCCTACCATATTAATAATGGTTACCCTACTGTAATCATATTAACAAATTGTAATATCTTTTGAATATAAGTTATTAATCTATTCATAAGAATTATATAATGCAAACAACTTGTTACATGAATGCTCACCCTGTATCAAGATCAACAAATTACAGTACAGTAACTGCTTGTTTCTACAAATTACATGCGTTAGTGTTCACTGTCAACATGAACAAATGACAATACATAGTTTTAGCCAATGCATTTGTAAATAATGATTGCATTTGTAAATTAAGGATTTTATGCCTTTGTCCAGGGCATAAGCGACATAAACAGTTGTTAGGGTCCCTGACCGCTAGGGGGCCCTAGACTGCTAGTGAGCCCCGGGCCACTAGTGGAGAGGGGGCCCCCAAATCAAATTTTGCTTAGGGGCCCCAAAAGGCTAGGCACTGCCTTTGTCCAACATTCGTTGATGTTAACAACTATATTCGTTGATGCTAATTTATGTACCCTTATAGGAATGTTTTACCTAGAAAGAAATTAGGCGAAGGCAGTTACTAAAACAGAAAATAACATATGTATATTACAGATACATCTCCTTTTCATCTGCAAATGAAAGCATGGATTTAATTCAGAGGTACGAGATTAACGCAGTTCACACAGTTAGCCTTCAGTTCAGTAATGTCCTTCCATTACATACCTGGGGTCATCCCCTCCAATCTGTCCCATGATGCCTTCCATCCACATGAGATGCTCCCGCACCACAGAGAAGAACTGCACCTTGTCTGTCACAGAGGTAACTTGTACACGACTGGCCTCACAGGAAACCAACAGCTCCTTCCATGCTGACATAACTTCCTGCTCCTTGTTCATGATAGTCTCAGCCTTCTCTCCAGCATAGATAGTCCTCAGCTGGGCAGCGTTTTCCTGCAGCTGCCTCACCTGGATTATCACAAAGAAAAAGTCTGTTTCAAAACCACAACGAATCCTGGTCATCTTACAGTTTACAACATAACCAGGTTAGTCAGGGATGCAAAGCTGGCTATTAAAGGTTGAGGAAAAATACAAATCAGATGAGTTAGCTAGGGTTGAGGAAAATGGTTAATAAAGTTTGTTAGCTAGAGTTGATGAAAAGGTAGGACTTCGGTCATACAGAAAATATGAAATATCTGTTGCATTTGCTAATATGTCCATATTGGTATTCTGTTTATACTGTATGTCTTTGGGTTAACCTCTGTAACATCATAATGCCCTCCAGGAGAATTACTCATTTGAGTAGTGGGTAATAGAGAAGAGCCAAAAGGGGACATTTCACTATATCACCTCAGCTACACTGACCTGTGAGACGAGGAGCTGGAGGGCATGCTCAAAGGAGTGCATAAGCCTCTGCAGGGTAGCAGGGTTGGCAATGCTGGCTTGGCACGCCCTGACCTCTGGCAGCTGCCTCATCTTTCCCGCAATTTGTGCCAAGACCTACAGCACAGGATAGGACAGAAAGCGTCAATATCACAAGACCCTCAAAAATAGTACACAATCAGGATAATGGCAAGACTGCAATGTGTTTGCTGTCTATGGTCAAGCAGAACCTGTAATCATTATGCTGTGTGAGCCATACAATGAATTTCTCCCACTGTTGTACAGACAACTGTTTCCACTGCTAACATTCCTTTGGCATCAATTAAACATCTTGGGAACCACAACTGATTGGGGGCCATGTGTGCCCTGCCTAGAACATAATGTTGGGGAAACACTGACATGTACCTCTTTGCAGTCAGTGAAGAACTTGTGCAACTGCTGTGATGCTGCTAGCATCTGTCCTCGGGTCTCCATTAACTCCAGTAGATCAGCCCAGGACTCGTTCAGCCCGTCCTTCCATTCAGCGATAGTGGCCGCATCTGTGTGGCCACAGTCTATCATCTCATTCACCATCTTATTTACCTGCTCCATCCTCTGCTGGCCTATGCTGTTGGTCTCTGAGCAGAACTTGGTGAATTTGTCCTGTAGCATCTTTCAGAGAGATCAGAGAACCAGAATAAGCATGTGGCCAAAGTTATATTGGTCATATCAATCCTGTTTCCAAAAAAGTTGGGACACTGCTTAAAATGCAAATAAAAACAGAATGCAATGATTTGCAAATCCTTTATCCCTACCTTTAATTGAAAATAGTACGAAAACAACATATGAAATGTTGAAACTGAGAAATGTTATTGTTTTTGGAAAAAGACATGCCCATTTTGAAGACGTCTCACAAAAGTTGGGACAGGGGCACGTTCACCGCTGTGCTGAATCACCTTCTTGTAACAATACTTTGTAAGTGTTTGGGAACTGAAGAGACCAATTGCTGTAGTTTTGAAAGTGAAATGTCTTCCCATTCTTGCTTGATATAGGATTGCAGCTGCTCAACAGTTTGGGGTCTCCCTTGTTGTATTTTTCATTTCATAATGAACCAAATATCTTTAATAGGGGACAGGTCTGGACTGCAGGCAGGCCAGTTTAGCATCCAGACTCTTTTACCATTGAGCCATGCTGTTGTAATACATACAGAATGGTGTTTGGCATTGTCTTGCTAAAATAAGCAAGACATTCTCTGAAAAAGACGTTGTCTGGATGGCAGCATATGTTGCTCCAAAATCTGAATATATTGTTCAGCATTAATGGTGCCTTTACAGATATGCAAGTCACCCATGCCACGTGCACTAATGCACCCCCGATACCATCACGGATGTGCACTGATAACCAGCCGGATGGTCCCAGAAAAGATGGCAGCATTTCTGGATCTTGCTTATATCTGGTTTCTTCTGTGCATTGTAGAGTTTTAACTTGCATTTGTGGATGCAGCGACCAATAGCGTTCACAGGGTTTTCAGAATTGTTCCTGAGCCCATGCAGTGATTTCCACTACAGAATCGTGTCTGTTTTTAATGTAGTACCGCCTGAGGGCACGAAGATCTTGACCATTCAATTTTGGTTTTTGGCCTTGTCCTTGCATTCAGATATTTCTCCGGATTCTCTGAAATCTTTTAATATTGTGTACTGTAGATGATGAGATCCCCAAACTCTTTGCAATTTTACATTGAGTAACATTATTCATAAATGATTGCACTATTTGCCCACACAGTTTTTCACATTGGGGAACCCCTCCCCATCCACATTTCTGGAATTATATTTTTATATCCAATCATGTTACTGCCCTGTTGCCAATTGACCTAATTAGAAAGCAAGAAAGTGTATTCTTATAGCACAATTCATACATAGAAGCAATTCAATGTGCTTTACAATAAGAAAAAAAAATGCTATAGAATTCATTAGTTGTGTGATATTCCACCAGGTTTAGTTTTTTAGCATTACACAACTTTTCCAGTCTTTTGTTGCCTCTGTCCCAACCTTTTTGAGTTGTTTTGCTGGCATCAAATTCAAAGTGGGCATATTTTTTTCAAGAGACAATAAAATGTCTCAGCTTCAACATTTGATATGCAGCTTTTGTACTTTTTTTCTAGTGAATACAGGGTTTAAATTATTTCCACATTATTGCATTCTGTTTTTATTTACATTTCACGCAGCGTTCCAACATTTTTGGAAATGGGGTAGTACAGTGGACTCCAGAAGTAGTAGCAGTAGTAGAAGATCAGTGACACTGTTTTAGTTTCATGCAGACTGTCAGGTTAAATTTGCTGGTATATTAATTCATATTGGATGAACCATTTGAAAATGACAGCACTTTTCTATGTAGTCCAAGCATTTTAAGGTACCAATAGTATTATGACAGATGTTTTCACAGCTTTTTGTTATTGGACAGGGGCGTTTTTTGCATTGTGCACAAACAAACGGTCCATTTTTCTAGCCTTGACAGATTCAACGCAATTCAAGCTGGCTGTCTTGAGGCATATGAAACAAAATAAATCTATCAGAGACATCACAAAAACAAAACATTAAGCATAGCAAAATCTACATTTTGGTGCAATAAGAACAAAACACATAAAAAAGATCTGCAATGGCAAACAACCTGGTAGACCAAGTACGACCTCTACAGTGGATGACCAAAAAACACCATAAAGACAAAAACTTAAAAAACTACTGTCTGACACTTCAGGACCACTATTCAGATGGTGGATGTGTTAGCCACTATCATCCGCTGAAGACTTTGCAAGCCCAACTCAACTACAGGGGCTGGACTGCAAGGTGCATAAACACTAGTTAGCCTCAAAAACAGGATGTACCTAAATGTACCTACAGAATTCTGGTAAATGTTCTTGCGGACAGATGAGAACAATGTTAATATATACAGTAAATATAATCTATACAAGAGTTATAGCAAGAGGAAAGTATGAAGACAAATTTGAACCAAATACCACTAAACACATTGCATGGTGCTTTATCAAGCAGCAAGAGAATGATCCAAATACACTGCCATAGCTACCAAGTAATTTACCAGGGCCAAAATGTGGAAAAACTAGTCAAGTCAGTCATCTAACCTGAATTCAACTGAACATGCTGAAACCAAGACAGGCAAAAGGCCCCACCAAAATGCATTAACCTAAAACTGCTGCAGTACAGGCCTGGCAGATCATCACTAGGGAAGACACCCAGCATCTGGTGGTGCATGTGTGTTATTCTGTCCCATTCAGTTGTGATGTTCACATAAAATCATTTTTAATGAATAAACAGTGTCATTTGCCAGGAACTGATTTTATCCATTAGTCATCAATTAAAAGAATAACAGACTGACCGTCACATGCTCCAGGTCTTGGCCGAGCTCAGTGGAGCTGGCGACAGCCTCCCGCTCAGTGATCCATTTTTCTAACTCCTCCACCTCCCTGTTAAGCTGGTACATCCAGTACTGCTGCTCCAGCTTGTTCTTCCTGTGCTCCACCATGTCCTTTAGCGACACGTACAGACGGTCTATGTGCGACTGCTGCTTGGTGATCCCCTCACTGTCAGAGAGAGATGGGGAGAAAGAGAGAGTGGATACTGAGAGGGATACATTAACTGATACAGTTATTCTCTAAAATGCAGAAGCCTATACAATTTGAGTCATGTATCTGCTCTAAGGTCAAATTCCACCAATGAATTAGCTGGGTTGTTTATATGTAAAAAGAGTGTGATTGTGTTTCGATCTGGTATAAGCCTGAGTGTGATTTTCAGGGCGTGTCCATGCCTGTCTGGATGCCCCAGCTCCAACTGTCGCTGACACTGCTGGGAGAGCATGCCCACTGTCTCAGCATAGTTCTCCACCGTCGCCTCCAAGGCCAAGTGCTCCTTCAGCAGCTGCAGTGTGCTCGCCTCGTCCTACAGAACAGAGCACATCAGACAACAAGTCCTCGCCCGCGGACACACGTTTCCCGTCCCCCAGAAAAAGTGCTCTGTTTCAGTGAAAATCCGTCAAAGTGTGGTAACAGTCTCACTTAAGCACTAAGGACAAACGAATGGCCCGTTTTCACACCCATCCTGCCAGTTCGCTCTCATGGTACCAGGTCAGTCATACTTACCGTGCCCTTCTCCTCATTGATGAGGTGCAGTTTCTGGCCTGCCAGCCAGGACTCGACCTTGGCTGCCTCACTGTAGTACTGCTGGGCCTGTAGCACCACATCCAGCATCACAGACCTCCTCTCCGCCTCCAACGTCAGTACCTCCCACAGCTGACGCACGTGCCCTGCTCCCTCACGGACAAAGTCTACCTCGGGGGTCCGCAGAGAGGCAATGATCCCAGCCCGGTCCAAGACCTCCTCCACCCGTGCCCGACGCCCCTGAAGATCCCTCTGCAGCGTCTAATGGACCGGTAGGAGAGATGGGTCGTGTTTCAGCGAACACAAAATGCACCAAAACAGAGTGAAATTGGTCGATTCTATCCGAATGTTTTCACGTTTTTGTATGACTTTTTAAAATAATAGATTTGTATATAACCCTGGTTCCCTGAAGGAGGAAAGGAGGTACAACACTCTACAACGTGCCTTCACACATGCACGATCTAAATACAAATTTTGATCAAGTCTTCCAAGGCCAATAAGAGCTCAAGTGAGCATGCATGCACTGCCTTCCTGAAGACAAAACCCCGGCTCAACTTCAACCACACGGAGCTATGTCTGCCCTTCACTATAGTATGACAACATGGGGCGCTTGTGGTGTTGTACTTCATTGTTGTGTTGTACATAGGATTATATAAATAACGTAAGGTTCCCTTTTAGTTGTCACCTCGGTATGACACACTATTGGGACTGATGCGTAAGCCAGAGAGTGTGTACAATGACCAAGGCAGCTTACCCAAAGGAAGACACCAGCAGCTTACCCATCTGGACACAGCAGCAGAACCTTATAGCAACACGGATTATGCCGACTACCTATTCGCCCACTACTGCCCCAACTGACAGTACAATGTGTGCTAAGCTGGGAGCCATGACACTGATGCAATAAAATCCATCTATGTGAAGTGATGCCCACCTTGTCACAGTCAACTCCTTATGCAGTGCCCAGGATGGCGCTGTAACCAGTTACAGAGAATGTGCGCAGCATGCCAAGCAACTGTCACTCTTTGCCCTCATATTCAATGGATGCTTCTGTAACTCAGTGAGACAGTCGGTGGAAAAAGAGCACATAACAGGAGCACTTGGGTTTTTCCAGAAATGTGATTAAACAAAAGGCTTGAGAACACCACTGGTCCTCAGTCACAAACTGGGGAGCATAGAAAAAGAAACAGCTTGAAGGTCATGACCTCAGATGTAGAAGCTACATTTTGTGCAAAGTCACTTTGGAACCTTCAGAGTGAATTCAGGAGGGGTGCACTGATAACGAGTGCAGTGGAAATAAAGGTGAAAACTTCACAACCATAGGGTGCTTTGTCAATTACCATATGACACATTGAAGTAGTGTGAGTTCAACCTGAATTGTTGAAAATGATGAGACTTGTTAGGAGCTCTTGTAGGAATATAAAAATGTCCACAATGGATATTTTGGTGGGGAAAGTCTGTGCCCCCTCAGGAAAATCTGATGCCCTATGCAAACCACTGTCTGACACAGGTTCTGGCCATTAACAGTTAGACACCGGTCGTGATCTGCCAACAGGTCCAAAGCATGGTGACAATTTGAAAGGGAGGAAATGCATTGTCTTTCAAAGTAATACACCCCTTGGAGCTGCTCTGCCAAACCACAACATTGTTTCTGTACTAGTCAGCTAGCATCTCATCTTTTGAACCAGCATACCACCTAAGTTACAACCAAATACCACTAAACACATTGCATGGTGCTTTATCAAGCAGCAAGAGAATGATCCAAATACACTGCCATAGCTACCAAGTAAGATTCACCCTAACATCCAGTCCATATAATATCTCCCCAGCTAGCCTGACTAAATTAGTTGGTACCTAGGTAGCTCTCCAGGTAGGAAAAACGGGTGACAACAAAAACCTGCCGAATTGGGACTGTTTATGCTGAGGAGGGGGAGAAGCAGAGGAATATTGAGGATCTATCTGGAGATGCGCTGCTGCTTATAAGATAAAGCAAAAGCATGACCAAATCCAAAATACTGGATCTTGTCTGCAGTTGGTGGAAAGCAATGGTAAAAACTGCACGTTAAGCCAAAGTGAACACAAGCCCTTCTAGAAAGCTTTTGTCGGTTTGTTCTGGATGGAGTTTTCATCATTACTGGGAGAACTAACAAAAACCTTTTATACAAGGACAATCTCACAGTAACTGCTTTCTGAGATAATGCCTGGAGGGGTATATACCCCAGTGTACAGTTAAGCTGATGGTGAAAACAGGTGGTCGAAAAAAGTTTTAAGGTAAGAGCTCATTTTATAAAAAAGAAAGTGATGCATTCTGTACAGTGAAGAGTGGAGGAACAATGTGATCAGGGTCAACGTTTCCACATATTTTATGGATGACAGAGCAAAAGTTGTAAGAATTCTTCCGGCAAACATTTACAGGTAAGGCTGAGGCTGTACTGACTTTCACTTACAGTTTCAGACAGCAGCCAAAAGGCTATTGAGGCTATTTAAACATACTTGAGCCCTATAAAAGTGCCGTGCACTTAGGAGCATATACTATTTTCATACAGAAATTTTATTTGATTTAGATGATGTAGCCTAGCGTAGCCTTTATGTGGTGGTCAGTGGAGGCATATATTTAATTAAATTGTTTTACATTGGAGCCTGACATTCATGATTTTCTACTTCTTATGCACAGTAGCCAACCACTTTAGAAAATAGACCACTAAAATCACTTATAATTACCACACAAAGAACTAAAGAATGTAGACTACCATTTGCATATAGACTTATGTACAACACATAATCAACCCTCTCTTGGAAATACATC